>NC_066891.1:19598175-19944056 GCF_022985175.1 Labeo rohita | reverse complement strand
TAAAACAAGTACTATTTTTAGGAAATTTCTTAAGTGTGCATCATGTGACAAAGGTAGTATGTCTGGATTACACATACTATGCAAAGTTCTTCATCTGCTCACCCATGTACAGTATCACACAAAGGTGAGTACACCCCTCACATTTCATGCAATCATTTTAGTATATCTTCTCAAGGGATAATACTATAGAAATGAAACTTGGATATATTTTAGAGAGGTCAATGTGCAGCTGTATAGCAGTGTATATTTACTGTCCCCTAAAAATAACTCAACATACAGACATTATTGTCAAAACAGCTGGCAACAAAACTGAGTACACCCTAAGTTAACTTGTCAAAACTGTGTCCATAGTGTCAAACCATTGTTTTCTAGCACTGCCTTAATCATTCTGGGCATGGAATTCACCAGAGCTACACAGGTTGTTGCTGGGATGCTCTTCAAATGCTCTATAATGACATCATGGAGCTGCTGGATGTTAGACACATAGACATAGGTGCTCAATACGGTTCAGGTCAGATCACCTGCACCTTCCTCAGCAAGGCAATTGTCACCTTAGTGGTGTGTTTGGGGTCATTATCATGTTGGAAAACTGCTGTTCGACCCAGTTTCTGAAGGGAAGGCATCATGTTCTGCTTCAGAAATGTACAGTACATAATGGAATCCATGTTTCCCTCAATAAACCGCAGCTCCCCAGTACCAGCAGCACTCATGCAGCCCCAGACCATGATGCTACCACCACCATGCTTGACTGTAGGAGAGACACAATTTTCTTAGTACTCCTCACCAGGGCATCACCACACATGCTGGACACCATCTGAGCCAAACAAGTTTATCTTAGTCTCATCAGACCACAGGACATGGTTCCAGTAATTCATGCTCTTGGACAGGTTGTTTTCAGCAAACTGTTTACAGGCTTTCTTGTAAGCCAGCTTCAGAAGAGGTTTTCTTTTCGGATGACGCCAATGCAAACCGACAAACAGTGTGCAGCGTATGGTCTGAGCACTGACAAGCGGACCTTCTACTTCTGCAACCTCTAAAGCAATGCTGACAGCACTCATGCATCTGTTCTTTGAAGCCAGGTTCCCGTCTTGGAAAACCTCTGTATGACCCTGGCCAAAGTACTGTAACTCAGTTTCAGGTTGTTACTGAACCTCTTATAGCCTAGGCCATCTTTGTGGAGAGCAACAATTCTAATTCTCAAATCTTCAGAGAGTTCTATGCCATGAGGTGCCTTGTTGAACACCCAGTGGTCAGTATGAGAGAACTGTACTCAAAGAACCAAATTTTAACTGCTACAATACAAGATACACAACTTTGTATGGTCCTGTCAAGCAGACAAAAACATGAACATGATGAATAGGACATGTGGCTTTGCATGGTTAAATGACATGCTGTTATCACTTACGGTGTACTCACTTTTGTTGCCAGCTATTTTGACAATAATGGCTGTATATTGAGTTATTTTCAGGGGACAGTAAATATACACTGCTATACAAGCTGCACACTGACTACTCTAAAATATATCCAACTTTCATTTCCATAGTATTGTTCCTTAAGAAGATACTACACTTTTGTGAGATACTGTGTGTGATTTTGGACTCAACCAGTCACTAGTTTTTCCTGAATTAATCTATATATATATATTTTTTTTATCAAACTGGTTCTAAAATGATTCAGTGACTGTTTTTTTTTTGTTTTTGCTCCTAAATAAATCAGTGTTGAAGTAATGATTTAATTATTCACTCATAAAGTCACTTATTTCTTTCTAGAATGAAGCCGTTTTTTAATGAATTGGTTGGTTGAATGAATCATTCAGTGACTCATCCTTCCTCTCACGATGATGCAAACTGTGGAAAGAAACACTGTAAAATCGCCACTATTCACAGCCAGACTAAAAGTTTGGAACATGCAAACACAGACAAGCGGAACTCTGCACAACAAATTTGAGCATTGAAACAATTGCGTAATAATGTTGAAAACTGGATTTAGATCAGCTTATCTCTTCCATTTATTGTAATACTGTAAGTCCTCTTTATATTTGAAAACACAAAAGAACTTTTTCCATTTGGCAAAACCCATGACTGCTGGCCAAAGCTCAGCATGTCAGAGATAATGCTGATATTTGCTTACGATTTCCTTGTATTCATTTTTCCACTCTGATATTTTATAGTCAACTGTTTGAAATTCCACCAAAGCTCCGTTGAAGGTGAGGGCTAAAGTTCACCCTTTGCTGTCCCATGCGGAGGACTGTAAATGTAGTGATCTGTATTCACTCAGCCTGTAGTTAGAGCCTCCTTTCTGCATGCCGACAGCAACGCAGAGGCTCTTATGTTCACGACTCCCTGCTTAAAATGCCGGAGCTACATATTCAGAGCGAGTGCGTGCTCTGGCCCTCAGCTGCTCCGAGCGGAGAGGACTATTTCTGAATGTAAACGACAGGTAAATGTCCCAGCGGGTGTCAGAATTTCCACAGCGTCCTTCAGTGTGGACAGCCTGCCTACACCTTCAAAGACCCTTCACTTGCTTTCCTCCGGTCCATTCAAACGACCAGATGCCCCAGTACAAAATAGCTCTTGTGCCATTTAATGAAGTTATATTTGAACAAGGGGAAATGAATTTGATTCAGAATATTTAAATGTCACGGTATTTTATATATGCATGCACCAGCGTATTTCAATCAGGCTTCATTAACTTCAGTAATAACTCCACAACTTTTACATATTGCTGCAGCCAAAGTGATGGTCTATTAGTTTTTCATTAAACATGTAAATTCTCAGAACACTTCAGTTAAGCCTTGATGACTCAATTTGTCAAAATATTACTGAAGCCCAAAATAATATAAACAGCATATTTAACCAATCAACAGAACAGTGGACAAGAATATGTAAACAAGACTGTTCCTTTGCACCTTCCCACCCAGTATGTTCACATTCAATTATTGTTTATTGTAAGTCAAATACAGTTCCTGTTTTGAATTCCTTTTATTTATGTAAAACATTTCTTTCCCCTTTTTTACAGCTTTACAGAAATCATGCTAAAGACTTATTTGGTTTTTGTATCACCACCGGAATTCATTCTGAATCTGATATAATGTTCCAGGAAACATTTCCAGACATGTGCTCCTCTGCATTTCCTCACAGTCGATGCAAAGTGTCCTAATTAAACTTGCTCGATGAGGATCAATCCCTTTGTGAAAATCCACATGAAGCCAGTTTCACTACATACAGTAGGAGACTTAACATGGTCTTCCAGAGACATAGGAACATCCAAGAATATTACAGTTGAAGAATATTTCAGGCAAGGTATAGCTGGTTTGAGTGCACTCCACACAAAGGGATACGAGGGTAATTATCCAGGACTCACTGAGAGGAAACAAATATTTGACAATTGTCAAACAAAAACAAAACAACGAAAGAACCAGCAGTGTTCAACGCCCACAAAGATTTTCTCAGAAAGCCTGGTGTCCGTGTTACTCAGAGACAGATGGATTTATGAGCAGAGGACTCCGTTTCAAGTCATTAAACACATGTCTGTTGGTTTAGAGTTGGGAAAACTTAATTCAGCTTGTCGTCTTGGATGTTTCCCTGAAAAAGTACAGTAAATAAAAGATGGATGAGTAGTATGAAAAAAATCATGTCTGAATAATAAGCTACAACATTTCAGATGGACTATCTAAATGTGATTGGAATTAGCAGAATTTATATTAAGCTGTACAATAGTGCCTACACCTTTGAAATCCATAATTTGTCTGTTTTCCATCAGCCATTTTATCTTTACTGAATCACAATGGTGAAAAAAGTAAGAATAAAATCAAAAACCTTCATAAAGTTCCTCCGTTATGAGCTTGTAGTGACTTTACATCTGCTACAAGGATGTGTATGGGTGGGTATTCTGAAAAAAAATGAATGTAAAAAGAATGTAAGAAAAAAAGTCACATTTGCTTTTATAGAAATTATCGTATTGGCTGTCTGAAGACACACTCTGATTGGCTACTTTTATTTATGTTATGATTATTCGAGTGTGATTTTCTGCTTGAGGGAAGTTACATGACCGAATCGCTGCTATTTTAATAAATATTGGATTTCTTGTGAGCTCCAGCAGTGTGTGGGTCTTCTATTTTTATAATACTTTCAGCGTCCAACACACCTGCCTGCAGCCATTCAGGTGTAGGAGGGTTGTTTATTTATTGTTCTGTATTCTGTTCTTTATTAATAAAATATTTCAGTGGAAAAAAAACAAAAAACAGATGGAGCAGACACACACTTATTAACACCATGCAATCACAAAAGATTCTTGTATTGTTAAATGACTAAAGTAACACAGTATGCTTTCAGTCGCTTTAATTCTCACCCTGGTGGTTTTGATCTTGTTTCCGGAGTAGCACATCCAGCCGGAGTTATCTGGTAGAGTCTTGCATTCCTCTCCCTCCAGACACGGCTCCATCTCACACCACCACTTCCCAATCACTATGGAGGCTGGAAGCAGACCATAATTGGGTTAGACTCGCACTCGCATCTGACTTCAAACAGAGTAGTGTTTCGTTCTCCATGATCGACCGCTCTTTGACTATCTGACAAATAATATTTACATGTCTGAGGATGCTTCATTAATTGACTGCATAAGTGTTTTAGGATAGATTTTAAGCATTTGGACTCCTTAAGCATTGTCTAAATTCAATTAAGTTTATTTAATTTCTATATAAAAATACTGTAATCACTTTCTTTTTTTCATGTGGAACATAAAACAAGATATTCTGACAAATGTTTTGTTTTGTCCATACAATGGTAGTCAATAGTGAGGATAATTGTTTGGCTTTTTTCAAGTTAAATATTATTTTTTGTGTTCTGCAGAAGAAATAAGGTCATACAGGTTTGGAACAACATGAGGGTGAGTAAATGATGACAGAATTTACATTTACATTTTAAAATAATACCTATTAATTTAAAATTAAAAACGTTAAACTACTAAATAAATGTAACAACAACAACAATAATAATAAAGTGTATAGCCTACACATTTTATGTGTACATTCTACACATAACATGTAACTAGATAATAGCCCCTTTCATACAGTAACACCAGAAAAAATGCCATAAAATTACTGGTAAATACAAAAATACGCTGTTTCCACAGGCAACAACGTTCAACGTTTCTGAGACATCATTAACCAGAAATGACCTCTAAACGGCTGCACCTTCTAGTGTCATGTTTGTAAAGATGGAGGGGAAATGCAGTCAGTATTGATGTTTTAAAGGGTCATGAAACATAAAACCACTTTTTCTGAGATTTTAGCAGATGTCTTTGTGTTACACATCATAGAAGACAATATTAGCATCTTGGACAATATTAGCATCAGACATATTAATTCTAGGTGAAAACGGTTTCATTTTGAGGCTTTTTTGCTATTTTTTCGTCTTCCGGGTTTAAAATCGACATCACAGATATAAAGGAAAGGACGTGATGTGTGGCCAAGAATGGTGACCCAGATTCGGAATTTGTGCTCTGCATTTCACCTATCCAAGTGAACAATTTGGCTAGACATCACGGTTACACGGTTACCTGCAGCTGCGTGCGCATTGTGGTGGCAGAAAAACACTGGTAACAAGTGGAGGGAAATGGGTAAAATCCATGGAATAAGAGAAAAAATGTATTGTTGTGCCTTTGGATGTCAGAACTGGAATGCAAAGCATTTTTATAGAGTACTGTCAATACTGTAATGTCATTTAAAGCTGAATGCAGATGTTTAAACTGACAGAGTAATTGATGAAACCTATATGATTGCTCTACTTTTAAACATAAATTTGATTTAAACAATTTGTCTACATAATATTCACATATGCAGTTCATAGGGGAAATAATGTATTACAGTTACAGCATGAAATACTATTTAAACCTATAACATTTACCTATTTTATCTCACAAATCTGACTTTTTTCTCTGCAAATGCAAGTTTATATCTTTATAACAGAGTTTATCGCAACAATAGCAAGTTTGTCAAAAACATCCAGAAGTGTGGAATATAAACTCATGATTCTGAGCCGAGGAGAAAAGAGAGAATTGAGTCGAGTATTTCAAGAATAAAGTCAGAATTTTGAAATATGAACTGAAATTTATTCTTTTATTCCATGGCTTTCATAGACCGCTAGTTGAAAACTATGAATATTTATATCTTCACTAGACTTCAGAAGAAGTTAGCTAACAAGGCATTTAAAAGGTACTTTCATTTTAAAACCTGTAATATTGACTTATTATATATTAAAAACTAAATCAACACATTCTTACCTGTGAAGGTTTATTCAGTTTCTTAAGAAATTTAAATTTAGGCAGTTTTTACAACTAGATGCAGTGTTGTGGCATCTTGATTTTTATTGTGAGTGATGACATACAGACTGTTCCAAGATGTGTCCAAGACCATCAAAGTGTCTGGAGCGGTCAAATGTGGTATCTGCCTATACATACAGTATCTATGATCTACGTAGTGTTGTTTGTAATGTGGCAAAGAAATCAAAATTAAAATTTTTCCCCCCTCCTACTTCTGAAACACCACTTCAAGTCAGATGTCTGTCCTGTGAACTTGGGACAGATCGATCTACCCCGACCTCAGCAGGACGCGTCATTTGACGTCACTGCTTCCAACGAGTGTAATGTGGAGTTATCTTATGTCAAACTTAAAAATATTAGACATTAAGTTTATAAAATGATACTCTAATTTTAGCTTTTCGTCAGGTGTTTTCAAAACGAAAGGCAGCTTTTTTTTGTTTGTTTTTCTTTTGTTTTTGCCATAATTATGTTAACGTGGCGTGTGATTGTCTGGAACTCGCTCAAGTTGGAAATGGGTCATTTGAACTCAGATTGTTCCCTCTTCCGACCTTGCCTGGGATGTGGCATGTATACTTCAATGACGCACTGGTGTCTCATAATTATTTATGAGACTGTGTGTTCTTATCCAATGAGAAGATGCTTCACTTAATTATTCACAACAGCATGTGTTGATTTCCTTGACAGATGCTTCAAACTGTGAGATTGCATACATTACCGTCCCCATGAAATCAAAAGTTTCTTAGCTTTTAGTATGAATATGTTAGCCTTAAGGTTATTTGTAAGCTAGTGTGCTCCAAAACAATGACAAAATTCGCATTTAGAACATATAAGCATTCAAAATTACAGTCTCTCACTTCCGCCAATATGGATTAACGATTTTGATGACATTACCCTGCACTTCATCTTCTCATCAAACTTTCTGTCCAATCAAATGCTTTCTAGAATCTGAAGCATCCCGCCCCTACACTATAAATAGATGCTGAAGCTGTGGCTGAGATCAGTCACGTGTTCATAAAATTTTCTGTACAGTGAATGGCACCAGAGGTCACGTTGGTGACCTTAACTGAAAATTGTCCATCACTGACAGAGTTTTTTCATAATTGACAGAAAAATCTAAAGGCTGTCACTTTGACAGATTAAACTGAGGGTGATCTATTCTAACTTCTAACTAAGTGTAATTCCCACACCTGTCCAGATGGTGGCGCGTGCACTCCAGTGCAGAGCAGGTGATCCAGAACAAAAACGAAACTGTCACCAATGATCACGGACAGGCCAGTGCCCAGAAGCTACAACGATCTATCATGCCACATTAAAGATAGCCAAAATGGTATTTATTGTTTGAATTTCCTAATAAATGGACAGAATTTGAAATCTGAGATCACAATCTGGGAACACAAAGCTTGCATATTGCGATTTAATGATGGGAGGTGCACTATGTAATGTTCATTCATCAACTGAAAACGTAACTAACAGATTGATTGGGGTTTATGAATCAATATTGTTTCATAAAAATTAGAATCTATTAAAATCGCTGTCACTGCAGGGTTTGGTGTTGAACATGAAAAGTTACGCAGTCTCATCTGTTTATTTGTTCTCTTCTAAATAAATGCATAAGCCTATATCATCCTGTAGGTTCATAATTAAAAATGAAAATGTGAACAAAAATAAAAGTAATTAAATGTGTTATTTTAATTATAAATGAAAATGATGGATAATAATAGATTATGACAGAATTTTTACGACCCTTTCCGTCAAAATGACGGACAATGTTAAAGTCTAACGCAACCTCTGAATGGCACATACTGCACTATATAGGGAATAGTGAACGATTCAGACAGTGTAAATATGCATTCTGTTATGGCGAATAAAGTCCATTTTCGCTTTGTGTCACACAAACCGCCACGGCGCGCAGATAGTCTGCTCTGGTCAAGAGATCATATGCGCAACTCGGCGCAGACCACAAAACGTATCAGACTATTTTCTATTCTTCACAGAATGCTATTTTATATATCCATAATGCAATATTGATGAGATTGTGGCTGTCATACGCTGTCAAATGCGGCTTTACCCAGCTCAACGGCTCTGGCCAAAGCTGTAATATAAACAAAAAACTATTGGCTATTTAAAAAAGGGGACGGGACTGCGTGATATGTCCCACCCTGTCTTCTTGTTTCAGTTGAAATTACGTCAACACACAGAGTAACACTGCATGTTTCAAAGCACTTCAGTGGACCTTTAAAGGAGAAGTACACTTCCAGAACAACAACAGATAATGTACTCACCCCCTTGTCATCCAAGATGTTCATGTCTTTCTTTCTTCAGTTGTAAATATATTATGTTTTTTGAGGCAAACATTTCAGGATTTTTCTCCATATAATGGACTGATATGGTGCCCCGAGTTTGAACATCCCAAATGCAGTTGTAAACGATCCCAGCCAAAGAAGAAAGGTCTTATCTAGTGAAACGATCGGTTATTTTCATAAAAATAATACAATTTAAATACTTTTAATCTCAAACGCTCATCTTGTCTTACTCTGCCTGAACTCTGTGTTTTCTGGCTGAAGACAGTTAGGGTATGTCAGAAAACTCTGATCGTATTTTCTCCCTCAACTTCAAAATCATCCTACATCGCTGCAGAAGTTCTGACCCAGTCTTTGCAAAGTGAACATGCAAAGAAGATCAAACACCCTTAACAAAAAAGGTAAAGCAGTGATATAGGACGATTTTGAAGTTGAGGGAGAACATGAGATGGGAGTTTTCGGACATACCCTAACTGTCATGAACCGGAAAAACAGTTCAGGCAGAATAAGACAAGAGGAGAATTTGATATTAAAAAGTATATAAATTGTATAAATTTTTATGAAAATAACCAATCGTTTCACTAGATAAGACCCTTCTTTCTCGGCTGGGATTTACAACCGCATTTGGGATGCAGGAAACACGTTCATAAAGTTCAGCACAAACGCAATATATTCACTTAGCGAGTGTAACCATTTTTTACAACTTATATAAATGCCAAAAAATAAGCCTTAAAGTGCCCCTATTATGCGTTTTCAAATATGATCTTTCATGCAGTGTGTCATGTAGCTGTATGTGAACATAAACTATCTGCAAAGTTGTGAAGCCGACAGTGCACGATAAATAAAGTTATTGTCTATCAAAAAAAGAGTCGACTCACATTTACCTCAACGAGTCGTCAGGATTTCAAATCTTTTTCTGTTACGGCCACACGTCACGAAGTAACACATTTGCATAATGTCCGCTTGCCCGTCCACAAACAGTCAAATTTCCATGGGGTTTACGTCACATGGAAATTTACGCGTACATCATATGGAAGAGGCTGTATCATACGCTGTGAGTAAAACTGTTTTATATTCACTTCCAAAAGATGATGAATCTACAAAGACTGTATTTTCTAGCGATCCTTCAAAAAATACGTAGTTGTGTATGTTATGTTGTGTAACAACCCTGCACATGTCATGCTAACCGGCTAAATCACGCTCGTGTAGTTCTGTTGTTCAGCTGTGGACCCACTGTAGTCTGACAATTTGTGATTGATGCAGCTTGACTGTCTGTCTGTCTCATTAGTTGGAGTAACTTAATGATAAAGGATGGCACGCGAAGCGGCTTTCACACTGAATACGGAAAGCGCTGTGCTGTGAAACCCATTCGTTTCAATTTCTTCCGCCCTGCGAGGACGGCTTGTTTCTGCCTCGACCAAAGCACACGCGCAGCGGAGCGCGCAAGCGCAGCTGACAAAGTTCAAATGAGTTGTTCAAATGAACTTTTGCCGCTGCGCTCTGAAGGGCTGCACTGAACCCAGCGGCAGCGCAGCGCTTTTTGCGTTCGGTGTGAAAGCCGCTTAATGCATTATACAATGTTGAAGTTTACAACATAGAGGTGTGCCCGGTTCGCTTACATAAGCAAATTGTGAGCACTTTCCACGGTAGACCGTGCTAACTTGTCGATCAGCCACTTCAGTCGTTTCATCATCAGACTCTGGCTCGAATTGGTAAGGTGAAATCGATGCCATCTTTTCTATGTATTGACAAGTCTCCAGGGCTGTCAGTCAGTTATAGCAATGGGTGTTTCTTTATCGACACGCTGTACGCGGTAGACCAATCATAAAGGACTGCACCATCTGACCAATCACAGCAGTGAGGGCTCACAGAAAGGAGGGGTTTAGAGAGACTGATTCTTCGAACTGCTTCGTGCGAGTCGTTTAGGAATCATTTAGAAATGGGGTAAAATTAAATCTATTTTTGGAGAAAACTGAAGTGTTTTTTGACGTTGCATACATGTAAACCTGTTTTGGAAGTCTATTAAAACAATATTATCAACCTTTAAAATGGCATAATAGGGGCACTTTAAAGGGGTCATCGGATGCTAAGTTCACTTTTTCATGTTGTTTGAACATTAATGTGTGTTGTCAGTGTATGTACAAATCTACCCTATAATGATAAAAATCCATGCAGTGATTTTTAATTAATCTGTAAAAATAATATCCCTTTTTTCAAATCGAGCCATTCTCAGATGCCTGTGACAGTGTGGTGTCACACCGACAGAGGCCGCTCCCACGATAGTTGATTGACATGAGCATCTTACCTCAGAACCCGCCCTACATCATCATTTTTGCAGAGCTCATTTTGACATGGTAAAAATGGTGTTGTTTTACACTACCACTGAGAATTTTTTCCCAAAGTATATTATAGACTTTTCATTAAGACCCTAAAGAATCAAATCAACTTGTGGAAATTGGGCATCCGATGACCCCTTTAAAAGATATTAGAGGTGCAACAGCACCATATATTTTCAACGCACAGCGAAGATATTATTGTGCATTATTTTCAGAGGATGGGAGCGAAATGAAACTGTCTGAACCCGAAGCTGTATGTGCTGTCTGTGTCATCTGTTCCCTCTCCACTCCACAGTGAACCACACCCACTTTTGTAGCATTTTTCAAAACTGTGATGAGAACTAACCGGTGCTAAAACAGCGGGTTTCATGACCCTTTCATTTTTGCGTCAAACGTTCACGTTCATGCAGCTGCTTTTGGCCCAGAGTAAATGCATCAGTAAACGTCTTACTTAGGTCAGCGTGTTCTGAACTCTTATGTGCTCTTGTTCTGCATTCACACAGAGCACATTACCAGTAATTTACTGGTAATATTACAATTTCTTAAACCAGTAAATTGCAGGAATTAATATATCAGTATTTATGAAAAGGTACTTTTCACATGATCTTTTTGTTCATTGTAATATGTGCTTTTTCCAGCAAAGTCTGGTTCCCCTTAAGGAAGTTTTTCCTCCTTCTTAAACATTTTATAGATTTTTGATCTTGCCACAGTCGCCTTTGGCTTGTTCATTGGGGCTTCAAGGTACAATTTTCTATAAAGCTGCTTTGAAACAATATGTTGTGAAAAGCGCTATACAAATAAAATTGACTTGAATCTAATGTGCTTGAATAGCCTCAGTGGATATCTGCGGTCAGTAGGAGCAGAGCCATTTCACAAAGTGGCACTTTATGAAAAGTATTATTCTGAAATGAAATCCCATGCCGATTCATTCACTTAAATCGCTTCACTTTGCAGTCGTGGGAAATCTTATGAAGAATTACATGGTCTGTATTCTATATTTATATAAAATCAATTTACTGCCATTAAAATGGAAAGTTTTATGCTATTTCAGTTGCTTGAGACAGAAGCATCCTTGTAACTATCATTTTTCCCACTTTGAGAAATTTATGATCATTACCAGATGGAGAAAGACTAGAGACCATTAGGGAAACAGGTGCTTAGGGGCTTGAGAATGTCTTATCTTTGCATCAGCATGAATATGTTAAAATATGATACATTAATTCATCACGTTAATGCTATCTGACGTTGAACAATAAACGTTTAAGGAGAGAGTGTTAGATGAACATATAATATAAGGCATCCACTTTTGCGTTATTATTATTCTGACAAGTACATGACAAGTTTGTGACTTACTCCATTTCCGAGATAATGGGTGAACTTAAATCACATTCATTAATACTGTAAAACCCAAAAGCACTCCACCAATAGTTGTCTCCTTGCAAACAGGGCATTAAAATTTGATTTGCCCGTGCTCCAACTTTCTCCATGGATGTTCTTAAAAGGGTGAACAAATGTTCACGCTTTATAGACTTTGCACGCATGTAACAGTCACAGAACTAGCCGAGGCGAACCCAGCACTGTTCTTCCTGTTTTTGCCAGTTCAGCATGGCCAAGGCCAAGGAGCAAAAAAAAAAAAATCTATGGAAAACATAACCTCAGGCAAGAGCTCTGTTTCTCAGTAAAAATTCACTTTACTGAGGTCTCTTATCCTCCAAAAAGTAAACAAAGCATCTCATACATAACATGTAGCCTTCAATGTCATGTACTCCTTTGACAGAGAGAGAGTTTTAGCCTTCAGTCTCGTATCCTAGAATATCAATGTGAATGAAAGGAGAATGGGAACATGGACCAGTTTTAATGGCCATCGTCTCAGTGACACCTCAGCGAATGTGTCATCTCAGTTTAACTAGGAACCATAAAATGCAACAAAATTTGACATTTTAATTCTAGTTAAAATATTATAGCTGCTTCAGCAAATGTTACTGCTGCAAGAACATAATAAATTAAAATAATTAAGAAATTATTTACTTAAGTTAACTGCTAAAAAACCTAAATATATTAATACAAATATTATTTTAACAAATTTATATAAAATACAAACATTACTTTAGTTAAAATTACTTTAACTGATCATTTAACTAATTGTGATTACTTTCAAATCATAAAATGTGTTTTTCTTCAAAACCATGGTTAAAGCTTTGAGAATCTTTGTTTTTTTTTTTTTAAATAACGTTCTTGGCAGAAACTGTGTTAGTACTGTCAAATGATTAATTGCGATTAATCACATCCAAAATAAATGAGTGTGTACTGTGTATATTTGTTATGTATATAGAAATACACATACATGCATCTAAGAGAAATGTTG
The DNA here is from genome assembly GCF_022985175.1 of Labeo rohita. Lineage (NCBI taxonomy): Eukaryota > Metazoa > Chordata > Actinopteri > Cypriniformes > Cyprinidae > Labeo > Labeo rohita. Next base: position 19,930,734 of record NC_066891.1, on the reverse strand, counting down.
TTCATATATGAAATATATTTATATATCATATAATTATATGAATATGAATATATGCATGTAAATACATAAATATTTTCTAAATTAATATGTGTGCCGTTTGTGTGTGTATTTATATATACATAATAAATATACACAGTACACACACACATATTATGTAAACAAAAACGTTTATTTTGGATGCGATTAATCGCAATTAATCATTTGACAGGACTAGTATATTTATATTAAAAATATTAGCCTATTGTCACTTCAGTTCATATTACTGCTGAGAAACAAAAATTCTTTAAAAAAAAAGAAATATATCAATTAAATACATTTATTTAAAATATTATTACTTTACTTAAAATTATTATTCCAAATCATAAACACTTCCTTCAAAATTTGGTTAAAGCTTCCAGAATCTTTCTGTCACTGTTGTTTAATTACTTTCTTGGCAGAAACTGTGTTTTTTTTAAGGTGAAACAGCAACAAAATCAAGTTCCAAGTAACTTAAGGCATCTTTGGACTAAACGTCTGTGTTTTCTCCCCAGTTGCTTTAAATAAATCAAGCTTTTTTTCAGAGCGCAGACTATCCTTGTGTATGTTTTTTTTTTATTTATTTTTTGTAAAACAGCAACTACACACACAAAATATCAGGAAAAAGTCACTTCCAGACTTACACCTCTGCCTCTGGACTGTATTACTCCTCTACAGTATAGATAACACACTGCAGTCTAGAAACAGGGAAACAGCAACTGCATATATGTTTCTTTGTCCTGCAATGTTTGTAAAGAATTGTTTAATAAATCATGACGCTAGTCCTTGATTTAACCCTTGCCATTTAAAGAAATATAGCCTCAGTCAACATTCACTTTCAATTCATCTTTTTTCCATACAGTGACAGTGAATGGTGACTAAGGCTGTCATTCTCTTTAACATCTCCTTTCCACAGAAGAAAGAAAGTCAAACAGGTTTGGAACTATATGACGATGAGTAAAGCTAAGCATTTAGATGTTTTAATATCCAAAAAACGCCACTCTTCACCTTTAGGAATAGAACATCCTAACGAGCTTGACCTGGGGAAAAGATCGGAAGCTCCTCTGCGAGATTCAGTCAAAGTTAATGTTCTTTGATTATCTCCGGGTACATTGCGAGTGAGATGTTCTCCCAGAAGTGTTAGTTTACAGCAGCTCGTTTGTCATAAGGACAGAGCATTAATAATGAAAAGCCCTGAGGATCTGAGCTTTTCTAGGGCAGGGACACTGCAAGAGCGACCCTGAACAGAGTTTCTTCAAACATACCACACCTTCAAAAAAGCTGCACAGATCTTTTGAAGCACCTTGCAGCTTTACGCAGCTGCACAAAGTGTGTTTAAGCACAGCTGTACAGTGCAAGCCTGTTTAAACACTGCAAAGCTGCATTGAGATGGTTCAAAATAGTCGAGCATCTGTTATATTTCTAACAACACGAAGTACATCCAAGATCTAGAGGAGTTTGGTTCTTGATCAGAACACATTTGGAGAAATTTAGCTTTAGGTCTCTGAAAAGTGAATGGGTGCCGTCAGAATGAGAGTCCAAACAGCTAATAAAAACATCACAATAATCCACAAGTAATCCACACGACACCAGCCTATCAATTAACGTCTTGTGAAGGGAAAAGCTGCATGTTTGTAATAAACAAATCCATCATTAAGGCATTTTAACTTTAAAACATCACTTCAAAACAAAAGTCAATATTCCATAATACTGCTTTTTTCAGATGATAAACTCCTCTGTTGTCCTCTCATATCGAAATCCACCAACATACATAATTGTTTCGATCGTTTTGGACTGTATTTGCTTGGTGCTTGATCTGTGCATATTTCTCTCCTGATTCAGATGGAATTGCTTTTTCACTGGAGAAAGCAATTTTATAGACAACGGACTTAATGATAAAAAATGTCCTGATGGACTTTTCACTTCACAAGACGTTAACCGAGTCTGGAGTTGTGTGGATTACTTGTGGATTGTTGTGATGTTTTTATCAGCTCTCGTTCTGACGGCACCCATTCACTGTATAGGATCCACTGGTGAGCAAGTGTTAAATTTCTACAAATGTGCTCTGACGAAAAAAGAAATCTCACCTACTTCATCTTGGACGGCTTGAGGTTGAGTGTATTTTCAGCACATTTGAATTTTTGCATGAATTATTCCTTTCAGACTTCATCTACGGTTGCCATGTCTCTTCACTTACCGTCAACACAGGAGGGTTTATTCCTGGTGGTTCCTGCCACTTTCCCTGGTAAACAGGAGCACTTCACTGTCTGCGATCTCTCTTCAATCTTGTTTTTGTTACAGCACCTGTGTGCCGCAATCACCTCGCATGTCCCTCCTTCTGTCGAAAGACAAAGCCATTAGTAAACAAACAAAATCTCCTGACTTGCCACATGGATCTACATTTGCAATCATTATCTCGTGCATGTCATATTTCACGGTCCCCTTATATTGCCACATAATTCATCATGCATTTCAATGTAGACACTGCACACACTCCTTAGGGAGGATGAGGTAGTGCTTTAGAAGAGAGAAGAGAAGAGGGAGTGAGATATATGAGAGATGAGATACATTTTGTACAGGAATAGTCGTATTTTAGATCAAAATTTTATTGTTTGATTTAAAAAATTTTTTTTGCCTACATCGTTCCTATATTAGCTTTATTTTATCCTTGTCCCTTTTATTTTCCATTCAGTTCTTTTGATTTAGCTTATTTGTTCCTTTCTTTTATTTTCCCATTTATTATTTATTATTTTATATTTCTTCCTTGTCCCTTTATAAAAATTTGTCCCCTTAATTTCCTTTATTCATTTCCTTTCTTCTTATTTTTATTTAATTTGTTTTCTCTCCCTTTTGTTTTTCCTATATGTCCTATATTAACTTTATCTCTTTACTTTTTGTTTTACCCGTCCCTTTCTTTTATATTCCATTCAATTTATATTTCCTTTCGTTTATGTTCCCATTAAAACCCAATATTCCTTTATTTATTTTTTTTCTTGTCCCTTTTCTTAATTCCCCCTCTTAGTTCTTTCTTTATTCACATTACATTATTTCTTTTTATGTTTCACTTTATGTATTCCTTGTCTCTTTCTTTTATTTCCTCTTCCATTTCTTTAATTTCCCTTATTTATTTTCTGCATCGCCTATTTGGTGCTTTAAGCAGTATGCTCTGCCAATATTGTAAATTCTAACAATCATGCTAATAAAGCTTTGCTGACTCTTAGAGAAGAGGAAAGGCTCTTTAAGATCAGAACAAAGAGAAAGAAAAAGGTCTGGGTGGCCGCTGCAATTTGTCTAAGAGCACTTTAACAATGAGTGATCTGAAATGAACCAAAGTCCTTAAAGAATGGCAGCCTGTAAGTTCCTGCGTTCACAGTGAGATATTATCAAACATTCTGCTAATCCAGCCTTTAGAGATAGATATCTCAGATAGAGACAGAAAATCTTCAGTTTATGAGCAGATTGAGCCTATTCTTCTCTGAACTGAGCACCACACTGCATTGCTCTGTGAATTCAAGGTTACCCGAACTGATTCTATTATTTTAACAAAGATATTCATTAAATACACTGAACAGCAAAGGGATGACTTACAGCTGATTCAGAGCAGCATGCATTGTACATCTGTGTCAAAAACTGGTTTGTGTGGACATGTGAATCAAATTATTCTTCTTACAAAACCACATTAGCCCACAGGAGAGAAATGAACTTTTCATTGTAAAACTGATAAAATAATTTAAGCACTGTTTATGTCAGTGAAAAACACCCACAGAGACCAATTATTTACGGGTTAGTTTATCCAAAATTGAAAATTCTGTCATTATTTTTTAACTCACTCTCATTTTCTTCCAAAGCTATATGACTTTTGTTAATCTGTAAAGTCACATATTATTATTATTTTTAAAAATATATGTTATGTATTTTTATGTATTCCATTCCATATTATATTATGGAAGCGAATGAATGCGGTTGTGAAGAAATTAGCTGTAGTTTCTAGGGTAGAGTGGGGGATAAAGCCCCCCTTAAAGGTGAAGTCCACTTCCAAAACAAAGATTCACATATAATGTACTCACCCCCTTGTCATCCAAGATGTTCATGTCTTTCTTTCTTCAGTCATAAAGAAATGTGTTTTTTGAGGAAAACATTTCAGGATTTTTCTCCATATAATGGACTGATATGGTCTCGATTTTGAACTTCCAAAATGCAGTTTAAATGTGGCTTCAAATGATCCGAAATGCGGTTTTAAACGATCCCAGACGAGGAAGAAGGGTCTTTTCTAGCAAAACGATCGTTTTTTTTTTCATTTAAAAAATACAATTTAAATACTTTTTAATCTCAAACGCTCGTCTTGTCTTGCTCTCCCTGAACTCTGTGTATTCTGACTCAAGATAGTTAGAGTATTTTGAAAAACTGCTTTAAAAATGACTTCATTTAAAGTCAAATGTAGGATGATTTTGAAGTTGAGGAAGAAATTGAAGCTGAGGGAGAACATGAGATGGGAGTTTTTCGACATACCCTAACTGTCATGAACCCAAAAAAAAAAACAGTCCAGGCAGTTTGACATTAAAAGTATATAAATTGTATAATTTTTATGAAAATAACCGATCGTTTTGCTAGATAAGACCCTTCTTTCTCGGCTGGGATCGTTTAAAACCGCATTTGGGATCGTTTGAAGCCGCATTTAAACTGCATTTTGGAAGTTCAAAATCGGGACATCATATCAGTCCATTATATGGAGAAAAATGCTGAAATGTTTTCCTCAAAAAACTTAATTTCTTTGAGTACATTATATGTGAATCTTTGTTTTGAAAGTGGACTTCTCCTTTAAGAACTGTGAATTTCTTATCTGTGAAACAAAATGTGTTCAGAAAGGTTACCATTTAGTGGCAATGACATAAACTATAAACAAAGTACGAAAAAATGTCCAGAGTTTTCATGTTATTACATTTTTAACAAAAATTAAATTTGTACCAATGGGGCATTTTACAATGTTGTAAAATGCCCCCCCAGTCTGACAAAGCTATTTGCTTTAAACATTTACAGCAAAATCAGAGTACAGGTAGTTTTAGCTTAAAATTAAAAAGAATATAATCAATAATTATACATTACAAAATTAAAAAATGTCTTTTTTTAAAAAAAAAAAAAATGTTTTAGCTGATGCTAGCTTGCTAGCTAACTAGCTACCTGATGCTAAATTGAGGTCATTTTTAAATATAAAATCCAAATATTTTTATTCAGCCAACTAGTTAGAATTCATTTGATTGAAATACAAAGGATTTGATGTTCAGAAAAGAGTAACTATGGTAATTGCCCATTGGCCGCTGGGGGTGTTACCCCACTGACTATGTTTGAGAAAAAAATGTGTCATTCTGAAAATATAATTATGTTTTTATTAAATAACACTCCCTGTCTACAGGCCCTACTGTTCTCATACCATATATAACTGTGATGTTCTACAAAACATTAAGCTTTAAAACACTTAATTTCTTACTGCTGAAAATTAGATCATTTACTGTGAAATCCGTTTTCTTACCGGTATATTACCAGTGTAAGCTTCATGGTGAAAACTTCTACATCACTCTTGTCAACGTAGTCCATTTCACCTTGTGGCTATTTTGGGAAAAACAGTAGGGGGCGTTTTCCCTCACTCTAACATATTACTTGTGCCAAAACTAGCCTAATTTTTTAAGTCTGATAAAGTAAAACAATAGATTTATGTGAGGAACAGACTGAAATATAAGTCGTTATTTACTAACTGTTTGACATCTCGCTCATATTACCTTCGTAGATTCATGAAACAAGCAAGTACGTTAGTGTTGTCCGGTTCGTAAATGAATCACTCTTTTGAGTCGGATATTTTAATTGAATCAGTTGATTCAGTTCACAAAGCCACTCTAAATGATTCAATCGCCGATTCAGTTCCCAAGTTCAATTCACTCACTTAAAGATCCGGGAGCAGAAAATAACATAAACAACAGCTTGGATTTTAGTCTGTTTCTTGCACAAAGCTATCGTATAACTTAAAAAGACCAGGAATACAGTTCACGATTCCTATAAACCGCGTTTATGATCCTTTGCATTCTTTTTGAAGCTTATAAGCTCTGCTTAAGTTAGCGTTTATTGTATTAAAAACAACGAACACGATGAAAAAGTTTCTTCGTTGGTGTTTGGTTTAAGGAAAGAAAGTCCTCTCGATTGGGAACAACATAATGGTGAGTAAATGATAATTTTTTGTTTTTGGCTTTATTCATTATTGTTATTTTTTAGCATCAGCAAGCTATTTGTCAGGGACTAGCCTGAATGTGCGACACTTCCGGCTCAGTTGCAGCTGGAAATAACGAGAAGAATAATTGCAGTAAAATTGTTTGCACTACAAATCAGTGTGTTCATAATTAAGACAATACATTAAAATAGCATGTAAGAAACACCAGTTTGCAATAGCAAGCAGTAAAATTTTTCACAGCTAAAACTATCTAGATGGGAATAAGACCAGAAGCCAGACACATAACATTTACAAATGGCCGCACCCAGTCTTACCAGAAAAATAAAGTGGATACAGCGGAAGAATATGGCAACTAATGAACTTGCTTGATAAAATAATTATTTTATTTTTTATAGGTTTTTTAAGTAAATAAAATGACATTTTGTTTGGGGTTTAAGTATTTATGTAGCAATAATTTTACAATGGATACACACCACAAATTGCATAATTTTATACAAAAATGTACAAAAACAATACTAGAAATAACTTTCATCTTTAGAAATAACCTTCATGTTTCACTCCAGAAAAATTAGGCTTTCCAGCCTAATCCTCTTACAGACCTAAGGGGTCAAAAAATATTTGTATCCAGTAAGAAAATTGGCACATTATGTGCACCTGCTAACAACACAGTTCCAGTCATGGCCGTACTGTAACTAGAAGGCTTGGCTTCGAGGAGTCAAACAGACAAATAGCATTGTGGAAATCAGGAAACAATAATGCTCCACTGAGAACTATTGTGGATTGTTGAGTAGGCCTTGTTTGTGCTTCTTTAATTATGAAAAATACTCCATTTCCCAGTGGGGCTTCAGTCAGAATTCACAGGGGTTTGTTTTCTTTAATGCCTAGTCTTAATTACATAAGACAGACCCAGTTTCTGCTTTGATCTATCAAGAGAGGGAGAAAATGCAGGAGATCCTGACTAAAATATCTTCACTCCTCAATGAGTGTAAACAGAGCAGTGGGCCTCTCATTTGGGGATTTAAAAAGAGTGGGGGAAGTGGAGAAAAAAAAAAGTTAAATGCACTTTCAAAAATCAATAAAAATGTAAATAGCTTCTCTGTCTCCAGCTTCTTAGGCTCTCATTACCTCTAGATTGAAGTTAGTCAAAACAGGAGGGGAGAGACACGGAAAGAAAGATGGGAACCGAACGCTGCCTGTCGGCTATTTTAACAGCACATCAGAATATTTTAGAGAGCTTCTGAATGTTTAAGCAGGTGACAGTGGACAGCTCAGATCCATGCAGGGACGTGATTGCTTTTTGTATTCTGTCACTTCGTGCGACTTGCTAAAAATTGATTGCTGAACCTCAGGGGCTTAACGTTATCTCGTGTAGGCCTCCCCGTGGCTCCCTCCTACTTAACATATCAAACAGAGGGTCAGAGGACTTTTAGAGCTGTGGTAAAGCACTGTCAGGCAGCATTCATTAACTGGACCTTAATGTCGGTTTGTTTGTGTGGAGATACTGTACACTGGAACCAAAAGTCTGAGATCAGTATTTATTTATTTTTTTTCAAATTTACTACAACTTTTTTTATTACAAATTATTGAGTAAATAGTTGAATTGAAAAGTTACATGAATTTGTTGTAGTATTTATTGTCTTTTTGCTTTAATGGCAGCAGCTCTCGAGCTGCATGAACTCCATAAGATTGTGTAAAACCTGGTGACTCTCCAGCATGATTTGAGATGATCCAAAGAGCATCTTGAGCTTCAGTGGAAGCAAGAACATCTGACAAGCTGTACAAATAGTCACATGTTTACTTATTTGATTAGTGACCTAGAAATAGCGCAAGATCTTAAATATATCTTAATCGTTTTATGTAATTATGTAGGGCTGCACAATTTGGGAGGAAAAATCTAATTGTGATTTTTTTGGATAAAAATTCTAATTGCAATTGTGATTTTATATCAACATGACCATTTATTAAAAAAAAAAAAAAGAACATAATGGCTATTACTAAATTTTAAACAAAAGCATAAATATTACTGTTGTCATATTTTGCCGTAAAATAAAAATGGATATTAAAAATATAATATTACGGTCCTTGCTACGATGCTTTAGTGCCACGTTGAAAAATTTTAAAAATGTAAAATTATGAGATTAAAGTCGTAATATTTTGAGAATAAAATCGAAATTACTAGAATAAAGTCAAAATATTTGAAGAATAAAGTCGAAAATTACGAGAATGAAGTCGAAATGTTTTTAAAAATGAAGTCGAAATATTTTGAGAATAAAGTTAAAATTACCAGAATGAAGTCGAAATGTTTCAAGAATAAAGTCAAAATTTTGAGAATTAAAAAGTAGCAACTTAAGTTATAATATTTTGAGAGTATAGCCTGCGCACGCAAATGGCTTAGGTTGGGAGCACTGGGAGAAGCTGCCAGGCCACCGAAATTTATTTGAATATATGTGGGATTATTAGCAGAAATCATACCATGTGTGATACTTGCAGAGACATTATGCTTGAAAATAATATTTCACATCTTCGATTGCATTCATTAGGTCTATTCATTCTCGTAATTTTCGACTTTATTCTTCAAATATTTTGACTTTATTCTAGTAATTTCGATTTTTCAGGCTTCACTCTGAAACATGCAGCGCAGATATTTATCTGACTAAATTACAGTATTTGAAAATCATACTAAGCCAAATCAAGATTTTGCTTTTATTTTGATTAACCGTGCATCCCTATCATAACATTTATTTGTCCTAAAATGGTTTATGGTCAGATTTAATTCAGATTTCAGTAAGCTCAGTCATTTGGACCCCACTGTATACCATCAACCAGACTGAGATGAGTGCATTCTCCTATTCCTTTTTTAAAACCTTATACCATTTTTAGCATTTCTGGATCTTTTTTCTGGTGCCTTTCATCAAATTTATATCTGAAATTAGATCCGGTATCCATTTAAAGGGAGGAAGCCAAAAGCAGTCTAGCACTTTGCTGCAATAATGTTCACTAACCTCTGCAGGAACGTCGCAAAAACATCCCGAAAATTCAATTGAAAAGTCTTCCACGAAACATTAATGACTAAGCAACCTTAGAAAACCTACAGAGTATCATTGAATGGTGCTGAGTTTCATATTTTTAAAAGACATAACATAAGGTCACCCTGAGGGAGTGTGGGCTACACCGCTGATTGATCTAGCGGATGCGCTGATAGCTGCTGTGGCAGGGAATCCTGCATCATACTGCTTACTACAAGGGCTATTTCAGGCACTTATTCAGTTTAATGGATATGAGACCAGGCCATCGGGGACCAATAAAATCTCATTTTCCTGTAGCAGCCAGGGTGTGGAGAGAGAAAAATAGACAGAGTATTACACACAGGCTATAACTTTGACTCTTCTGCTGTCTAATTAGCCAGCTGGAGTGTGTGTGTGTGTGTGTAGTGTCTGTCTGTCTGGAGAAGGCGTAGTGCGTGCATTCGGCCTCAATTGTTCCATTCATCCGCAGCCATCTGCGTGAGAGTTTCCCCTGACAGGCAGGTTATATCACAACCTCTCAAAAGCAAACAAACACGCTTTCACAGGACAAACAAACAGCGACAGATGAGCAGGCACAATGCGGCTCTGACTATAAACATATGAGCCTGGACAGGAAAGATTTCAGTCAAATGCACTGCAAAACAGCTAGAAGGGAAACGGGGGCGATGAAAAGAGGAGCCAGTCTGGGTGAGGAGACAATGCTGCACACTGAAATTCTGATTTGCTTATATGCTCCTTATGACGAATTTACAGTTCTATATGTGTATCTATAAATAAGCCACCTTTCTTACAGAAGTGTAAACACTCTGTGGCACTTTGTGTGAATGAATGGTTCAATGTGTCAAATTCTGGCTCGACCAGTGGTGCAAGGCAGCACTTTATTGATTTTTTTTTTTTTGGTGTCTATATATACTAAGTGCAAATAGCACATCTACAGTGATGCGAATAACGGCGTTATAAATAAACAGTGTTACTAACAGTATTATTTTTCTCAGTAACGAGTAATCAAACGAATTCCTGTTTCCCCGTTACAACGCCGTTGCCATTACTGACAATAAAATGCTGCATTACTATAATTTATTATAATATTATTATAATTGTATTTTTTAGTTCATCTGAATGGATGCGCAGCATCCTGTTTTTGACGAACCGTAAACTCTAGTTTGAAGGCACATGACTAGCTGTCGCTTTGTCACACACACACGCAAAGAAAGATACAGATAAGTCTTACATACCATGCAGAATTGACGCGCTACCTGTAAACAATATTCTTTGCTGTATTTTTCTGTCAGAATAACAGGGTGCCTTAGGAATTCTTCAGCTTTTAAAGTGCCCCATTATGCCATTTTAAAGGTTGCTAATATTGTTTTAATAGACTCCCAAAACAGGTTTACATGTATGCAAGGTCAAAAAACACTTCAGTTTTCTCCAAAAATATATTTAATTTTACCCCATTTCTAAATGAGTCCTAAACGACTCGTGCGAAGCAGTTTGAAGAATCAGTCTCTCTAAACCCCTCTTTTCCGAGAGCCCTCACTGCTGTGATTGGTCAGGTCTACCTTGGAAAGTGCTCGCAATTTGCTTTTGTAAGCGAACCGTGCACACCTCTATGTTGTAAACTTCAACATTGTATAATGCATTAAGGCAGCTTTCACACCGAACGCGGAAAGCGCTGCGCTGGCCACTGTGAGCCGACTCTGTTTTTTTTTATAGACAACAACTTTATTTATCGTGCACTGTCGGCTTCACAATTTGCAGATAGTTTATGTTCACATACAGCTACATGACACACTGCATGAAACATCATATTTGAAAAGGCATAATAGGGGCACTTTAAGAACTGATGGTTTCTCCGGTAGTAGGCAGAACTAATGTGCAAACGGTGATCTCATTGGCTGGCGCTCACCTATTATCGCTCCTGTTTTGACTTCAGCAAATCGGTTTGAGCAAACACAAACAACGTGATTAATATTCATGAACCCAGCAGCGCATTAATCCTTGGTGTGCTTTATATTGTAATACGTAGTAGAATTCTTAGTATTTTTTTTGTTATCTTATCAGTATTTTTATATAGTTTTTTATAGTTTTTTCCCTTTTTTATAGAAATGTTAATTAATTACAAACAATATCTTAAAGGGGTCCTATTATGCTTTTTCACTTTTTGAACTTTAGTCAGTGTGTGGTCAGGTGTGTATCTTTGGGCATAAAAAAGATCTACATTTCTCTACATTTAGATCTATATTTAGTTTTTTAAAAATCCCTTTGCATGAACTACAACGAACAGCTCCTTTGGACTACAACGTTTGCTTTCCGCAAGCAATGATGTCACAACGTGGTCCATTTGAATATCATTAAATTAAATCCCGCCGAATTGTAGGGACGAGGTGGGGGATTACCCTAACGATGCAGCGTGGAGAGCCGCTTCAACGAACCAGAGCGCGGCGGTATAAACACAAGCATTGACTACAGTTCCCGATTAGAGCAGTAACGCTCCGCAGACGTGTGCAGTACAGGGGGTCAAAACACATGCCGAACCTGCGATCTACTCCGGTTGCCGCGTCGGAGCCATAACGCGTCATAGACGTGTGCAGTGTGTGGTAAGAGATTTATTCATCATACAGTGTAGATAACGTCAGCTTCACTTATAACGCGAGTGTTTTTTAAAATGCATAAACTTGCACTAGAATAGGCTAAATCAGTGATGATCTTTGAGCCTTATGCTGAAGCTGGTTTCGGGCAATGAAACGAAGTATGTAAACAATTAAATACATTAGCACGATAATATCATGTATTGGTGATCTCGCAGGCTGATGATAGGACTCAATACTACTGTAACGTATTATTTACTTGCCCTCCATGCATCCTAGGTGTATATGGCTTCCTTCTTTCAGACGAATGCAATCGGAGTTATATTAAATTTGCCTAACACGGCTCTGGGGGTTTAATAAAGGCCTCCTGTAGCGAATCGATGCAAAATATCCATATTTAAATATCCAAATTTAGAATTACTTTAATCTATCTTGTGCTAACAGTTGTACACGGAACTTGCTTCTTTGACAAGGGGTGTGGCAGTACTGAAACACCCTTTAAGCTGTTCGCCAATCGCAACGCAGTGGGACAGATGACCAATCACAACACATTTCATTTTTCAGAAGGCGGAACCCAGAACTAATCAAGCCATTTGTGCCAGGCTGGGAGAAATGTATTTTAATAATGTAAATTATGTTAAAAATAATGCGTTTTTCGAACCACCAAGCACAAAAGCATGTTCTAGTACACCCCCAAAACAAAATCAAGACTGTTAAAGAGCATAATAGGACCCTTTTAAGCACCATCACCAGTCCTAAGTTCAGTCAACATGACAAATATGCATTCATACATGGTTATTTTAATTACTAAAGTTTAATATATATATATATATATATATGTATTCCAAAAGTGGAAATAAAGTGGGTTACAGCTAGGCATAGGAAAAAGTAAGTCCCCAATCCATTTAAAATTGTTATAAATAAAATCATATACATCGAGTATTATTGTTAAAGGGATAGTTTACTCTAAAATGGAAATTCGAAAAGAACCCGAAAGACCTTTGTTCATCTTCAGAGTGCAAATTAAGGTATTTTCTGACTATGCTTGTGAACTTGTGTCAAAGACTGACACAGAAGAGAAGAAATTGTTGAATAAATTCATTATTTTTGTTTTCTTTCCCGACAAAAAAAGTGTTCTCGTAGCTTCATAAGATTAAGGTTGAACCACTGATGTCACATGGACTATTTTGACAATGTCCTTACTACCTTTCTGGGCCTTGAACGTGGTAGTTGCATTGCTGTCTATGCAGGGTCAGAAGTCTCTCAGATTTCATCAAAAATATCTTAATTTGTGTTCCGAAGATAAACGAAGGTATTATGGGTTTAAAACAACATGAGGATGAGTAATTAATAGCTATAACTGCTGTCAGTGCTTCAGTACAATTTTACAAGAGAGCTGTATGATAACAGTTTATGAGAAAAACGAAGGCAAAGGGCTCCATTTGATTGCATATTTCTCCTTTTTAAAGTCTCCTTCCTTCTTAAAGTCATTACTCACAGAGTAGTGCTGTGGCATTAAGCATGTGACTGCTTCCTTACAGTTATTTTCTGTCACTACTTTTTTATTATTCATCCTATTCCCCTAAACCAGGTCTTTTTAAATCGAGCCAGCAAACAAGAATGTCTCAAAGGCCAAAACCAGAAGGTTTCGTAAGGTGACCTTGGCAGAATACAGGTTTTAGCCCTACACTCTGACAGCGCTGTCAACAGCAGTTGATGAGAGAGCAGACTGATGACACGCACAAAAATCACAACCTCCACCGCTATTACAAACTGGCCAGGGGTGTTTATTCCCTTGGGTGTTACATCACGGAATGCTGTCACTCTTCTGGGAAAAGCTGAAATTGGTGAGTAGTATTCACTGATGAATTGCTTTATCCTCGCAACCCTCAAAACAAATTTGTCACCGATAGATGTTTCTTACAACCAAGATGTTTCCACCAGGGCAAAGAATGAACTCTGAGGCAACGAACAGAGGTTATCTATTCCAGTGCACATGAAACGCATCCCTAGCAGTGTATTTTTACCCAGTGGAATAAAGGCTAAATGGGGTTTACTGCTACAAAAAAAACATCCACCAATGGAGTAAAAGTATCACCCCGTGAAGGAAAATATACACTTCAAAAAAAATGTTTTTTTTAAATCAGTATCTGTACACTACCATTCAAAACTTTGATTTTTAAAACGGTTTTAATAGAAGTCTCTTATGCTCACCAAAGCTGCAATTATTTAATCAAAAACAGTAAAAACAGTAATATTATGAAGTAATACTGCGATTTCGAATAACTGTTTTCTGTTTTAATGTGTAAAAATGTGTTTTTTGATGATGATGATGATGACAAAGCTGGATTTTCAGTAGTTTTACCTTTGGTATAATTAATCTGAAATAATTCTAATATACTGAGTTGCTGCTCAAGAAACATTCCTTATTATGTTGATGTCAGCTGTAATGCTTAATATATTTGCAGGATTTTTTCAGGATTCTCTGATGAGTAGAAATTGTTAAAGACAGACATAGAATTTTTATTGTAACATTGTAAAAGTCTTTACTGTCACTTTTACAGCTGCACAATTCTCCATTTTTCAAATACAGATCACAATTCTCACACGATTCTGAACAAAGCAAAATAATTTGTAATTTTCTAGAGACTGACAAAATATGAATCACCTCATTCTAAACAAAAATGTTTATTTTTAATTATTTTTTACAAATTTGAATGAATGACTCAATGACTCAGATACTTTATGAATCACAATTTTGAACAAATCTCTTGAATGAATGATTCAAAGACAAATACATTTTTTCAACAGTCACTTGTCACCACCTAGTGGTGGAACAATGTAATCAACATTTTAATCAATAAAATCAATAATGTTATTTGAAGCGAAAATTACTTTCAAAAGATTATTTGCTCCATTTTGATCACTACCATAGATATCAGTGTTTATATCCGAACTACTAACTTTTATCCCAGTACTTCTGTGATAATATGAATGACTGTAAGACAGAAATAATACTGTGGTTGAAAAGACTGTTTGTGAAGCTGTTTCATACTGAAACATGATAACTGCTCTCTCTGTGCCTGCGCAAACACAGATTTAAATGTTCTGATATGACTTTTTCAAAGGTTTAACCCACTTTATTCATTGAAAGTAAGCCTATGGGCAAGACTTCCAGTTTATTAGTCGCTATATATAACGAGAAGAATAATAACGTGCAGTAAACAGTAAAACTGTTTGCACTACAGACTAGTGATGGCTCGATACCGTAATTCTGGCTTCGGTACGATACCAGAATGTGATACCTCGGTATCGATACTAAATCGATACCATAGGTGACAAATAACCAGCTGAGTTAAGTTCAAGATAAGTGAACTGAAAACAGTTTAGTAGGTAATGTTAACATAGTAAGCATGTATTAGTTCATTTTGTCATTTAAAACGAATAATTGACCTAGATTAATAAGTCCTGTAATACTGTTAGGTCAGCTTACCTAATGAATTTTAACAAAGGTTGCTTTACTGTAAAGTGTTATTCTAACAGTTAAAGTATTCAAAATCATGTTAAAGAAGTCCACTTCCAGAACAAAAATTTACAGTTAATGTACTCACCCCCTTGCCATCCAAGATGTTCATGTCTTTCTTTCTTCAGTCGTAAAGAAATTATGTTGTTTGAGGAAAACATTTCAGGATTTTTCTCCATATAATAGACTGATATGGTGCCCCGATTTTGAACTTTCAAAAAGCAGTTTGAATGCGGCTTCAAATGATCCCAAATGTGGTTGTAAACGATCCCAGCCGAGGAAGAAGGGTCTTATCTAGTGAAACGATCGGTTATTTTCATAAAAACAAAAAAATACAATTTAAATACTTTTTATTCTCAAACACTCATCTTGTCTTGCTCTCCCTGAACTCTGTGTATTCTGGCTCAAGACAGTATGTTGAAAAACTCTGACCATATTTTTTCCCTCAACTTCAAAAATCATTTCAAAATCATCCTACATCGCTGCAGAAGTACAGACCCAGTCTTTGCAAAGTGAACATGCAAAGAAGATCAAACACCCTTAATAAAAAAGGTAAAACAGTGATATAGGACGATTCTGAAGTTGGGGGAGAACATGAGATGGGAGTTTTTCAACATACCCTAACTGTCATGAACCGGAACAAAAACAGTCCAGGCAGAGTGAGACAAGACGAGCATTTGAGATTAAAAAGTATATAAATTGTATTATTTTTATGAAAATAACTGATCGTGTTGCTAGATAAGACCCTTCTTCCTCAGCTGGGATCGTTTACAACCGCATTTGGGATCATTTAAACTGCATTTTGGAAGTTCAAAATCGGGGCACCATATCAGTCCATTATATGGAGAAAAATCCTGAAACGTTTTCCTCAAAAAACATAATTTCTTTTCGACTAAAGAAAGAAAGACATGAACATCTTGGATGTTTGTTCTGGAAATGGACTTCTCCTTTAATATCTCTTTCTCTCTGATTATTTTCAGATTTCAAACTCAGAAAGCCAAAGAAAAAGCATATGATTTACACATGATTTATAGCTTACTGCACATGCATACACGTGCAGTAAGGTCAGCTCGTTCACCTTTATCATCTGTTCTGTATGCAAAATAATGCCAAATTTCACATCTACTGTTGTCTTTATTTACTAGTTTCGAGCGCGTTGATGGAGTTTCATCTGTTTGATAATCATGGTGTTGTTCTGTTGTCATGTTACCCATTTCGCAGCAATTTGGGAAGCCTACAGGTGAACTTCGGAACAGCAGCATATAAATACAGAATTGATAGTGGTAGTATCGAACCATATGAAATAAAATAAATACCAGTATGTTTCCAGTACCGGTATACCGCGCATCTCTACTACAGACTGTTATCATAATTTAGATAATACATTAAAATAATATGGTAAGACGCACTAATTTGCAATATCAAGCAGCAAAACAAGCTGTTGTGTGCAGCTGAAAATAGCTGGATGTGGACTGGAAGCCACACATTTGAAAGCCAAATATTTGTTTATTTAAGCACAGTTAGATAATCGCTATTTTATCTCTTTTCTGTAAAAAATGAATTATAGCATTTTTGCAGAAACAATAAACTGATTTAACTGCAAAACCCTTGTTCTATGAAGTTATGTAAGAATTATCTTTGTACAGACGTCATTCTCATTCTTTGTTGAATTGAGGTCTGACCTTTGACTGAGTGACTCCAGGACATTACACACTTAGGTTTGAAGTCACTTCACTGGCTTTTGTTGTGAGTTTTGTCTTCCTGTAGGAAGATGAATCATCTTCCACATCCCAGAGCTCCTTACTGTGTCACGAGGATTTTTCTACTTTGCTCTCGATTTAGTTCTCTATCCATTTTCCTTTTGCTTTTTATGAGTTTTTCAGTCCGTGCCGCAAAGAATGGTGCCTCAAGCGTGATGCTGCTTCACGGGAGGGATGCTGTGCTCGTTGTGATGTGCTGTGTTAGGTTTGTTCCAATATAGCACTGTATTAAGGCCCGAAAGTTGGAATCTGGTCTAACTACAGAATCCTCTTCCAAATTGTGAGTCTCTCCTACACGCCTTTGGGCAAAACTCCTGCTGAGATGTGATGTGTGTGTGTGTGTGTGTATTTTTTTTTCTCCCAACAATACCGTTTTGGTTGCACCAGACAGAATTCTGAGCTGTGTTTGCTATTGTTGTCTCGCATGCACAATCTTCTGTGTTTATCACAGAGGACTGTAACTCTGTTAGTGTTGCCGTGTTAGTGTTTCTGTTAATGACCTCTGCTTCTGTTGCTTCTCTCACCCAGACACTGTTTTGGAGAGCAGCCAGTTCTGGACAGATTCACAGTTGTTCCTCGTGTCCAAATCATTTCTGTGATGGAAGTCTCTTTGCTCAGAGGTACATTAAGTTCTTTGGGTTGCCTTCCTCTGACTGGTATTTTTCAAGAACCTTGTCTCATAATTACTTTTAGTGTTCCTTGGTGTTTCTTTGGAAATACAATATCTCAGTACAGCTTGAAATGCACTCAAATGGATTCCTGTCAAGTCATTGTATAACTTGGCAAAGGGTAATTAACTCTTATAAAAGTCATTTGTCAAGCAAAGGGGTGTATAGTACTATTTTCTTTTTAATTTATTGTATAATTAATTAATATAATAGCTATTTTTTTCCGAATAGTGCAATGGGTTTAACTAGTTTTGCTTCATAAGTTTACTTTGGATATCAATTAGTAATCCAAACGAGAACCACAATTGTTTACTTGGAAGCCAAAATCTATATTTAATGTACTCTGCATGCATCTTATATTCTTACCCTGAGTAGCTTTATGGTATTTAAGGATGCATGCAGCCTCTTTTTGCCCAGAGTTACAGCATATCTTTGGGTTTCATTTTCCCATAGCTATTCTCGAATCCATGCATGATTAGATGTTTAGTTGCATTTTATTATTCGCGCTTACCTGCTTGCATTCTGTGACCCGATCGGAACAGATTTGTGACCCATTTGTGAGTATATTGTCAGTATATTCACGCTGCAAGCATTAGTGCTCAATTCTGATTTACTGCTCAGATCCGATTTTTTTTTTCTTGGCTGTTCACGTTATTTTTTATTATGGTACTTAACTGACTCGTATGTGCAAAAGAATGATAAGAAGTACAGCGAGCAGCGCTCTGTCATGCAGAAGGCCATTGAAGTCAGTGTTTACTCATGCATTTATAAGGTGATATTCCATGGAAGGATACGAATGTGCACAGGCTTTAAGGAGGGCAAAGACAGGGATGGAGAGATAATATTTAAATATTTACGATATGACCCATCAAGTTTTGCTGGTATAGAGCTGTCACTGTAATACTTATAAGTTCTAACACCTCACTGTCTGTCGACCATCTACTTCAGCAGCTGTCTTCCATATTCATCAGTGACCAAAGAACTACCGCTGTGCAAAATCTCTGTAGTGATGAATGTCAATCTAAAGTGACGTAAAAGTCTCATGAATTCTGATATGACTGAGATCGCATTGCAAAACATTAGAGCTGTATATGAGCTGTTCACAGTGTCATGAAAAACAGATGTGTCACATATGAGCAAAAAAAATCAGATTATCCACTTTTTCCTGTATTTTGAACATAGTAATTTTTGTGTTTATGTTGGAATATAAATATGTGTAATACTGTAGAATTTTGAGATTTCCAACTCAGACTAAAAAGACAGGTAATTGTAGACTCTGGTTTAAAGGGAAACCTAGGTACTAAAACATGTATAACAAAAATGTTGTCTCTTACTAAAATATGTAGTAAAAAACCCATGAAAGATTCAGGTTATGTAAAAAATCCACAGAGTTTTATACATATTTTGGACTATTGGGGTGTCACTATTGGGGTGGTACTGGTGCTACCTGCTAATTTTACCACAACACAACTTGGAAAATAAAATACTGATACGATGCCACATTGTGTTGCTTCTGGTAATTTTCATTCAAAGGACAACAAGAAAAGCGATGTAAGTCTTCACTGCTTTCCTAGTGATAAGAATAGGAGAAAAGAATGGTAAGTTGTCTGTGGATGAATAAACATTCCTAAAGACCCGCGTCTTTATTCTTTCCACTTCGGCCCTGATGCGTTTGAGGCTTTTAATAGACCACAGCTACTGAAACGCTTGTCATGACGCTGCAGCCACTGAAGGAGTTTCTTAGCATGGATTTCAGGTTTAGGCTCCATTTGGGATAAAACTGATGGTAGGACATTTGGTTTACGCATACGCTTGTATCCATCACCACCTGTAAGCTCTTTCAGTAGCTGTGGTCATCGTATCAGTATTTTATTTTCCAAGTTATGTTGCAGTAAAAATAGCAACAGGTAGCACCAGTAGCTCACTGAGTGCAACCATTTGACATAATCGAAATAATGGCACCCCCCATAGTCCAAAATATGTACAAAATGATGTGGATTTTTTAAAGGGGTCATCGGATGCTAAGTTTACTTTTACGTGCTGTTTGAACATTAATGTGTGTTGGCAGTGTATGTACAAATCTACCCTATAATGATAAAAATCCATGCAGTGGTTTTTAATCAATCTGTAAAAATAATATTCCCTTTTTCAAATCGAGCCGTTCTCAGATGCCTGTTGTTGTTGTGTCAAACCGACAGATGTTGCTCATACGATAGTTGATTGCCGTGAGCGTCTTACCTCAGATCAGTTGTAACAGTCCAACCTTCATGCTTTGATGCCGGAGCAGGGATGTAAGTTAGACAAGAATTGAGCGATTGAGGTGTTGTGTTGCTGGATGTAATAATGAACGTAGTGGTCGTCATTTACTCCCGACATCTGAGCTGCTGAAGATGCAGTGGATTACGTTTGTTTGTGAAGGGAATGCACCTCCCGATCTACATTTATCCGTCTATGTTCACACGAATCATTCATGATCCAGCTTCACTTACAGCAGAAGTGAGTATAAGGTTTTTTTTAATGAATCTTTGCGATCACCTTTCCCAATAATGTGCTAGTTAGCAAGTTTAGCGGCTAAACGTGGCTAAAGTAAACAGGCTCGTCAATGCACAGAGAGAAGAGAGGGGCGGGGCGACCAGAGCTCATTTGCATTTAAAGCAGCCTCGACCAGAATGGGATGATTTTTGCAGAGCTCATTTTGACAAGGTAAAAAGGGTGTTGTTTTACAAAACCATTGAGAATTTTTAACCAAAGTATATTAGAGACTTTTCATTAAGACCCTAAAGAATCATATCAACTTGTGGAAAATGGACATCCGGTGACCCCTTTAAATAACGCAAATCTTTGATGGGTTTTCTACTACATATTTCAGTAAGACACATCAAAATGTTATATTAAGCCATACAAGTCTTAATACCCGAGGTTCCCTTTAAAATAATAATAAAGTCAGACTGGTAGATAAAGAGGCACAGTTGTCATACAGCATATAGTCACATTGCAAGATATAGAGTAAAAGATGAGAAATACACTGCTGTTTAAAACTTTGGCATCTGTAAGATTTTTTTTGAAAGACCTTAATGCTTTTACCTAGTATGGAAGCATTAAATTGATCAAAAGTGACAGATACAAATGTTTTCTATTTAACATAAATGCTGTTCTTTTGAACATTCTATTCATTGGAATCCTGAATAAAATGATCAGTTTCAGCACGAAACATTATGTATAAATGTTTCTTGAACAGCAAATCAGCATATTAGAATGATTTCTGAAGGATCATGTTACACCGAAGACCGTTGTAGTTGTAATATTTCACAGTATTACTGTTTTTACTGTATTTTTAATCAAATAATTGCAACCTTGCTGAGCATAAGAGACTCAAAACATAAATTCTTACTGAACCCAAACAAAAATAAAGCTACAACTGTGAGACACACAGTTGCAAAGTTCTTTTTCTTCAATAGTCAGGTGAAAACAGTATTATAATATACCAGAGCTCCATCATGTAAATCTGGAGGGGTTTTAGAGGAACTAATTACTTTTTACAGACTTTTACAGACTCTCAAAACAATACGCACTTCCCTAAAATGCTAGCACTAGCTGAGAACAAGCTTTTGGAAAAACTTTTAAATGTTCAGTCTCTCTGCTGCCGCTGCTGGCATGATGTCAGTCTGATGGAGTCATGCTGTTTAGAGCTTTGAGATGAAGCTGATTCACAATGAGAGATTTCACATGAAGGGCAAACAGAGAGAGACGCCCCAGCGCACACCCCTTTAAAATGCACGGCACCGCGTTTTAAACAAAATACGAATAAAAAGAAAGATGGTACTGAAAGGTGTACTCTGAACTAATATTTGTTCTCCAGTAAACAAACACAAGATGTATTCTGTTGAGGCATCTCTTCACCTCTACCCTGAGTGCGGTTCAGCGCCGAGGCAGAGCAAGGATGTTTTCTGACCCCGACCGCTAAAGAATAAGATATTTGAACCGACTAGCAGCAAATGCATTTCTTGCCACATCTCTCTAAGCAACTCACGTGTGAATATACAGTTTATTTTTTTGGTTACTCATTCCAGTAGCCGTTGGGCATGGTTATATATCACTGCTAACATTATGCAAAAACTCCGAATGGACACATATTCCATTTATTATCTCTGTCGTAGATTCATTTTTCCGAAACAATGCCCTTTCAAATGTCGGGTAGGTTTTTTTTACACTACGATTTTACAACACGTGTATTTTACACATGGGTGAAGCAAATATCAATAGCGGGACTGAAAGCACGAGTCACAGAAGACAAATGAAAGCTGGTGGTTTATAAAACTACACATGCCTCCGAGCACCACTATCCAAGCGCTGAGTGAAAAACAGCCTGCCAAGGGAGGCCTGTATAAAACCGCCAATGTTTTATTAAAATGCCGTGCAACTACAAAAGGGGAGAGCTGGTGTTGTTTTTAGATGAATAAGAATGGCATGAAAGGGGGTAAAGAGAGAGGGGACTGAAGAAGAGAGAGGGAGGAGAAGGAGAGGGGAAGAAAGGATAGCAGATAGGAAAGAGAGCGAGAGAGAGAGAGAATCTATCCACATCAGTATGCGTTTCCTCAAAGGCCGTCAACGGGCTGTCACATTCAGAGGGGGCTGAAGCTTCAGACAGTGGAACTGATCTGGGGCATGAAATCATATTCTGAATCTCCTAAAGGACCTTAAGAGAAGCCGGTCTCCCCAAAAAAAAAAAAAAAATTGTGGGTGCTCTGTTTGTGCACTAGAGTCACCAGCATACTGCCACATTCAGCACTGCCAGTACTAGTGATTTTACACCAAACCTCAATGTGAGAGACATATCCAAGACTGATGGCAGTTGACAGAGTGAGAGTGAAAAAGTTGCATTAAAATATAATGTGGATATCCAAACACCATACTCACATGCACATACATGTATTGGTTTTTGTTTTGTTTGTGAGAGGAAAACACTGCTCAGTGTTCATGCCAGTTATTTTTGAAGAATGAAAATGTTTCTATATGCTTGGTTTATAAAAAAAATAAATAAATAAAATAAAATACAACTATAAAAACACAAATGAATAAATCTTTATCTATAAATATATATTTTTTCACCAAAAAGACATCTATAAATATATTAATATTAATAACAGATAATTAACATATTAGAATAACTAATATATTAATAATCATTAAATATTTATCTACAGTATCTATCTATCTATCTATCTATCTGTGTCTATACTTTTATTATATATTTAAATACGTATATGAGTCATATTAATATTTGTATATATTTATGTATTTGTTTTTAAATATTTTTTTTATTTTTTTAATAAATCCAGGGAAGCAATCTCATTTTATTTATATACATTTATATCAAATTTTTATATAAATGCATTTGATACATTTTTAATTTTATATATATATATATATATATATATATATATATATATAATCTACAGTTTTACATGCATATATTTTTCTAATGCATTTATTCTGCATAATTATTGATCCAAAGTACAGCAAAAACAGTAAAATTGTGAAATATTTTTACTATTTAAAATAACTGTTTTCTATTTGAATATATTTAAAAATTAATTTATTCCTGTGATCAAAGCATTATTGCTCCAGTCTTCAATGTCACATTGTCCTTTAGAAATTATTTTAATATGCTGATTTGCTGGCTGTTCAAGAAACTTTTTTTTTTTTTTTAACATTACTATCAATTTTTGCACATTTTTTCAGGATTCTTTGATGAATAGAAAGATCCAAAGATCAGCATTTATCTGAAATAAAAAGATTTGTAACAAATATTCACTATACCAGTCAATATATATCTATCTTTATAAATCTCTCTCTCTCTCTCTCTCTCTATATATATATATATATATATATATGGATTATAGAAATTAATACTTTATTTAATATTTAGCAAGGATGCTTTAAAAGTGATGATAAAGACATTTATAATGTTACAAAAGTTTTCCATTTCAGATAAATGCTGTTCTTCGGAACTTTCTATTCATCAAAGAAACCTGGAAAAAATCTACTGTTTTCAACATTATAATAATAAATGTTTTTTGAGCAGCAAATCAAAATATTAGAATGATTTCTGAATCATGATCATGTGATCACTAATCATGTGACTGGAGTAATGATTCTAAAAATTCAGCCTTGAAATCACAGGAATAAATGACATTTTAAAATACATTGAACTATAAAAAAGTTATTTTAAATAGTAAAAATATTTCAACATTTTAGTGTTTTTGTTTTACTTTGGATCAAATAAATGCAGGCTTGGTGAGCAGAAGATACCTCTTTTGTTGTTTTTGTTGTTTTACTTTTGTTGTTTTTCACTGGAATAAAATAACATGAGTTGTATATTGACATGAAAATGACCGAATATTCCATTTAAAGTAGATGATCTGCTCATGAGTCACCTAGCTTGATTAACATTAGACATGTGGGTGTATGATTTCTGCCACAGCGTAAAAACACTTTTTTTTTTTTTACCTACAGTAGTTCTGCAACTTAATTAGAAAACTTATGAACAATTAGAATTCCTTTTTGAAGTTCCATTTGAAATCCACTTGCTAAAAAACAAGTGCTCCGTCAGGTTTTAAGCGCATGGCGCTTTTGTGCTTGTTGAACATTTTAATTTCAACACCACAAGTATTAATAGAGAGTCCATTCTACTTTTGCTTCTATAACAACTTCCACTCTTCTAGGAAAGCTTTCCACTAGATCACGACTGTGTGGATTTGCTCCCTTTCAGTTACGAGCATCACTGAGGTCAAGTGCTTCAGATTCTGAAAGCTGTTCAGTGAAGTTCAGGCCTGTGCAAAGCAGTCGAGTTCTTACATCAGACACCGTAAACCATCTTACAGACCTCACTGTGAGGTGCGATGTCCTGTAAATCTCTGTCTAGGGAAATTGTGTCTGTCTGTAATGGGTGCAGCTGAAATAGTCAAGTCTATCTCGTTGATCAGTACAGTATGTGATCGGTGTGCGAGCGATTCCCTGTCCTCTTTCTAATCTCTTGCTCTCCAGCATCCTCCAGTCTCCACAACAGAGCTCATCTCATCTCCAGAAGAGGCTGGCGTGCGTGTGTGTGTGGAACATTTGAACCTGGCTGCTCTTCACACAGCTGTCTCATGCTCAAGCGTAATCACCACCAACATGACAGACCTAGACAGACAGCCTTGTGGCCTGAGTAATTTTGCCGTTAATGTCCCGAAGAAGTGTTTCAGACAAACACAATTACGTGACGAGATTGTCTGCCCACATGCATGAATAACCAGGAGATGAGAGCTTGAACTGGTAGAAGCGAATTAAGCCCCTCTCGGTTATGCTGTTCTGGATGCATTCAAGCACATAAGTATTATCTACTCTTTTTCTAAAAATACACAGCCGCTGAACCCTGTTGAATACCTGTCTTCATGGACAGAGCAATCTGTTTTCAGTACTGCCACACTGATCAAAGCGGCCCACTCGCGCCGTATAAATGCGACGGGCTCAAATTGTCCAATGTTAACACTATCTAACACACTCGCTCTGCTTTTCCTCCTTATTCCATTCACACCTCAAACAACCTCTGTCTAATCCCTTCATCCTCTCATAATGAGAGAAATGAGCTCGGGCTGCAATAACGGCCTCGGAACTCCATGAAGGTGAGCGCGAGAATGTGTGGGTGCTCAAACACTCACGAGGTACTGAATAAAGAACAACGGCGCTAATCACGTACCGAGCCCCAGATCGGCTTGCTCATTATCTTGCTAATTTATGAAGTTTCCCTCCCTTTTGGGCTCAACTCAAGATGTTTTCTTCGGAAATAATGAGGTAATTAAATATATATGAAATAACGGTAATTCATTTCGCAGTGTATTCCTGAAGAAGTCTTATAGGAAGAATGCAGATTCAGTGAAAATGCATCTCATTGAAATTTAGCGGCAGGTCCCCAAGCGATTTGAATGTAAAAAAAAAAAAAAAAAAAAAAAAATTTAAATGATTATTTATGGGCAGGGGTGTGCGATATATATCGTCTTTAATAATATTGTAATTGTTGTTTAAACGATATAGCATATAACGCACAGCCAAACAAAAACACACCCAAAGAGTGCATGCATACACTGCATGATGTAGGTTAGACTACTGTGAGTGTGCATTTAGAGTTCACGCTTTCACTGCACGATTTAGTCTATTAAAATCCACTTTATTCTTCAAAGCAGAAGTAAGCCTATGAGAGAGACTTCCGGTTTGTTAGCCGCTATAGGGAAATAACGAGAAGATAACAACGTGCAGTAAACAGTAAAACTGTTTGCACTACAAACCAGTGTGTTCATAATTAAGATAATACAGTAAAATAATGTGGTAAAAACACCAATTTGGAATATCAAGCACCAAAACGAGCTGTTTTGTACAGCTAAAAATAGCTGGACACGGATGAGACTGGAAGCCACACCCATAAAATTTACAAATGGCTACGGCCACTCTTTCTCCAAATATCAGTCTGATTGCAATTGCGATATTGATTTTATAAAACAGTCCAATAAACAAGAAGTTAATAATAATTGACTTACAGTTTAGACACAAGTTCCTGTTTTTGCTCTATTTCATCAATGAACAGTTTTAAACAAAGCCACGGCAGAACTGTTTTGCATCTCTGAGTGAAACACAACGGTCAGTGTTCCCTCTAAACTGTGCGTGTGCATGGCCGTGCAGAAGAAATAATATGCTGCGCACAGGACACACAAAAATGAATGCTATTTAAAATTAATTATAGTAAATGCGAAATAACTGCAATGTTCGGGGAAACCACTAGACAGTTTGTGTCGCTATACAGTTAAGAACCGGTGAATGCGGTTTACAGGTTTCATAGAAAGAGAATGACGTGTGCCAAACTATATGTGACCATGGACCACAAAACCAGTCATAAGTGTAAAATTCTCGAAATTGAGAAAGCTGAATAAATAAGCTTTCCGTTGATGTATGGTTTGTTAGGAAAGGACAATATTTGTCTGAGATACAACTATTTGAAAATCTGAAATCTGATCTAAATCTAAATCTAAATACTGAGAAAATCGCCTTTAAAGTTGTCCAAATGACGTTCATAGCAAAGCATATTATTGATCAAAACTTAAACGTTGATATATTTATGGTGGGAAATTTACAAAATATCTTCATGGAACATGATCTTTAGTTAATATCCTAATGATTTTTGGCATAAAAGTAAAATCGATGAGTTTGACAACAAAGAACATGGAACCAAAACGAAAGGGAGACACATAATAAACTGTTTTTTCGGTCGGGTCTTCTGTCATGGACACAGGCTAATGGGGAAAACACAGGTGCACAGAATGACTAATCAGACTATACGAGGACAGGAACATGACCATATAAGGGCACACAGGAACAGAAACGGGCGAAAACACAACAAAACAGGTCCATATTCCTGACAATATCATATTATATTATATGACAAACCTAATAAATAATTGACCTCATAAAGGGAATTCATGAGCATTATCTGCATCATTTCTTCATATTATATTACAGTATATTATATAATATAATATAATTATAAAAACTGTGTAAGATTATTTTAAAAAAGATTTAATAGGATTTATTGGTGACATAGCAATAAAAAAAAAACAAACTTTTTTTTGTGTGTGCGAAATGTCTGCCCAGTAGAGAAAAGTTTTGCTTATGTTTGAACAAATCGGTGGAATGAATGACTCAATGACTCACTCATCCAGTGATTTGCCACCACCTATGGCAATTTTAGGTTTATATTTTGCCCTTTTCCCCCCCAAAATCATTTCAAGTATCACTGTTGAATAAGATACCAGCACAATAACATGCTCAGCAAAATATCATCCAATTATCTTTATCGACAAAATTCCAGAAAATATTTTCACACACCCCTAGGTATGACATGGTTTACCACACACACATTCATACTCATTTTGTACAAACAGAAAGAATTAAAAGAATTTAAAAAAAAAATATGAATAAGAACATTTTCATTTTGATTGTGGACGCAGGTGGTCATATTTGTGAGAGTGTCCAGTTGAATTATTCCACAAAATAGATCATGCTTCTTGCCCGTAAACCATCATTACCATGTATTATTAACAAGCTAATAATTTTGCATCAGAGAAGCACAAACAGCACTCTGGCTGTGATTTAGGTAGTACTAATCTTGCTGTTTTGCTTGCAGGGCATACAAAACAACTCACAGTGGGCCTTTTAAACTCTCATTACAAATATTCACATGGCCTGGGGGAAGAACGCTCAAATGATGTGTTAATTCAAACACACAAATTTCAAAACGCTGCTTAATTTGTGTTATCTTTTGCTCCTTGCATAGTGCACATTTAGTGGGGAATTGACTTGTGTTTCTGGTCATTTCCTGGTGTGATGAGTTTTTCCCTCACTGCGGAAATATGTTCCAATTCTTTGCAAATTATACCAGTAGGTTTATTTTGAACATTTACTGCTGTTGATTGCTGTTAATCTCATTAATGTTTTCTTGTAATGTGAGCATGCTTCATAGCTGGGCAGTGATGTAACATGGCGTGAGTTATAACGTCATCAGTTAAACCAATTCGAAAGGAGGTACCAGAATGAAATCACCATCTTACATTATCATTCAAAAGTTTGAGTTCTTTAAAGTTTTTTGAAAGGTTTTTTCATCTCTTCTGCTCACCAAGAATGCGTTTATTAACTCCAGTCTTCAGTGTCAAATGATCCTTCAGAAATCAATCTAATATGCTGATTTGCTGCTCAAGCAGCATTTCTTATTCTTATCAAAGTTGAACAAAAAATGATGCTATTTTAAGGTTTTTGGTGACACATGTAATACAGTTTTTCAGGATTTATTGATGAATAGAACATTCAAAAGAACTGCAACAATATAAGTCTTTACAGTCAGCTTTGAATAATGCATCCTGGATAAAAGTATTAAATTTCTTCAAAAAGAAATCTTACTGGCATCAAACTTTTCAACGGTAGTGTATATGAGAATCATTCTCTGTAGGACTTCTACTGAAGTGAAATGTAAGATATAAATAGGGATTAAAAACAAAGGTTTTTCAAACTTTTTATAGACTGTTTATCAGATCAATGCTTTGGCGTATTCATTACAGCATCCTCTGACAGTACCACTGTTTACAGCAATACCTACTAAAGTTAAGCAATTTTGGTATATTATGTTTAATTTCTAATGTTTACAGTGAAATATGAGATTGCATATTCATTTTGAACAAGTAAATTTGCTTACAATATGTTAATACATAATATTTTAAATTGCATCCCATGTTTTGTAATATTGTTTCAGCCCCAGTGTGAAAGGTTGTAGCAGCAGCACTCTTTGTTCTTGACACTATTTTAATGAATCTTGTCTCTGTTTTAATGAATGGAGCAGATGAGTGGTTTTGTTTACTACACACACTGAAGTGGATGTGACTCTAGTGATAGCATTTGACCAAAGGTAGACACGGCAACCCGTCAAAATAAAAGTCTGGTTTAACTTGAAGACATTGAGCCAGAAATATATATTTTTAGAGTATAATCAAACAACAGTTCTTCCATGTGATTTCTTCCATTAATTTTCAGTAATTAAAAGATAAATTAAATTAATGTTTTATGCCTTCATTTGACATTTTAAATACACAACACAGAATTTCTAAAGGGTAAAAAAAACCTTTCATAAGGCTATTTTAAGAATATATTTGAATAAATTAAGTATGCATTAAAATAATTAGGCATGCTAAAACACAGAATTTGATAACAATAAAACAAATGATGAGAAAAAATAAAAAATTTCATAGGGCCCTAAACATGTCATTTTTGTTAAACTTTTATTAAATTAATGTGAAATTGTGTAAGCTTCATGATTTGAATTAATTAGACATGCTCTTTGATTAATACAATTTAATTTAACCATTAAAAAGGAGTTGATAAAATTAAAATGAAAAAAAAAAAGGAATCCAGAAAAAATTAAATGGAAAATTTGGGAAAAAAATAAAACAGATTTCATAGGGCCCTACAGACAACTGTGGGAATATTATATTAAAGTTTGGGGCACTTAGCACAAAATTGCACTGTGCACAGACATTAAAACTCAGTGTTACATCACTTCTATATTAAACTACATTTCCTAGATTTGTAAACACAGTGGGTGGGAGGTCATTTTTGATGAATTTTGATGAAGTTGTTCTACAAAACAGTTTTATTTAGTTATTGATTTCATGTATATTCTGTTTATTGATGTCAGAAACTATTTTCTACTATTAACGCTTCGAGCAATCATTAAATGTTCAAAGTTGTGCTACGATTTTCACTTCACAGCTAGAACATGTTAATGGCATGCTAACACTGTCAATTTGCACTGTATTAATTATCTCAATCTGAATTCTTGAAAGTGGCGTCCAGACAAGAGAAAAGTCCTGTCCTTGCTGAAGTGTGTTATTATGTGTGTAAATGAGTTCAGAATTGCCCTCAAATGCACAAGTACTAATGCGCTCTTTCCAGCTCTCTCTATTCATCTGAAGGGCCCTTAGTGTGTTCAGATGTGTGCTTAGGGCTGTGCGATAAGGACAAAAATATGATCACTATTTTTGTTTATCTGCATTTCGATTTCCATTTTAATCATGACTTTGGCACAAGATTTTATCACATTAACACTTTTACATACACATTTCTGTTTTTTTTTTTTGTGTGTTGAATTTCAGAAAGAATCCAATTAGAGCTTTATAAAAAAAAAAAGCTGTAACAATGTTAATCTTTAGAACAGATATATGACCCTGGACCACAATACCTGTCATAAGGGTCAATTTTTTGAAATTGAGATTTATATATCATTTGAAAGCTGAATAAATAATTTGTTAGGATAGTACAGTATTTGGCCAAGATACAACTATTTGAAAATCTGAGGGTGCAAAAAAATCTTTAAAGTAGTCCAAATTCTTAACAATGCATATTACTAATGAAAAATTAAGTTTCGATATATTTACGGTAGGAAATTTCCAAAATATTTTCGTGGAACATGATATTTACTTAATATCCTAATGATTTTTGGCATAAAAGAAAAATCGATAATTTTGACCCATACAATGTATTTTTGGCTATTGCTACAAAAAATACCTGTGGTACTCAAGACTGGTTTTGTGGTCAGGCTCACATACAGTGGGTACAGAAAGTATTCAGACCCCCTTAAATTTTTCACTCTTTGTTATATTGCAGCCATTTGCTAAAATCATTTAAGTTCATTTTTTTCCTCTTTAACGTACACACAGCACCCCATATTGACAGAAAAACACAGAATTGTTGACATTTTTGCAGATTTATTAAAAAAGAAAAACTGAAATATCACATGGTCCTAAGTATTCAGACCCTTTGCTGTGACACTCATATATTTAACTCAGGTGCTGTCCATTTCTTCTGATCATCCTTGAGATGGTTCTACACCTTCATTTGAGTCCAGCTGTGTTTGATTATACTGACTGGACTTGATTAGGAAAGCCACACACCTGTCTATATAAGACCTTACAGCTCACAGTGCATGTCAGAGCAAATGAGAATCATGAGGTCAAAGGAACTGCCTGAAGAGCTCAGAGACAGAATTGTGGCAAGGCACAGATCTGGCCAAGGTTACAAAAAAATTTCTGCTGCACTTAAGGTTCCTAAGAGCACAGTGGCCTCCATAATCCTTAAATGGAAGACGTTTGGGACGACCAGAACCCTTCGTAGAGCTATCGGGGGAGAAGAGCCTTGGTGAGAGAGGTAAAGAAGAACCCAAAGATCACTGTGGCTGAGCTCCAGAGATGCAGTCGGGAGATGGGAGAAAGTTGTAGAAAGTCAACCATCACTGCAGCCCTCCACCAGTCGGGGCTTTATGGCAGAGTGGCCCGACGGAAGCCTCTCCTCAGTGCAAGACACATGAAAGCCCACATGGAGTTTGCTAAAAAAACACCTGAAGGACTCCAAGATGGTGAGAAATAAGATTCTCTGGTCTGATGAGACCAAGATAGAACTTTTTGGCCTTAATTCTAAGCGGTATGTGTGGAGAAAACCAGGCACTGCTCATCACCTGTCCAGTACAGTCCCAACAGTGAAGCAAGGTGGTGGCAGCATCATGCTTTGGGGGTGTTTTTCAGCTGCAGGGACAGGACGACTGGTTGCAATCGAGGGAAAGATGAATGTGGCCAAGTACAGGGATATCCTGGACGAAAACCTTCTCCAGAGTGCTCAGGACCTCAGACTGGGCCGAAGGTTTACCTTCCAACAACACAATGACCCTAAGCACACAGCTAAAATAACGGCTTCACAACAACTCTGTGACTGTTCTTGAATGGCCCAGCCAGAGCCCTGACTTGAACCCAGTTGAGCATCTCTAGAGAGACCTAAAAATGGCTGTCCACCAACGTTTACCATCCAACCTGACAGAACTGGAGAGGATCTGCAAGGAGGAATAGCAGAGGATCCCCAAATCCAGGTGTGAAAAACTTGTTGCACCTTTCCCAAAAAGACTCATGGCTGTATTAGATCAAAAGGGTGCTTCTACTAAATACTGAGCAAAGGGTCTGAATACTTAGGACCATGTGATTATTTCAGTTTTTCTTTTTTAATAAATCTGCAAAAATGTCAACAATTCTGTGTTTTTCTGTCAATATGGGGTGCTGTGTGTACGTTAAAGAGGAAAAAAATGAACTTAAATGATTTTAGCAAATGGCTGCAATATAACAAAGAGTGAAAAATTTAAGGGCGTCTGAATACTTTCCGTACCCACTGTATATTAAAAAATAATTAATACGTTTTGAAATCATTATTAATAAACTGCATCATAAAATGTAAATAAGGCTCTAATGTTCTGCTGGACCACATATCTGAAATAGTTGCAGGTTTATTGACAATATTTGTGGGCACCATGTCTGTGCATAAATAATATG
This sequence comes from Labeo rohita, assembly GCF_022985175.1. Taxonomy (NCBI): domain Eukaryota; kingdom Metazoa; phylum Chordata; class Actinopteri; order Cypriniformes; family Cyprinidae; genus Labeo; species Labeo rohita. The sequence goes on along the minus strand of NC_066891.1, from coordinate 19,897,989 downwards.
CAATTGGTTATTTCTTTATGTCTTTATTGAGGCATAAAGACTTCCTTTATTATGGTGTGCATGTCATAAAATGCTTAAAATGGCTTAATTCCCTAAAACAACAACCAGGGACAACCAACTTTCTTTTGTCATAATGGCACCATAATCCAAATGGAAAGACAATAATAAATACTTTCTCACCCAGAATGTGTTTGTGAAGTTTCAGCTCAGAAATACCCCACAGATCATTTATTATATAATTTTGAAAATGCCTATTTTGAGTAAAAGCAGAAACATGCTGTTTTTGTGCGTGTCTGTTTAAATGCAAATGAGCTGCTGCTCCCTGCCCCATTTACAGAACAGGGCTCTGCCTTTAAAGCTCATAACTCAGATACTCTGCAAAAAAAAACAAAACAAAAAAAAAAAACATGTGTTTGGTTTTGATTATCGTGCTGAAATCATATGTTTTAAACCATACTAGTTTAAACTTCAGATATATGGTTTTCTGAGGGCGCACATCCAAATCATGCGCACCGAAAGCAGCTGTCACACTGTAAATGAATATTAAACTAAGTACTTTCATGTCTTGTCTTTCATGTCTCTTTCATGTTTTATTGCGCTTAAACTGTCAAATACACACAATTTTATGTTAAAAGCACAGGAGTTACAAAAACAGTCGGTTATGTCTGTGAAGGAAAACAGCTGGGAAAGAAATCACGTTTATGTTAGATCTGTGTGGCAGCAGCGTAACATACAGTAAATAAATCAATAAATCCACTGCTGTCGTGTCTTCTTTGAGGCTGGGACTCTAAATAGTGTTCTGTGCTTATCAAACACAGAACAGTTAGCATGCTTTGCTCGAACTTTCACCATGGCGTTAGAACTGGTACACCGATGTCACTTGCGAAAACATCTTCAAAAGCATCTTCAACACAAAACTTGAAGATTAAGGGTAGTAATATTATAATAAGATCCCCTTTCTATGTCACAGGGGGAGGGAAATCTGAGAGGCTCATTTTTTCACAAGCTTGCAGAGAAAGGCTTACCAAAACAAAGTTACTGGGTTGTTCTTTTTTTCACGTTTTCTGGGTTGGTAAATGCACCTGGGACCCGATTATAGCGCTTAAACATGGAAAAAGTCAGATTTTCATGATATGTCACCTTTAAGACTAAATTCAGAACACACCTTATTAATAAAACATGCTATCTAGAGGAAAGATGATGAGCCAAGAAGTTGAACAAAATATGCAAAGTTTTGCATTAAGCATTTTTCTTCTATAGAATTTTTTTTTTTTAAGAGAATGTTTACTTTGCCTTAAGTAAACCCGAAAATGAAAATTCTGTCATTAATTACTCACCCTCATGTTGTTCCAAACCCGTAAGACGTTTATCTTCGGAACACAAATTAAGATATTTTTGCATAGACCCTGCATAGACAGCAATGCAACTACCATGTTCAAGGCCCAAAATGTAGTAAGGACATCATTAAAATTGTCCATATGACATCAGTGGTTCAACTGTAATATTATAATGCTACGAGAATGCTTTTTATGCATAAAGAAAACAAAAAAGACTTAATTTAACAATTGATCCTCTTCCGTGTCAGTCCACGAGAATACCACAAAAGTGCATTCCTCTGCTTATAAGCAATCTGAATTTCTCTCAGAAATTTAGATTAATTTTACTGAATTGGTTTGTCTTGAACGGTTGGACTTCTCTGTTATACTGTATGTGATGTTGAAATGTCTGATTCATTTTATGAATCGCTTCACTGAATACCTATGTCAGACCAATGAAAACTTCAGCTGCGTTTCGCTACAAGTGATGTTGAATGGCTTAAAATTCATTGCAAGAGGTTTTGCTTTCTCTCAATGTGGTTTTCATTTTCCTGCCCGCACCACGGTTTTTGATTGATTACTTCTCTGCATGGCTGATGGCTGCAACTTTAGCATGCAAAACAGTTAAATTGCCTCGCCACCTCTACTGCTGCAGGTAGTAAGAGGAATTGTGTGAGAGAGAGTAGGTGTAAGCGTGGATGGAAAAGACGAAGTGAGAAAGAGTAAATGAGAGAGACATACAGAGAGATGGCATGTTTATTATTGCATGGGGATCCTCTTATTGGGTCTTTGTGGCTGTGAGCGACATGAGAGGACAAAGTGTGGTGTAATTAATTAAGCTGTAGGCGACCGAAATCTATTTTTCTCAACCACCGCCTGTACACTTTCAATTACTCCTGCTGTTTAAACAATTACACACAAACACATTCTTGATACTCCCTCTGAATTATTCATCAACTCCAAAAGTGATTTTTGACTGCAAGCCACAAACTTAACCTGGTAACTGCTATAGAAGACTATAGAAGAAGTGGAGATGCTTTTTTGTTTTTGTGATCAGTGTTGGGAAGTAACTGAAAGTAGAAATCACTGCCTGACTAATATTCCTCTTTATATGCAGCATTTGAAAATCTGGTCCATTCTAGATAAATGAAAGCTCCTGAATGGTCTTCTCACTCATACAGTAGCATTGGAAAATCAGTTTTAGAGAATTAGTTTGTTCTCATCTCACATGCAGTTTGATTCATTCAAGTGAAAAGATTCAATGCTTTGAATCTTGATTTAAACCCTTTTAGGCTTTTTACAAAATTTAGTTAAATGAGTAATTGTCATGACATTTTGTCTAAATTGCAATAAAGAAAAAAAGAGCATTATAAGCCTGAAATTGTTGATTAAAATATAAGTAATCTTTTGTTTTCATTTCTTTAACTATAGGCCTCGAACGGTTAAATACACATACTTGTATGAAATACTTGTGTACTAGTAAATTAGATTCGGGCAGCTCTTAAAGTGATAGCAGTCTAATATTTCTGCTGTCTGTCATTTATGTTAATCAAACAACAAAAGAGAGAACATCTCTCACTGCTTTTGACTAAATCACTTTTGTAACTTTAATAATAAGAAAAATATATATTAAATTTACAAAGTGAAGAGTTTCATTTTATTTCTTTATACAATGCGCCATTTCTTATTTATTTGTTCTACTGTAGTTTTGTCCTGTTGCTTGTAATTGGTTTCTTATTCTTATTTAATCACTCACTGTTTACTTGTCTTCAGCGAGTTGTTTTTTTTTTTTGTTTTTTTTAATTTAGGCTGGTATTATTTTTTGTGATATTGACAATGGTGACAATAATTATGGAATTTGTATGGTATCAAAACATTTTATATAAAAAAACCTTATTTAAAGCAAAAACAACTATATTGTAATATATATCATACTGTGAAATAAAGTTGCTCATGTCATGCTATAAGATCTTGGTCCTATTGCCCACCCCTAGTCAGTATGTTTTTTTTAAAAAAAAAAAAGTATATATTCTGACCTTTTTTATTAAAAGACAACTCTATTCAATAAGTAAATAAAGTATTTTATTACATTTAATTTGACCTGTAGTTTAAATCAGTTAGTTTTTCTATTGAAAATGGTGTTTGATGAATGAATGAAACTTGAAATTCATGAAAACATGAATACAGAGATTACATTTCTAAGAACCTGGAACTGAAAACTGAACTTTTGAAAGAAAACTGAATTTTTTAATTTATTTGTCCTTTTCGTCTCTGACATTCTTATTTTAATGGAGACAAAATTTTAAATAATATATTTTAAATGATTTGAAATGGAATTTAAATGTATTTCAACCAGAGCTGTTTCAGGGACAAAACCAAGGGTTTCTGAATGCAACATCAGAAACCAAAGTCCTTTGGTTTATATTCATTTCTAAAACAGCCTGATTGGTCTGATTGGTCAACAGATGTGTATTCATGGCTATGACCATGGCTATGACCACTTCACTCAATGGTTTGTGTATTACTGGCCTATTACTGGCCAATACACAGTGCACAGCATAAATAAGTCCCTATGTCCCCCCCCCCCACTGAATAAGTATAAATGATGTATTCTTTTAATGATCACTAATATAATTCATGGAAAAATGACAAAATTGAAATTAAACATATACTTAATAAAAACAACAAAATATTATATTTTCCAATAAAGTTAATTAGCCAATTTTGTTTTAGATGATAAAATGTCTTACGTCTCTTTTCATAGCTTTTTCTGGCTCTGAGACACTTGCATGTTATTTCTCCTGCTCTTTTTCTAGCAAAAAATTCACTCATCACTAAATGAAAACTTAAAGTGAAGACCTGATTATTTCAGGAGCCTTGTCACAAGTCCATTGTTTTTGAATGTCGGTGCAACTTCTGCTGTATTTTTACACTTAAAACAATAATTTGGTATTCCTCTTGTAACACTGCCATCTTTTATGCTAAGAAATAAATGTCCTGGCAGTTCTCTTTCAAGTGGTTTCATTGTTGACAGCATTAAGTCAACATTAGAGTATGATTCAGTAGGCTCTATAACACTTTTAATAAATTACTTGTCTTCAAAAGTTTTGGTTAAATGTACTTACCTGTTGATCAAAAATACCTTAAACCTAAACATTTTTTTTTAAATCAGGAGGGTGTACTCATTTTTGCAACACAGCGTTTTATCACTTTGATAAGAAAATCTTATTTTCCTGAATAATTTAGACATCTTCTTTAGTAATTGATCAAGCAGGCTTGTTGGAATATTATATCTTCAAAGAACCCTAACATGTCATCTAAATAAAAAGTAATTGCTGAGGTACTCATTTATGCTGTGTGTGTGTGTCTATATATATATATATATATATATATATATATTATATATGTTGTACAGGTTTCTAATTCATCCCATAACAGTAGTTTGCAAATCTGCCCAGTTATACAAAGCAACACTAATATTCTGTCCACATCATCTGACCATGTTTGACTCGTATACTGATTCTCATCAGCTATTCCCAGAATGTGATACACAAATCACGGATGGGTTGTTTCCTCACACACAAATTATGCAGAAAATTTCCATGACAGGAAGGTTGAATTGTAAGCGAAACAGCGGCACACTGTCCCACACACTTGAGTCTGTTGCTCTGTCTATATTTGTTCTAATTCTGGAACTGTCAAGTTTTGTTTCACAGAATGAATACATTTAAAACTACAACAAAAAAACAATAAGGGCAATGTTGGGCTATGCATCAGCAGCTCAGTTTCTCTTCCTCCCTGCTGAATATCTGAACATCAGCCTGAACTCATCTGCAATATAGATTCTCACTTGCACACTGGAAATTGTTTGTTTTGAAACTGATGGCACAAACAAGCCTATTAAACTTCTGCCGTTTGCGAGAAATGAAATCAATTAGAGGAGATTAATGGATAGAGCAGATCAGTGTTTTACTGTGCTGTGAAGACTTTGATTACCCCAGCAAATCCCCCCTTGAAACCACAAATCATCAAACGAAGAACACAGCTTCATATCATCAGTATAGTGTAGCCATGACAACATCGGCAATATGTCACTTTACGTTCTATGCTCATTACACGATGGGAGATCTGGAGAGCATTAACACACTGAACCAGAACCAGATGACAGAGATTAAGTATGTAACGACACAACATACAGATGTAAAGTAGAAATCCTCAAATTATATCATTTCTTAGGTTTCTTTGTGACATTTAATATACAGTGTATTTGCCATATGAACAATATTCATCCATTTGTTTTTGTTTTATTGTTTTCGAAAAATAAAATTAAGTGGACTTAATTTGACTTTGTTGCCACTGATGTATAGACTCACTTCATTATGTTATGAATATAAAAAATAAAAAAAGCAAAATATTTGATTTCTTAAGTATTCACCCCTTATCCCCTCTATATATATATATATATATATATAGATAGATAGATAGATAGATAGATAGATAGATAGACAGATAGATAGATATCTGCGAGACACCTGCACCTTTGAGAGAAGATTTGTTGTCTGGCAAAACAATGACCTCAATCATAAAATGACAATGCTAATGTCCTAGAATGGTCCAGATCTCAATCCAGTTGAGAATTTTTGAGTGGGCTGAAAAAGGCTACTCACAATCTCCATGCAGCCTGTCTTGAGCAGTTGTGCAAAGAACAGTAGGGAAATTACAGTGGCCAGATCTAAATCCACATAGACTTAAGATTAGAATTGCTGCCAAAGATGGATCTACTAAATATTTGTTTTGAAGGGGTTGAATTTCTTTTGTACATGATTATTTTTTTTTTACCAATTTTTAGAATTTCTCACTTTGACATAAAATAAAAAAAGTCTGCTTATCAGTGTGTCATAAAAGCCAAAACAAATCTTCTGTGATTCAGTGTTGTAAAAAAAAATGAAACACGGAAACTGAATATTTATTTTGTGTTCAAAAACTATAATTACTTTTGACCAATTTTTAGAAATGTTTGCAGATATTTTTTGTCCTGATAATTACTCAGTCATAAGAAAAAAACATTTTTTTGTGCCTCAATGTAATAAATTTCTAAAAGCTTGAAAACTTCTTTCATAGGCAGCATCAGTGTTGGGGAAAGTTACGTTTTAAAGTAACCCATTACAATATTGCATTACTCCATTTAAAAAAAGGAATTGCATTGCTTAGTTACTTTTTTATGGAAAGTAATACATTACTTTTGTGTCACTTTTTCGTTACCTGGGCTAGGCTTGCTTATTTGGTTTTTAATAACCAAAAAACTAAAAGATACATTTTTGTCAACTATAAAGGCCTTTTTAAACCAAAAGTGAAATTAATAAGTCTGCACCAGCAGAGTTGTCAGTGAATAAACATGAAAACAAAGTAACTTACACACTAAAAAATGCTGGGTGAAGTATGGACAAACCCAGTGATTGGGTTGTTTTGACCCAGCTGTTGGGTTAAATGTTTAACCCAACCTTCTGGGAAGTTTTATTTTACTCAACTATTGTTTAAAAAATACTGTATGGCAGGCTTAAAATAAACCCAAAATAGGTTGTAAACAAAAAAAACACACACATAATTACATTTATTAATAAGAAATTTTAAATGTTTATTATTTATTTATTTATTTATTTAATAGTAAATGTTAATTTACAATTTATAAATGTTAATTTTTTTTTTATTTAAAAAAAAAAAAAAAAAAAAAAAAAGACTGAATGTTTCACTAGATATGACCCTTCTTCCTCAGCTGGGATCGTTTAGAGCCCTTTGAAGCTTCATTTAAACTACATTTTGGAAGTTCAAAATCGGGGCACCAATGAAGTCCATTATATGGAGAAAAATCCTGAAATGTTTTACTCAAAAACCATACTTTCTTCACGACTGAAGACAGAAAGACATGAACATCTTGGATGACAAGTGGGTGAGTAAATTATTTTTAAATTGTTGTTCTAAAAGTGGAGTTCTCTTTTAATTTTAAGGAAGAAATACAGTATTTTTAAACAGCAGTTCAGTGAAATAAAAGTACTCAAAAGGCTAGGTTTAACATTTAAGCCAACCACTGGGTCAAAACATCTCAATCACTGGATTTGTTCGTATTTCACACAGCACTGGGTTGTTTTTAACCCAGCATTTTGTAGTGTATATTACTTATTTAAAAAAAAGTAACATATTTTGTTAGAAATGTCATAGTAATGCATTACCTTACTAGTTATTTAGAAAAAAGTAACTTGATAATGTAACTCATATTACGTTTAATGCGTTACCCCAACACTGGGCACTAGGGTTGGGCCAATAAATGATGATCATTGGGTAATTATACTGTATATAAATTGCTGGCATCAGGGAGATGCTTGAAAAGGCATTGAAATCACATTTGAATGTGTGCCTGTTTTCGAGATTCAGGATCACAAATACTCTGTGTATAATATGGAGCGGCTGTACTTACCACACATTTCACAAGATTAGATGTTTATCAGTGGTGCTCAGGATCTGCAAATCATTCGCCATCATCCTATCACTCATCTCTCCTTATTTTGTATATGTGGTAAGTGAAATTTTATGTAGTGTAATGTAACAGGCTACCTCTAGTAAGCGGCAAACCGTGTCCCTTTAGTGCACTGTAAAAAATGCTGGTGAATTTAACAGTAAAAAACTGTAAAAATGCTACAGTAAAAACATGTTAAATGGTTAACAGTAAAAGACTGTAAAATTTACAGTGAATAACCATAAATTGACATTCCCAGAATTCCCTGTGTTACATTTTTTTTTATTTGATGTTTTTTTTGTTGAAATAACTCTTTCTTCCTAGTTTTTACTTAGTTTTGTACAATAGGGTTGTATGTTACTATCATAACTATACTATATGTTATGTATAACTAACTATATGTTATGTATCTAATGTTGTTAAATGAATGTTTATTGCATTATTTCAGTTTCATGTGTGTTACCATGATGGTGTTTAGTGATTGTGTGAATGACACTGTGCATCTGTGTTAATATTTAAAAGCTGTTTGCGATGAGCTTTCGTTCATCATGCCACTTTCTCATCACCACCTGCTTTTGGTGGTTATCAGTGTATTACAAAGGTACAAAACAGATTTCAGTACTTCAATAAGTTGGTAAATTAACATTATATCAGTTAATGAAATTACAGTATTTACCTGTAAATTTAAGTGAAAACTGTAAAATGTTAAACGTTGCTACCGTAACTTTTACAGTAAAACTCTGGTAACCACAGCTGCCGGTTTTTTACCGTACATTTTACGGATTTTTTTTTTACAGTGTGGCTCCATAGAATGCGCTTATTTGTTTTCCATGCCGAATTCGTATTCCTTTTCCGATGTCACCGTCCATCACGTTTGAGTATAAATGTTTCACTGTAGACATCGTCTGATGCCATTTTAATAGACTTCGCCCAACCCTACCGTGCACCGTGTTGTTGATATTAAGGATAGGTATGAAATATCACTTATATTATACTGACTATGCACGTTTAACCACTTGAAATGATGAAAGAGCCAATAATGTGTAAAAGTTTTGTGTTTTTAAAGAGAAGAAAAAGAAATATAAATCTGTCTCTTGGTTCAGGTAGCTCAATAGATGTCACATGTCTAGTAAAACTCATAAGGCTGATGTAATAAAGTTGATATAGGACTTCCTCGGTGCTCTGGCAAGGGTAGAATTTGGAGGTAATATGTGGTAGTGTGTGTCTGGTGGCTTCAGGTATTGTGAGGTCAGATTGGCATTCATAGAAGCGCTGTCTGGAGCGGGGAGAGAGAGAGATGGAGGGAGCGAGCGGAAGTGTGACAGAGAGCAGATGGAGGACAGCCCAGGGGCTGAGACTGTACGACTCTCCCATTGTTCCTACAGGCGAGCTGGCACTGTCAGGAAGATTGGATGGAAGCGGGAGAGATGGACGGAACGTCTCTGCTAAAATAATGTGCCTTTAGGAGCTGCATTATATAAGGCTATTAAACTGTCAGTGTGTGCTGGCGTACATACGGAAAGATAACCTTTGTTTTGCAGCAGATGAAAAACACATTCCATGTTTGTTTTGATGTAGCTACATCCATGGCCTGCATCCGTCGGTGCGTGTGGGGGGAATTATCACAGATGACTGTCTTCTCTCTTGTGCCGCCGAGATATATTTAATACAAAGAAGGACAAGCAGGATGCCGTGCCGCAGTCGAGCCCTGATTCTGTCAGAGGCACTTTGTAGGAAAGTCTTCGGGCGGCTTCGGCAGCCTAGAGCTGCAGATGGAGAACCGGCATCCGACGTCACCTCGGTTATTGAGCTTTATTGAGCCCTCCTGGAGATTTCCTCCAGAGAAACTCTAATGGCAGAGCGGAAACCAGATGACGCTTTGATTCAAAGAGATCCGGGCATGTCTTTTTTGTAGCCTGGGAAGGATTTGAAATATTGCCAGATCTCCCGCAATGAGTGCGTTAAGCTGTTAACAAAGTTAAAACGGTGTGAGTTAAAGGTTGGACTATTTGTTTGTTCAACTGTTGGCAAACAAGGAGGTCTGTGTGTGATACCTGGAGTGAGTTAACCGTTAGAATTCCCATTTATCTCAATGGCAGTTGCTCGGCTGGCATCGGGCCAGGCCTGGAAGTACGTGACCTGGAGGCTGCCATCTTCATGGGTGCTCAGTTCTGCTGCCAGGTTGTTTTGAGCCAATTAACTGAACTTAAATGGCATGTGACTAATGACTGTAGTGCCGAGAGGAAAATGATGTCATGATCGCACCGATTAGCTGATGGCAACACAAAAATGCACGTATTCCCTTCATCCTGAGCTGGGAATTTGGAGCAAAAATATATTTCTGTTTCAGTTTTAGAAGCCTCTTAAAAAGAATCAGGCTCTGGTGAAGCGTGTATAGTAATAAATGAAATGTTTGTCGTTGCTTGTAAATTTTTATTACTCACTTTAGCGCTTAATTATTTTTGAATATCTGCAGACATCTCCCTTTTCATGCTTCTTTTATACTGCAAGAAACCTTGTTAACATTATATTGATTCAGTTTAAATTAATTCTATATGCAGTAGAGGTAAATACAATTCAGTGTTTTAGGAAAAATAGATATATAGCAGACAAATGAATTTGTCTTTTTTCATATGGAAATGACAAACAGCTGCATCCGTTTGTTCATTCCAATTTATTGTCAGTGTTATCTCACTTTTTTGCTAGCAAAAAAAAAATCTGATGTATGAACCAACCTGCATTCGCATGGTATGACGTGCTCGTGGTGTGATATTTCACAATGCTTTACACCATATGCTCAGTCAGGCAGCAGTAATAAGACATTTAATATTAATTTCAATAGAGATTTCAGGAGATGTTTAACTGAGGATATCTGCACTGACAGGAGATGCTTTTAACAAAGATGACAGGACCTACATAGAACAGTTGACTACACTGCGAAAACACTAAAAAACATCCCTAAAACAAAATGTTTTTAATTGAGAGATAAAAACAGATATCAAAACTTTAATTATTAAGGCTTTTTGTTAGATTTTAATTTAATTTGCCAATTAATTTAATAAGAGATGTGTTTACTGAAAAATAAGCCATTAAAATCTTACACAGTTGTACACCTCATAAATTTATCTTGTTTTAGGGGTGTTCAGAGATTTTTAATGGAGATTCAAAAGTTTAAATTGTTAAAAAAAATTGTAAATATGAAAATAGTTATCTAACCATTACTAAAGTGAGTAGAAGTAATGAATTCCTTTAAAAAAAAAGTATGTATTTTTTTACAATATCAATGTAATCAATAGACCAGTTTTGAGTAGACTTGCAACTGCACGCGCATAGTGGTTGCAGAAAAACACTGGTAACAAGTGGAGTGAAACAGGTAAAAACCACGGAATAAGAGAAAGAAAATTGTGCCTTTTGATGCCAGAGTTAGAATGCAAATAATTTTTAGAAAAAACTGTAGTAAAAGACATCATTTGAAGCTAAATGCAGATGTTTAAACAGACAGACTATGGATGAAAACCGCTATGATTACTCTACTTTTAAAGCACAAATTTAATTTAAACAATATGTCTACATAATATTCACCTGTGCTGTTTGTAGGAGACGCATTGTATTAGCCTTACAGTTACAGCATGACATAATATATAAACCTATTACTATTAACATTTTACATAACATTTATTTATTTTATCTCACAATTATGACTTTTTTCTCGCAAAAATGCAAGTTTATATCTGCTAGTTTGGACTTTAGAACTTTTTATAATGATTTAACTCAACAATAGTGAGTTTGTCAATTCTCAGGGGAAAAAAAGCCAGAGCCGAGGAGAATTTTTTTTTTATCAGAATCGTGAGATTTAATCTTGGAATTGTGTGAATAAAATCCAAATTTTGAAATATAATCTCAAATGTACCTTTTTTTATTGTTTTATTCCATTGCTCCATAGACTGCAACTTAAAAAACTTAATAACCAGATAAGCTCCACCCACTAAAACCATCATTACTGTTTGCAAACACTGAATTGGTCTACATTCTGTTTATTAAAGGAGAAGTCCACTTCCAAAACAAAGATTCACATATAATGTACTCACCCCCTTGTCATGCAAGATGTTCATGTCTTTCTTTCTTCAGTCATAAAAAAAAATTATGTTTTTTTTAGGAAATAAAGAATATAAATTGTATTATTTTTATTAAAATAACCGATTGTTACGCTAAATAAGACCTTTCTTTCTCGGCTGGGATCGTTTACAGCTGCATTTGGGATCGTTTAAAGCTGCATTTAAACTGCATTTTGGAAGTTCAAAATCGGGGCACCATATCAGTCCATTATATGGAGAAAAATACAGAAATGTTTTCCTCAAAAAACAATTTCTTTACGACTGAAGAAAGAAAGACATGAACATCTTGCATGACAAGGGGGTGAGTACATTATATGTGAATCTTTGTTTTGGAAGTGGACTTCTCCTTTAAAGCCAAGTATGAAGCATTTTACATTTATTCCAAAATAAGTCAAAGCAGTAACAATTTAAACAATATATTTTATTTTGAACTTATGTTCAGCTATTCTTTTTAATAGTTCACTTTTAAACTATTTTAAATTTTCGGATCATCAGTCATCAAAGCTCTGTAAATATTAGTCACTGACGTGGAAATTTACTTTAAATTTCACCAAGCTGATTACTCACTAAAAACTTCCACAGATCATGTTTTCATGCCATTTTAAGTTTTATTTTGACTTAACAAAGTGGTTATATCTAAGTGTGTGAATTGTTTACTTACTTTTTTTAATTACACTTCACATTAACTCCATTAAATTGTTAATTCAGACTGATTTGAAAACAAAAGGTGGGATTTATTGCATTAACCAGTCAAATCCAATCATATCACAGTGGATGCATTGCCTCCTCTCATGTGACTTTCCCCATTCATTCTCAGTTACCCCCTACCAAACTCACCACACGCTTTAGGGTATCTGTTAAAACTCAATGGGCTCAGGGGAGGCAAGAGAGATGTGGACTCCCGCTGTAACTTTACCTGCTGGTGTAGCTGTTGGACAAGGTTTCTTTATAAAAACAAGTGATTTATACACTTCTTAATGTAATTTTTTGTAATACTGGTGTTGTTTTATTTTTTAACTATGAATTTTTTTTTCTCATCTCATATTTTTCTCAATATTTTGAGGAGGCACTGCCTCCCTTGCCTCCTCGGAGCAAATGCCCCTGATATATGTAGTCCATCACCACTTGTCTCAGCTTACATGGATGAATGGAGATGTGACGTGATGTACATCTGATGTCTTATGTGTCCATGTCTGGATGTATGTTGATACATATAGCAACGTGTCATGCATTTTCACAGCTTCATGTCCAGGAAGAGCTACATTGATCAAGAACCTAACAAGTAAAGTGAATCTGACAGGCAATCTATATTTCCCAGAAACTCTACAAGATTGATATGATATCTGCCCTCTAAAACCACAGCAAGAAGCTCATAAGTCACAGTTGTGTTGCTGTTAAAGTAAAGAAGCAGACGAACCGCAGTTATTGGATTATCCTACTGTTATTTTCAATGTAATACAGTTATCCGCCTGTCTACTATTAACACTTGCACTTTAAATCTCTGATCTACCCAGGTCGATTCCGGTGTGGTTGGTTTTATAATAGCCTACTTGTCCTTGGACTCAGCGATGGTCCCCCAGGGGCCCGAGAAGCTGTGTCTATGTTTGTTTGTAAAGGGTTGGTTCAGGTCTCGGTTTGTTAAAGATGGGTTATTTTCTACATCAGGAGAGTTCAGACTCATAACACTAAAACATGGCAGCTATGCATGCATGACAAACACAATTTGCTTAGTGCTGTTGCAGCTGTCAGTGCTGAATAAAGACCTGGTCTCATGAATCACCCATCCTCATCTGTCTGTCTGAGCCGGAGAGCAAGAACAGCCGGCAGCACATCTGTGAGAAGCGCTACACGTTCCTTTCTCTGTCTGTCTCTCCTTCTGTCTTACGCCCTGTGCTTTTCACTCTCTATCCCTTGCTTCTTACCCATCTCTACATTTAAAGTACATATAATCATCGATTTGCATCTCAGCAGCAAGTAAATCAGGACCTGCGAGCCCACAGAGCAGCCAATGTACACACATCACGCAGAGAAATTAAAGGCTTGTAGGCACTACATGCATGTGGTTCTAATGCATGTAGCTACAATAATTCAAATTCCTCAATGTGTTTTGCAGAAATGCTTGTCATGTAGAAATGTTATAATTCTTAGATAGACATAGTCATCTGCATTTGGCCTTTAAATGAATGCATTTGATTTATTAAAGCGATAAGCCATGAGCAACTAGCTTTAATAAATCAGCCACAGTACTATGATAAAAGACACCCAGGCTTAATAAACAGTATCAATTTTATAATTTTATAATAATATATATATATATATATAAAGTCTCTTGCTCTGTGCAATTCACTATCTCTCACCCATCTCTACATTTTGAAATACATATAATCATCGATTCGCATTTCAGTAGTAAGTAAATCAGGACCTGTGAGCCCACAGAGCAGCCGATGTACACACATCACATAGAAAAATGAAAACAGATGCAATCCCATGCACTGGGGGGATGTTGTTTCAATACATATAGCTGCAGTATTTCAGATTCCTTGATGTGTTTTGTAAAAATGCTTGTCAGATGTTTTGTAATTGTTAGGTAGGTATGTAGTAATCTTTATTCAGCCTTCGAATTATTGCTTTCAATTTATTTAAGCCACCAAAAAACTGTGCTTTATATGATTCTCCCTGTAAACTGTGACTCTGAGTGTCTTACAGCTTTAATAAATCAGTCACAGCTCTGTGATAAAACACCCATGCTTAATAGTATAAATGTATTTTTATTTACTGTATAATATATATCATTTTTAATATTTTGATTATATAATTATAATATATATTTAAATAAATATTTAAATTCATGTACATTTATTACCAGTTATTTAAATGAGTGTATTATTTATAGCATTATAGAACAGATGGTTCCAATCCTGGCTTCTGATTGGTCAATACATTGTTCCAGTTCCAAAGAGGGGACACTCAGCCCCTCCCATCACATTAAGGTTGTGATCCCAGTTGACCAATCACAATATAGTAACAGCTTTGACCTGTTCATCACATCACTCCACAACTCCCATAGTGGATCATTATTTTTATTGCATATCAGCGTTCTGTTTTTTTTTAATTCAGGGAGTAATATCAATAATTATTTTCTTGTTATGGCACATAAGTGAAATACTACTTTGTTTAAATTATAACTTAAACTAAAAACAATCATTTTAAATGCTTGAAGAATCTTTAGAAATTGCAACATTATAATGTACATTATGAAAATGCGTATTGTTTTCAGATTTGGAAAAGATTACATTTAACAGTGTATTTAAATGATTAGTTTTTATTCATGAACCTTATGTGAGCATTAGATGAGGAGAAAGTTAATCTAAATGTCATAAAAACAGAAGAAATAAGCATGATATTCAACACTGTTACAATATATATCCAATACTGACTGACACCAAACCATTATCTCTCACTTTAAGTGGAAGTCAAGTGTATATGTTTTAGTAAATTGATTTCCACTTGTAAAACAAACATGTTAAACGTTTAATTGTGTTTGTTATAGCTCCAAAAGCTATATATATTTTTTTTATTGAAGTGAAATTTACTATCAGTAAAAGAATCAGTTTTCTAAATGATGTAAACTAGACTGACTGCTCACTTCCACTTTAAGTTTGAGACCATATATCGTCCATTTCTGTCTTCTAGTGTAAAAATACCCTAGTGAAAAATAAATATACTAAAATGTATTTAAAATACATTTATTTTGTGCAAAGTATACTACAAATACCTTTACATATTATGTACTTAATAAAAATACCCTGCAACTGTACTTTTAGTATACCAAACTGGTATATTTAAAGTCTGCTAAATTGGAACTAATTTTGTACTTAATGCACTTTAATTGTGCATAAGTAGTACTGCGGTCCAACTAAAGAAATAGTAAAGTATATTTGATTGTGCTAAAGTGGAACTATTGCAAGTATACTTTAGGTACGCTTTAAATATTTTGCATTTAAAGACCGACATTATTTAAAGATCATACAATCCTCATCAACAGTGACATTAAAACATATTTTAGGCTTAATATTAAGAAATGTGTATTGTGGACAAGTAGTACTTCAAATAAAGTTTAATTATAATTTTATATCAGTACGTCTCGAATATGTCAGTAAATATGTTAATAGACGTGAACTATACTTTGTATAAAATAAATTAGGGCTGTCACAATTCCTCGATTCAATTCAGGTACTCGATTTAAAAAAATCCTCGGCTGCTAATTCGCCCATGTCGAGTAACCGCCAAAATACCGGAAGTGGGACATTCCATGGACATGAACCACATGGGTGGGGAATCTCAAACTCCCCGCTGCATATTGTTGTGAGTTTTGGTTTATTATAACGTTCATCTGCTCATCTGGGAACATCATTTCATCGCCATTTCATGCAGGTAATAAAGAGAATACATCAATATCTTTCTCAGTTTGCTGTTATTGCGATTTTACACATTTTGATGTCAACATATTAAAGAAATTATAGTGGCTGCAGCATTTTTGTTGTAAAAATGGCCAAATATTAGTAATTGAGTGGACATATGAATTATTTCTTAAATATTAAACAAATTAGATCGCGCTGTAAAGTTTAAAAACAATCGTCAGGCTGTTGCCGCCCTCGGCAGTCGTTTGTTATAAGGCAAAATGCACATTAGCTCTGTTACATAATACATTATGTATTTTAACAGTTTTGTACAATAAAACCATATAAATACTTGCTTGTGATACTTTATTTGAACTAATGTTATTCCATTATTGCTATTATAATTATATATCTATTTTTATTTTAAAAGGCTATTGTTTGCTTAGGTCTATTTTTATTACCACAAAAAAAAAAAAAAACAGAGAACAATCAACTGAATACTCAGTTACTAAAATAATCGTTAGTGACAGCTCTAAGATAAATGCATTTTAAATCTATTACTTTTTTTTACTAGGGTAATGTATAAAAATATAAACTAATGTTTAAAAACAAAAATGTGTCCTTAATATTTTATTGTGTGGTATCTGATTTTAAAAATCTGTGCTTTGCCTACCAGCACTTTTTAGCAATGACTGTATTGACAACGTTGCACCTCATCTCAAACCTTATTGCTTAAGTTTTGTTCATTTTTCTACCTATAGACTGTTTGCAGTTGCCAGGCAAGATTATTTTGGCCAATTAGTATGTGCAGTTTATACTGCATAATAGTCAATATTGCTTGAATCAAACATACAGTATGCTCCATAAACCTTGACCTCCAGTTAAATTCAAATACAAAGTCATGATAAAAAAACAAGCATTTTGCAATGGATGCAACTCAATTTATCAGTTTCAACACAACACTGTTTCCTATATTCGCAATTTCCTGCAGTGATCCTGGTCACTAGTCACATTGATGGGTTTAATGAAAGCAAAGGTACCGCAACAATTCATGACCTGTCAACCCTGATACTCAGAACAATCTACCAGCCTCAAAGCACTCAATACTTAAACAAATATCTTTTTGTAACACAGCACACACATGCACACACTCCCACCTCTCCAAAGCCACAATCTCATCCTGTCTTGAAAAAGCATCACAGTTTTAGCACGCACTTGTCATAACATCAAAAAAATGTCGCCATAATCACACAAGGCTAGAAAGCAGAGCAGATGTTGTCAGTTTGGCTGACCTTTAAACATTTTTTTTTCTCACATGATTGGCAGTTTGAGAGAATGTTTGCTGAGCTTGACGTTTTTACAACATGCAAATGCATTCTGGAGCTGTACAACTGGCTGATGGTTAGTGATTTTCATACACGACAAGTGATAAAAAAAAAAATGGCTGTGAAGATGCGGTTTCAGAAAACACATCTCAAATTCCTTCTTTGAAGTATTACAGAAAAATATGACCATAAATTGGTATCTTTTGGAGAAATAATCTTTTTGGAGCAGAACGGAGGTTTAAATATAAATTATTCAGTGCCTCTTTTTATACTCAGTCAAGAAACATCTAAATGCCCCAGTATTGTTCATCTTTTGAGAGAACATATGGACACTTAAACGTAATCTCTGTCCATTCATCCCATCCAGCACCAAATGTGAGTTTTATACGACGTCACCAAAGCTCATAAAAGCCCAATCTGTGCAGTTTGTTTATCTACTTTGATATTCAGATTTGGGGTTGTGGAATCCCAGTGCACTCAGTACTGGTGAGCCGATATATAGCCCTCCATTTAGGATGAATGTTTGATTGTTAAGAAACATTCTTGTGCTCTGATGAGTCTCTCAGCCGGAGCTCAGTTGTTTAAACAGGACTAGCTGTACTAACATTGCCCTATCTACATTCTGAATGGCATTGAAGCCAAATTGTTCAAATCTAAATAGTCAAAGCATTTAATGTCATCAGAGGCAAAACTCCACCGACCTTCTGCTTTGAATCAGGAGTAGCATGTACCTCTATAATTGTTCTGTAGTCTGTACAATAAAATCAATTCCAATTCAGGATCCAATCCCAGTAAAGTGCCTCTAGCAAGATTAGTTAAGGTAAGTGGTACGGTCTCAAATTGCTTTTAGCCCTTTCATTCGAAGGTGTGAGGTTACAAGAAGCATTTGTGCACTGTTTCAATTGAGGCGAACCTTAAAACCACCCCAGACCACTGAGATATTAGATAAAAGGGATTTTCTAATAGATTTACTTTCTGATAAAAATGTGTGATATCCTCTTGGTCTGATGTGTGGAAGAGAAACTGTAATTTTTTACTGTGATGGGCACAGAGTGCACAACTTCTCTCGCTCTATGTGCACTTGTGGTTTATTTGATGTCATTTGTAGTCACCACTTTATCATAAAAAAAAAAAACAACAAAAAAAAAACCTCATTGGAAATGGAAATAAAACATACATCTAACCATATAATTGTGCTTAGTTAGCACAATAGCTTATGAACGTGGAAGGAAAAAATGCTTTTGTTGCTGATATCAAAAGACGTGACTCCAATGCAAATTTATCTGTCTTTTACAGATGGTAAAAGCTAGCCAAATTAGGCAGAGTTACTTGACATGCCCTCTATGTCAAGTGCTTGACTCCTCGAAAAGCATGAAAAAGCACAATGCAAACCCCGACATCATTAAATACAGACTACAATGTGTTGTGTGCAGTGAATTATTGGCTTGCGAGAGCTTGAAACCATCAAAACAGTTCTGCTGCTGTGTTGGGGTTAAATGTCCAAATCTGGGTCCTGCAGCAACACCATGTTGCAAACCACTGTGCTAGACGTCCATCCCTTGTGTGTCTACTTTTCTAAATCAGCGTTGCACCAATGAGATTTCAATTAAGAAAAGGATTTGATGAAATTGTGTCGCACTACTTAATACACTTCCTAACAAACCAGTGATTTAAGCCTTCACCTGCAGTTAATTTTGATTGTCCGTCATGGTGGATTAACCAATGGAAGTAAACAGCAGCAAAAAGCCCCTTAAATACTCTTGTCACCATCTCTTTCATTTTTGAGCGCCATATAGAAAATTATATAAAAAATAGCTTGTGCAAGTATATACACTACCAGTCAAAAGTTTTTGATTTTTGATGTTTTTAAAGAAGTCCCTTCTGCTCACCAAACCTACATTTATTTAATTCAAAGTACAGCAAAACAGGAACATTTTGAAATATTTTTGCTATTTAAAATAACTGTTTTCTATTTGAATATATTTTAAATGTAATGTATTTGTGTGATTTCAAAGCTGAATTTTTAGCATCATTACTCCAGTCATGATCCTTCAAGAATCATTCTAATATTGTGATTTGCTGCTCAAAAAACATTTATTATTATTATTATGTTGAAAACAGCAGAGTAGAATGTTTCAGGTTTCTTTGATTAATAGAAAGTTCAGAAGAGCAGCATTTATCTGAAATAGAAATCTTTTGTAACATTATAAATGTCTTTATCATAATTTCTGATCAATTGTATCATCCTTGCTAAATAAAATAATTAATTTCTATAATTCTATAATTTATAAATGCTGATTTGAATTTCAAATTCAATTTTGAATAGATTTTGAATGGTAAAGTGTATAATGTTACTTTTTTTATTTCATATAAATGCTGATCTTTGGATCTTTCTGTTCATCAAAGAATCCTAAAAAAAAGAACTCAGCTGTTTTAAATATTGTATATAATAATAATAAAAAATCTTTCTTGAACAGCAAATCAGCATATTAGAATCATTTCTGAAGGATCATGTGACACTGAAGACTGGAGTGATGATGCTGAAAATGTAGCTTTGTCAAAAGAATAAATTACATTTTAAAATAGAAAACTATTTTACTATTTTAAATAGTAAACATATTTCAAAATTTTACTGTTTTTGCTGTACTTTGGATCCAATAAATGCAGACTTGGTGAGCAGAAGAGACTTTTTTAAAAACACTTACTGTTCAACTTTTGACTGGTATAGTATATTATATTATGCTTACATTTTACTATAAACATAAAATATCTAAATACTGTATATACTATCATATATTGTTGCTATGTAATTGTTTGTTGTTTTTCATTCAAAAGTATTAAATATTCTTTGTTGAATTATCATTTTGAATATTCTTCAGATTGGCTGCTCCCTTAATTTCTTCATAGGAAATAGAAATTGAAACCAGAAAGTTTAAAGGGGACATCGGATGCCTAGGTCTTCATTAAAAAATGTCTGCAATATGTTTTATTCGCATATAACACTGATCAAAACACATATAGGCCACATCAGATATGGTAAACGGAAACTCACATTCGTTCTTGAATCATGAGGACCAATGAGGTTTGTTCTTGCATGTCACATAAGCATGTCTGAGCTTCCATATTCAATGTGCTCTATGAGTGTGCATCGACCAATATATGTGAATGAAAGCATAAATTAGATCTGTTCATCACATAAAGTGATTGTGTCAAAAAGGATAGGACATATTAAAATAATAATATAAATATGATAACAGTATTAAAAGGATAAATAATGTTCTAAAAATATCTTTATTTGTTTGTTATAGGTTTGTGTCTTATTGATTCTTATGGATTTGCAATGACATGAGGGTGGGCCTAATGTATAATTCCAAACTGTGATGCATAATATAACATGGTATAATACATGTTAAAATGTACTGGAAATGTTCAAAAAGTACTGACACACACAGTTAAATCATTTCGATCATTTTCAATAAATGTTGAAAACCAACAAAAGCATCACTATGCACTTTTGGTTTGCATAAACATTGAAATAAAAACATTAAACATTAAACTAACAAAAAATAAACATGTTATCTACTGACATGTATTACATGTTCAAATAAAGTTTTGACCAAAATTTTTTTATAAAAGGATAAACCTCACATTTTAGCCTTTAGATAATTATATATATATGATAAGGTAATGATACTGAGTGAATGCTCCTGACACATAGTATACATCCACCAAATATTTTTACTTCAAACTCGCTAAATTCCAGTCTCAGCCCAATCAGAAGTACCAGTACTTACATTGAAACCTATACAAAGTAGCCAGAAAGAAAAAAGAAAAATGTCAGATGGATTTAGAGGCTTTTGCATCTGAAGTCTTCATATATATATATATATATATATATGTATATATATATATATATATATATATATATATATATAAGGATATATAAGGATATATATAAGGATAAGTCAGAATGATAAATTATATTTTATCTGCTCCAACCTGTTCTACATGAGCTAACAGGTTCTCTAAAAATCTCAACACTTCGGATAATGTAAACTTGTAAATCCACTGTTTGACAGAAGGTGGCGCATATGGAACAGAAATAAAGCTGTTTCTCCGGTAACCGGTGTAAACTAAGGAGCGCTGAATTTATGAGCTCAGAAAACCGGACCGAATCTCTTATCAAATCGTCCCTCCCTAACATTTTCATCTAATTTTTATTAGTTGATGAAAATGTCAATAGATTTTTGTCATCGAAATGAATTTTTGTTTTGTTATCGTCTCGTTTTCGTTGGTGAAAAAAAATTTCGTGAACGAAATTAACATTGCTAGAGATTACAGTTTATAAAATTTTAAATATGGATATTTTTCTTACACAAACGCATCACTTCGCTTCAGAAGTCTTTTATTAACCCCCCCAGAGCCGTGTGGAGTACAGTACTATTTATAATGGATGCTGTTTTTTGGGCTTTTAAAATCTTAAACCCCATTACTGTCATTATAAAGCTTGGAAGAGCCAGGACATTTTTTAATATAACTCCTATTTAATTAATCTGTAGGGCCCTATGAAATTATTTTTTTCTAAATTCCGTTTTATTTTTTTTTCAAATTCTGTTTTTTTCTGTTTTAATTTTACTGGATTCTGTTTTTTCACGTTTTACTTTTTCTCAACTCTATTTTAATGGTTAAATTAAATTTTATTAATCAAAGAGCATGTCTAATGAATTAAAACCATGAAACTTATACAATTTCACGTCAAATTAATAAAGGTTTAACAAAAATGACACGGTTAGTGCCCTATGAAATGTTTTATTTTTTCTCGCCATATGTTTTATTGTTATCAAATTCTGTGTTTTAGCATGTCTAAATTATTTGAATGCATACAAATTTATTCTTAAAATAGCTTTATGAAAGGTTTGTGTTGTGTATTTAAAATGTTCTGGTTATCAAATGAAGGCATAAAACATTAATTTCATTTATCTTTTAATTATTGAAAATTAAGCAAACTTTTTTTTTTTTTTTTTTTTTTTTTTTTGGCAAACCTAGGTAATTTACAATTAAAATTAAAACATGGAAGAAATGATGTGTTATTATACCCTAAAAATAATGTTTGGTTTATTTTAGTAGTAGTAGTAGTAGTAATATATATCTGGCACAATGTCTTGTTAAACCGTTAAACCGGACTTTTATTTTATTTTATTTTGACGGGTTGCCGTGTCTGCGTTTACAATTTCTTCATGTACATAATGCCAGTTTTCCTAAAATGGAACGGTCGCGCATACTTCAGTGTGTTTAATAAACAAAACCGCTCCTCTGCTCCATTTTCATTACTGGTTGAACTATACCTTTAAACTAGATTTAATCCAGTTATAGTTTAATCCTTCCTGATGCAGCCACTCTGAACAATGCACACCTGAACCTTTCCCTCTACAGAGATTAAACTGAGATTGAGAAACCAAGCTGATCAGACAGAAGATGGAGAGAAGGAAGGACTCACCGAGGATCTGTATGTTGGTTCCGGGCGGGGCCAGGTGCTGCTGGATGGTCTCATAGAAAGTGGCCTCACACATCAGCAGGACTGTCACACTGACCCACACCCACACCAGCCACGACATCCCAACACTCCTCTAAAGACACACAGAGAGAGAGGTCAGTAACTCACACACTCGCTTTTCATCTCTCACTTCCATTCATTCCTATTTAAGTGTTGTGAATGCTGTTAAGTGCATTCAAACCTGGCATTTCTAATTAAATTGGAAAAAGAAATGTCGTTTATGCGAGTCTGAGAGAGTCTTCCTCACACTATAAAAATGATTAGGAAATTGTAATTAAAGCAGTGTGTTTTACAAATAATTACTAAGTGTTTAGTATTTAACATTTAATTCAAAGTTGCATTCTATTTCTTTGTAACTGTTTTTAAAATGTACCAACAATTTCAGTATGAGAAATTGATTCTACACCATTTTTTATTTTTATTTTTCCAAATCTCAGATCCAATCTTGATGTAGACCGACTTGCTTTCAGCCTCTTAGTGTGTCTATTAGGCCACATTTAGAGATGAAAGTGCCAATCGGTTTCTTTTCCTCAGCCACCTGACAGTCTGCCTCCATCCTTGAGAGTCCAATTGCCTATTCATATTCAGAAATTGGAATTTTGACTAGGCAGTCACATTTTCTTCAGTTATGCACATAGCATGTACTGAAATTGAATGTCAGACTATAAAACTATAAAAACGTCTAGAGAACTTATGAAAAGAGCCAGCCATTCAGTCTCCCAGCATATGCTTCATAATGTAGGCTATAAAAATCAGTGAATGTAAGATCAGATAAAGCTATTCATGCTGATCTTTCAGTGCACTCCTTTTTCTTTACAGAAAAAAAACAGTGTTTTTCAAGCATCAAGGTAAAAACATGTTTTCTGAAAATTACTATTGCATCAGCTGCATGCTGATACTTGGTAAAGAAGAAAACAAAGCTGAAACAACTACTGTACCTGTATCATTCAGGGACAGCCGTAGGAGAACTCAACACTTTGTCCTCAATCCATCCATTGTGAGGTGTCCAGATATCCCCGCGTCCAGGTATCGTTGTCTTGTAGAAACTCTCAGTTCTTCTGTCTTCTCACTTTGAAGCCTGAAGCTGAAATCAGGGACACTGTAGGACAAACAAAGAGCGAAAGAGAGAGAGCACTATGATTTAAGCACGGCAAACCCGCTCATCTAACACTAGCATCGCCTCTTCACTCCCCTGAGCCACAGAGATGATTTTCCGCTTCACATTTAAACACAACTAAAGGGCGGTCCTCTCTCTCTTCCTCCCTCCCTCTTTCTTGCGCTCTCTCTCGCTTCGCTCTCCCATTTCATCTCTTTCTCTCTGTCTCTTTCTCTTAGTCCCTCACTCCATCTTTCTCTTTCTCCCTCCTATTGCACGTAATAATTTTTCCCGATACACGAGAGCTCCTTGCTTCAAGCTATACATGATCTCTCATCTAAAACCTGCCTTGATCCAGCAGTCACTGGAAGCTGGAAAATGATACCGGGCATTTGTATCTTAATATATCGTTCCAATGGGTTACGGTGAACTGACATTCTTCAGAAACTTTTTTTTTTTTTTTCTAGAGCAACACAAATCTCCCCTTGAGCAGCTGAGGATTCAATATTTTTTGCTCAACACGAAAACAGATTGTGGTTGTGATCTCAGTAACTCTCCGCTTTTTAAGCCCCCTCTATCCTCAGCTTGTAATTGAGCCTCAGACCTTGACAGACCTGGAGTCACTTGGTTGTCACCAACAAATTGCTTAGGCTACAGTGTTTTGCACAACAAAAACTCTGTTTTTTTTTCTTTAAAACCGAACCAGGCTACAGACAATAGACTTGTGACACAATCAGCAGGTCCTAAAAACAATCAGTTAGCTCTTTTAAAGGGACAAGCATGAAGTGCAGAAACTAGTGCAGAAAGTCTCAGTGTCAGTGATTTTTAAAATCAGTTTGAACTTTGAGATTAGAAAAAGGAGCTGAAGTAGCCTAATTTATTTAAAAGATGAGAAATCTTGAATAAAATTGTAGAACACACAAAGTTTAATATAAGCACATACTGTTTATAATTTACGGTTTATGTACACATTTTATTTTATGTATACACTGCTGTTTAAAAGTTTGGAATCAGTAAGATATTTAATGGCTGTGTTTGTATTTATCCAAAATACAGAAAAAACAGTAATATTGTGAAATGTTTCTAATATTTCAATTTCTAATATTAGTTTCCTATTTTAATACACTTCAAAATATCATTTATTTCTGTGACGCAGCACTGAATTTTAAAAAAGTTTCTTATGCTCATCAAGGCTGTATCTATTTGTTCAAAAATACAGAAAAAACTGCAATTTTGTGAAATATTATTGCAATTTAAAATAACTGTTTTTTTTTTTTTTTGGAACATGCAACACTTTTTTTCTTTGATTCTTTGATGAATAAAAAGTTTAAAAGAACAGAATAGAATAAAAATATTTTTTTTCCATTTAACAGATCCTTGCTAAATGAAAGTTCTGATTTCTTAAAAAAAAAAAAAAAAGAATGTACTGACCCCAAACTTCTGAATAGTATACTGTATACTGTAACACAAAGTTTATATTTTGAATAAACAAAGAATCCTGAAAAATTGATTATAAATCAGCATATTAGAATGATTTCTGAAGGATCATGTGACACTGAAGACTGGAGTAATGATGCTGAAAATGCTGAAAATTCAGCTTTGCTTCATAGGAATAAATTATATTTTTAAAGTATATTAAAATAGAAAATGGTTATTTTAAATTGCAATAATATTTCACAAAATTACATTTTTTTTCTGTATTTTTGATCAAATAGATACAGCCTTGATGAGCATAAAAACTTCTTTAAAAACATTAAAACTTTTTTCCCAAACTTTTGAATGGCAGTTTATAGATATAAATAAACAAATAAAATCTGCATTGTAAAAGTAAATCTGCATTGTTTATCTGTTTGATCTTTCATTAAAAAAATAAAATAATAAAATAATGAACCTTTTATTAAATTGAGACATTTGAAAGTCAGGGGACAGGGGAAACTGCAACCTCTGTTTGCCAAGATGACATCTCTGAGTCTTCTCCTGTAATGCCTGATGAGGTTGGAGATTGGAGACCATTTTTCCATGCCTTCTCTTTCGAGGTCCTTAAAATGCCGTGGTCAGTAAACCAATCATTTTAAGTCAAGTTTTTTATTTTTTTTATTTTTTAAAAAACAGTCTTTAGTTTACCCCACCAATTTTTTTATAGGGTTTTGGTTGGACTTGGATGGCCATGGCAGAACCTTCATTTCATGCTCAGTGCTTTGTGTTAATTTTAATGTTTGTTTTGGATCATTGTCCTAATGGAAGATCCAACCATAGCCCATTATAAGATTCAGTCAGGCTTTGATTTTTTTTTTTATCTGTTGAATCCATGATGCCAGGTGTATAAACAAGATGTCAAGATGTAGTATATTACATTGTTGGCTTGGGGTAATTTATTATTGCTGTTATATCCCTATTTAACCCATATTGTGTAAGCCAAAAAGCTCTCTTTTTTTTAGTTTTTTTAAATTTTATCTGACCACAGATCCCAGTCCCATTTGACGTTCCAGTAGTGTGTGGGAACTGAATGTGCAGGAGTTTGGATTTGAATGAGAGCAGAGGATTTTTTTTTCTTGAAACCCTCCCAAACAACTCGTAGTGGTTTTCTTTCTTTTCATTAAGGCTTTCGGACCCCAAGACTCAACTAATTTCTGCAATTTTCCACCTGTGATCACTGGAGAGTCTTTGGCCACTAAAACTATTCTCCACTTAAACAATTACAGGTCAAATAAGTCCTAAGATGCTTTAAAAGACAACTTACTTACAGTACCTCAAGCTTTTCCACCTGGGGTAGCCTGTAATGGGATTCGATGCCCCATTACAGGTTTGTAAATCAGACCTTCAGACCATGGTTATGCGTTGTGAAATTGCTGGAAACCATCAGTACCACGGAGAGCTCCCACTCAGCCTGCCTACTGACTCCCTTCCTGGCCGGCTCACTTCCACCTGCTGGCTGCCGCAAACCCGATATCCTTCCCACTAAAGGCTAGTCACTGCAGTCCTGTTCACATGAGGGAGCTGCTTCTGAATAACATGTACTGTATCTACAAACAGAAACTGCTTCCCTGAGTGGAGTTTGTCTCCTCACAAGCAACAGCTCTATATACCCTCTCAGTTGAGAGAGTAGATCTGCCAAACCAGGGCTCCTAAAGCTGTCTGAACTGAGACCTTGAACCACTCTCTGCCAGCTGGATTTTTCTTTGCTTTTCTTGTTTGAGTTAGAGTGAAAATTTTGGGCAAGCTAGAAAGTACAAGCACATTTTGTGCTGAAGTCTTATTGCTACCCACTCCCTTTTAAGTCCATGTGCAGCTTCACCCAAATCAGACATAATTGTGAAGTGGGTTTTAGAGCTGTCTTTGAAATAGTTCTAGTGCTTACCACCAAGTAATGTTAAACTCCTGTCAGAATCTGAATAAAAATGTTCTTTAGTCCTGTTCCATTCATTCTTCCATGGAATATTTAATTATTTAAAACAGTTCAGACAATGAAAATTTAAACGAAGAGGTCAGAATTTGCCTGAGATTGAAAACTTGCACCAGATTCCTTTTTTTTTATTTTGGCAGAAATATACAGAATGATAGTATTCTTATACATATCCAGTAGCTTTCAAGCCTGCAGTACTGTTTAAACTAAACTCATGGAAACATTTTTGTACTTATCTTTCACACCTTTACAACTCAAATTATTCCATACTTCTTAACATTTTAAGATTTTATCACTGTTCATTTATGATTCACAGAGGCCTTGTCAGATTTTTTTTAGAAGAGGTCTGAGCATAATTTTAGCAAAAGTATTTAGGGACTACTTTCTTACAGTGAATTTTTAAGGGTCTTATATATAGTAACATCATGTTTCTAGCTTATCATGTTTCTAACTCATTTTTTATTTAGTTCATTGTGACATGAAACTCAAGCTTTGTGCTATAGCTTGGGTTTAATATCACACAAAAGGCACGTGTTTTTGGTTTGGGGTTGTGATCAACACACTGTGTATGAGGTGTTTATGAGGAAATATGCTTTTCCGTGCACTAATTAGAAGAAAATGCAGCTTTTTAGGCTGTGAATTTTGTGATGAAATGAAGTGTGATTAAATGACATTCAAAGTCTTCATGTTAATAAAAAAAAAAACATTATTAGAATAAAGTAACTAGCATTAAAAGGATAGTTCACCTAAAAATGAAAATTACTCCAAGATTTGCTCACCCTTAAGTCATCCTAGGTGTATATGACTTGCTTCTTTCAGACAAATACAGCTGGAGTTATATAAAGAAAAATGTCCTGGCTCTTCCAAGATTTATAATGGCAGTGAATTACAGTTTTTGAAGCAAAATAAAATATGTCCATCCATCGTAAAAAGTACTTCACATGGCTCCAGGGGGTTAATAAAGGCCTCCTGAAGGGAATCGATGAATTTGTATAAGAAAAATATCCATATTTCCAACTTTATAAACCATAATCTCTATCTTTCGCTAACTGTTGTATTCACTTTCACGAGAGAGCGGCATTCCAGCGGATGATGTAGGACGTAGATGAACTTGGTGATGAATGCAGAAATGATGAACATGGAAGCGCAAAGGAGAGAGCAAAACAAAACATCGGTCATGAATTAGAAGAACATCAAAAAAATATCAGAGGATTTCGATATATAACCAAGAGGAGACTAGTTTTCCTTTGCTGTTAACAAAACGTGGTTCTCGCAGGACTAGCATATTCTGCATCGGAGCTTACCCTATGCCTACGCCGTACGTCCTTACATCATCCACTGGAACGCTACGCTTTTGTGAACGCAAAATCTGGACCACTGCCATTATAAACCTTGAAAGAGGACCATTTTTAAAGGAGTCATCAGATGCCCATTTTCCACGTCATTCCAAGTTGATATGATTCTTTAGGGTCCTAATTAAAAGTCTATAACATACTTTGGTTAAAAGTTCTCAACAGTAGTATAAAAAACACCCTTTTTACACTGTAAAAAACTATTTGTTGAGTCAACTTAAAATAATTTACTTGGCTGCCTTAAAATTTTAACTCAACTCAACCCAACTCAAAAAAAAAAAAGTTTAGTCAACTTGAAATGTTAAGTTGTACTAAGTGACAACTTAGATATTTGAGTTCATTCAACTTAAAATTTTAAGGCAGCTGGGTAGCCCAGCTTTTAAGTTTAACAAACCAAATTTTTTTGTTTAGTCAACTCAAATATCTAAGTTGTCACATAGAACTTAACATTTCAAGTTGACTAAACTTATTTGAGTTGACAACTTTTTAAAGATTGAAAATTTTAAGGGGGTCATCAGATGCAAAGTTTACTTTTTCATGTTGTTTGAACATTAATGTGTGTTGGCAGTGTATGTACAAATCTACCCAACACACATTTATGTTCAAACATGTAAAAGTTAATTTTGCTTCTCCTTTAAAGGAGAAGTCCACTTCCAGAACAAAAACCTCAAACGCTCGTCTTGTCTCTGCAAGTCGCATGCATAATCTGTGTAATCTGAGTCAATACAGTTAGGGTATGTAGAAAAAAATCCCATCTTGTTTTCTTCGTCAACGTCAAAGTTATCCTATATCGTTGTTTTACCTTGTTTTGTAATGGGCGTTTGATCTTCTCTGCATGTTCACTTAAAAAAACTGGGTCAGTACTTCTGCTGCGATGTAGGATGATTTTGAAGTTGGGGAAGAGAACAAAATACAGTTTTTCGACCTACCCTAACAGTATTGACTGTATTGAACCGAAAAAAACAGAGTTCACACAAACTTAGACAAGAAAAGCTTTTGAGGTTAAAAAGTATTTAAATTTCGAACAATTTGTTTAGAAAATAACTGATCGTTTTGCTGGATAAGACCCTTCTTCCACGGCATTTAAACTGCACTATTAAAGTCCACTATATGGAGAAAAATTTTGGAATGCTTTCCTAAAACATAATTTGAAAGAAACATAATTTGAAAGACGTGAACATCTTGGATGACAAGGGGCGGAGTAAATTATCCGTGAATTTTTGTTCTGGAAGTGGACTTCTCCTTTAAAATAACTCCAGTTGTACTGATCTGAAAGCAGAAAGTCATATACACTTAGGATGGCTTGAGGGTGAGTAAATCATGGGGTAATTTGCATTTTTGGGTGAACTATCCCTTTAAATAGAAAAATATAAATAATTTGAACTATGTTTGGAAATCTCTGGACTTTTAAATTGCTTGAGATGTCTTTATGAAGCCTTATTCTGAAAGCTGCACTTGAGTGATTTTAGGAAGATAAACCCGCTGAGATAATACAGCATCAGCATCTCTCCTGATTCCCTGGTTACACTCAATCTATGGGAGGTGTGTTTAGAGAGACAAAGCACCAGGATATAGTCTAGGGAATACAGGATCGAGATGTTATTCTTTGGGTAGCACTGCAATAGAGACATTTCAGCGAAACCAGGGGACCATGTAAGACAAATCCCAGAAGCAAGAGTTTTGAGGAAACTAGAGAACTAGAGGTGTTTGAATGAGAAAAAAAAAGAAGAAACAAAACAGAAATGTGCTTTAGTGCTGATAAAGCAGGATTTTCATAATGAGCTCCATGAAACTTTTAAATATTTACTCCTTTTGGGGTGTGATTGATGTGGATTTTAACAGAAGGGAAATCAAAGGAAATGCGTATGTCAATACTTCCGCTGCTCGTGGGAGAATTGAATGTCAGTCTTATGAGAATATTTTTGTATGGAATGGAATTAGATTGAAACTCATTATCTCATGAGCACAAATCTCTCTCCTCTGATTCTTTCTAATGGCTGACAGTTACATTTCACAGTGAGCCTGCCAGATACACTATCTCACTTCTAATACAGTCTGTCTCTCAGCCGGTTCTCCCATCAGTGACTTCTCCTACCTGCCCTGAAGAGATTACTAATGACAGCAAAAAAAAAAAAAAAAAACACACAGCTTCTCTCTTTCCTCCAAATGTCCTTGCTGTGCATATGCTCAATTAGAGAGTATATTTTTAATGGCATGCCAGGGATTTGCATCGCATGTGCATTTGTATCTCGTCGGCTCCGTCAACGTCATCCATCTGAATCCGGGCTTCTCAATAGATTTGCTTTTTTATATTCATTAGGGAAGGCGGTGGACGACAGGTGAATTTAAATAGACAGTTTCGGTGTAGGAGTCTCTGATACGACATGATGAAAAGTCTGATTAAACATCTCATATCTGCACGTCGTGTCTGACTGAGCGCGTTTGGGTCAAGAGGGCGCAGTTTAATAATTTAACACCTTTTAATATCTCGTCTGGGAGAAATGTGGCTCGTGGTTTTTCAGCACCACATATTCGCTCCGTCTGCTGAACTCTGTGACAAAAGATAAATAGTCATTTATCCTGAAGTCGCTCTGGTTTATTCTGTACTTTCTGCGGCATAAAAATGCAGTGTTCATGAACTCGGGACCTCTGTCACGCGGCATTATAAACGACATAAAGCAGTTCTGAGAAGCGTTCACGCCGCGTGACGTGAGAGACAAGAATCCTGTAGCTATGCGAAAGCGCGGTGCAGTGTGCAGGTGTTGTCGGCAGTAAGTGAGTTAACCGGATATGTGTGGGCACCGAGGAGCTGAAGGTGAGCTGAAAAGCATGATGTTCTTTTTTATGAGCTCCAGGCATCTGGCACCTGCTCTGATCTCTCAATGGAGGGATAGATGCCCTGTGGGCCTCACACACACTTCCACACACTCATCCGACCACATTGCACATCTCACTGACAAGTGGTGTCTGAGAACGGATGAGAGGGACTTGATGTAAAGAGAGAGGAAGATGGAAGAGGCTTGGGGGGGAATGGGGACTTGAGGAGTAGTGATGCGCCAAGGGCAAGTATGTGATGGATGATGGATGGGATGAGTTTTTGGAGTGATTGTCAATGGCCATTTTAGCCGGTGCTGGCCGCAAATAATCCTCAGCACCACGGACAGTGGCAACCTCCATTCAGCACCGCTGCTGAGCGGACAGCTCCCGCCTATACATGCGAGGAACGGCTACTGTAGACCATCAGCTCTAATTGGTTGTGGCTCCATCGAGAGGAGATAGCAAGTGTGAGCACATGCTGTACGTTAATAAGCATTGCACTTTGTCCTTTGCTGGTGTCCCCACAGGCAACGAATAAGAATGTGGTTGAGCAGAAGAAATAGAGCGCAGTGAATCCTACACAATCGGGTCAATGACAAATATGAGTGGCCGTGATAAAGAAAATATCATAGAAATGTGCTTTTTGTATTCATTTTAGTTTTGTATGGTTTTGAAAAATATTTCTGAGAAAGGGAAAAATCTCATGTGGTCTAACCATTAGATAAAAGTAATTATGTTTTTTTCCACTTTATTTGATAATAAAAATATTTTTAATGTAATGTACATGATATGACATTTTTTAACCTGAACTAACTTTGTCATAAAAAGTGAATTTTCTGATACTGAGACTTATTGACCGTAACTGCAAAGGGCCTCTCTATGATATTATTCTGTAGGACTTTGACTTGTTTTTTTGTTTCAAAGAAATTAAAAAAAAAAATTTGGGCTCTTTAAAGAAATTAACAAGCAAGCATGCATTAAATTAAACAATGGTGACAGTAAACTTTCTATTTATTAAAGAATCCTGAATAATATATTATGACTTACACAAAACATTAAGCTGTGTTTAATAGTTGCAAACTGTTTTCAACATTGATAATATTAAGAAATGTTGAGCATTAGAAATTTGAGCATTAAAATGATTTCTGGAGAATGATGTGACACAAAAGATTGGAGTAATGGCTGCTGAAAAGTCAGCTTTGCCTCACAGAAATAAATTACATTTTACAATATATTCAACTAAAACCAGTTATTTTAAATTGTAATAATATTTCACAATGTACTATTTTTACTTTATTTTTCATTGAAGAATGGAGTAATGACTGCTAAAAATTCAACTTTGCATCACAGGAATAAATTACATTTTAAGATATATTCAAACAGAAACCAGTTATTTAAAATTGTAGTAGTATTTCACAATATTATTATTTTTACGGTATTTTTGATTGAGGAATGAAGTAATAACTGCTGAAAATTCAGATTCGCCATCACAGGAATAAATTATTAATATTATATAAGATTAGGGCTGTCAAACAATTAATCACATACAAAAAAAAAAAGTTTGAGTTTGCCTAATATATGTGTGTGTACTGCGTGTAATTATTATGTGTATATATACACACAAATTAATGTGTATATTTAAGAGAAATATGTTATGTACAAAATATTTTTATTTATATATAATATAAATTATATAAAAATTATAATAAGTACATAAACCTGTTAATATTTCTTAAATATATACATGAATGTATTTGTATTTATATATACGTAATTACAAACAGTACACATACATGTATTAGACAAACTCTTTTTATCAAACTTTTATTTTTTGATCATAAAAATGAAATAAAGACAAATTTTAAAAAATCCTAGACTCCAAACATTTGTTCTGTAGTGTATATACATTAAAAAAGTAATGTATAGAACATGTTAATTAAAGTAGAGGTGTGTTTAAGTAAGTTTATGAATAAATTAATGGGTCCTGAAAAAAAGACTCTACGTCATTGAGTCGATCACAGGGTAAAGCGGTAGTATCGAACATCTGCTCCATCTCTTGTCCAATCATGCCTTAGAGTCAAAATCTCTCATCCTGTCCTGTTACAAAAAGAGTTTTCCAGCTCATATCACGTCACACCACATTGCTTCATCTTTGCGATCGAGTCTCTCGATTGCTGTCATTTTTGACTCAGATAATGTGCTTTAATGGACAGTCCACAATGGATGCCCTTCTTTTAAAGCATTTAAATGTGCAGAGCACTTATTTGGGAATTAATGGACCTAGGTGCTCCATTTCCAGCTGAAAGACAGAAGCAGGCAGATGGAATAGAATATGACTGTAGAAGTTCAGTCCAGAATGCTGATGAACATCTCCAGAGAGAGCATCTGCTCCAGCTTCTGGCCTTCGCTCCACACTAATGAACCTTAAATCTGATGCCCCATCAGGCGAATTCTCGCGGAATATCACCGTTCGTAGAAAGCGTACTGTATGTTTATGAATAATTCTCTGTATATGTTATTGAGGTGCAGACTAACAGTGAGTAGATGAGGACTTTTCTCATGTCACATTGAGGAGAGCTTTCAGACCGATGTTTGTTCCGCCATGTGGTGTCCTTTGAAGTTGACTCACAGCTTTGCCCTCTTGCTCGGACTCGCATCTAAATGGGTTTTGAGAGGCCTGTGAAAGTGAAAGTCACAAAGTGATTTGAGCGTGTAAGAGGTCTAAGTGACATTTTAAGATCACATGGAGTGGACAGGGACACTCTGACACTATTTGGCATAGATGTTTTGATTCATAAGATTGGAAGTGATGCTTTCGCCGAGATTGAAATGCAGTCTCTCGAGTCTTTGTTATTCATGCTAAGGGATTTTTTAAACCTCTGCAGGAAAGTGCATTTAAGATGTTCAATAATATTAGAATGCACTCGGGAAAATGATTGTGTGCTGAAGTAAAAACAGCAGACAAGATTTGGTACTTTCTACAGTGAATATGTTTGTTCAAGTGTGAACTTGAAAATATTTAACTTACTCTACATTTGTACGCAAATCAAGTCTGTTGAAAAGAAAGCTCTAACTTTTTTATGTTTTATTTGCATTGTTATTGTTGATGCTTCTGTCAAGTTTAGTGGTTTGTTTTGTGAAGCATTGAGCTCATCTACTCAAAATGATTCATTCATGCAGAAAGTGTCTGGGTGGGTGTCTTATTTCTTAAACCTACACTACCGTTTAAAAGTTTGGGGTTGGTAAGAATTTTTTAAAGAAGGCTCTTATGCAAGTATGTTATGAAAACCTTTATTCTGTGGAGAACAGTGATTAAAGTTAGAGAACAGTAACCACTGTGGCATGAAGTAAGATTACAACTAAAATTTTGGAGGGTTACAGCTGTCAGAAATTAGTAGGAAGTGGAGAGACCCTTGCTTTAAATGACTTCAGCACATCAGCCACGGGATATCACTAGTTTCTCACACTGCGCTGGTGTGATCTTGGTCCACTCTTCTTTCACTCTCTTCAAAAGTTTTGTAACTGTAGTGAGTTTCTTAGCCATAACTTTGTTATAAATTGAGAATTTTCCAGAGATTTAGATCAGGTCTCTGAAACAGCCATTTTATTATTTCAGGGTTCTTTGCTTCAAGGAACTGCAGTTTTGCAGTGTGACATGAGCATTGTCTCACATGAAAACTGCAGCCTGATTGGGAAATGCCTGCAGGGAAGGAAAATGCTTGCTAAAGGAGGTTCTGATAAACATTTGCATTCACTATGCCATGTATCTGTATAAGAGGCCCTACTCCTGCTGCAGAAAACATCCCCCAAACCATGACACTTCCTTCTCTAATTTCACTGACTTATTTACGCACTTGGGCTTCAGTCTTTCCTCAGTTTGACGCTGAACAACATATTTCCCATCAGACCCAAATTAAACTTGCTCCCATCACTAAAGTAAACTTTGGACCAGTTCTCCTGTCTCCGCACAACATGCTCCTCAGAAAATATGAGCTTAGCCTTTTGATTCTTTCTGCCGATGAGAGGCTTGGTCACTACTGAATGCACTTTCAGTCGGTCTTCTCTTAAACGTTCCGAGACAGATCCTTACCCTGGCAAGCAATTCCAGCGGCAGTGCTGAACCAATTTTCTATTGAGAGTCTCTGTGTTGTTCTGTGTTCTTTTGCATTTGTCTTTCATGGACGACCAGCCTTTTTGGGGGACTTGTATGAATTAATGTCATTGTAAATATGCAATATTTAAGAAATCACAGATTTGAATAACCAACTTTTTTTGCACTGGTATTTATGTGGACAAGCTCCTGTTGCAGGGTTTGAGTCACCTTAGAGCGGCCTGCTATCTTGTAGTCTCAGAGAAAATTAGAGGAACACTGCTGGTTAAATAGGGTCTGTCATATAATTAAGGAAATTAGCAACAATAACCTGGAGGTATCTGTAAGTGGTCTCTAATTTTAATCAAAGAGTTAAGAGAAAGAGTTCTTTTTTTTTTTTTTTTTTTTTTTTTTTTTTTATTACTGTGCTTCAGATTACAATTAATTTATGAAATATGCTTAAATATGCCCTTCTACTTCTGTTATAAGGATAACTTCAAATAGGACTAAGCAATTTAGGAAATTGCAGGTTGTTCTCTAATTTTGATCTCCACTGTATATTTAAAAGGTATTTAAGGTAGTCACTACTTGTGTCACTTGATCCTTCAGAAATGATTCTGATATGCTTTTTTTAAATATTGGAAATTGTGATTTTTCACTGTCACTAATAATGTCATTTATAATCAATTTAATGCATCTGTGCATAAAAAAATCATACTGACCTTTTAAATAGTACTGTATTTTAAGATCATGTTGTATCACAGTTTAAACAAAATACATTTATGCATTTGATATATACACACACAAACATTGAACTTGATTATAGGTGAAATTGATTAACATTGAAATTAATTATAAGTGACTAATAATTTTTTTTTTTATCAGTGACGGAAAAATCTGAAGGCCATACGTCATTCAGACAGATTACACTGAGGGTGATCAGTTGTAAAATTGTTGCTGTAATTCCTACCCCTGTCCAGTTGGTGGTAAGTGCGCTCCAGTCTGGCAGCAGAGCACGGGATCCAGAACAAAAAAAAACTGTCATGAATGTTTTCCTAGGCGTTTGATTGCGCACAAGCGAGTACACTGAAACTACAACGACCTAGCATGCCACATTAAAGAGCGCCCAAAATAGTATTTTTTGCTTAATTTCCTAATGAAATGGACAGAATTTCTATTGCTATTTATAGGAAGGAAGGCGCACTATGTACTCTATGTTCATTCATCAACTGAAAACAGCATAGACCAAAAGATCGATTTAGATTTAAGAATCGATATTGGTTCATTAAAATGAGATTATAATTGTGTTATTATAATTTTAGAATTTTATAAGTTTAGATCATTTTATTGCATTTTAATATTTTCAAATTTCCATTGAAATATGCTTAAGCGAATTGTGTAAAAAACCTTTTTGCTTGAATTTTACTTGTCATTTATTCAGTTTATGTCTGAGGTACTTGCATTGCTTTAAATTCAGTGGTGAGTGTTGTATCAACAGCTTTACCTTTTCAACACTGTGCAAGCTCTCGGATACCTGATTAATTCAGATACATCTCTTTCTGTGGCAGCGGCACAACGACATTCTAAGTGAAAATGTCAAGGTCACTGACTGTGCTGCAGAATAAAGCTTCAGTCCGTTTTTAACACCAGACTTATTGAAATGGCTGAGTTCTTTGCTTGGTGTCTGAGGCTTTCATTCCTGACACAAAGCACCTAGCTAGAGCAGACGGGGACACTTATTTCTCTCATTGGCAAGGTTTTCTAATAACACGAGCGTGTAATGCCTGAATCCGTCTCGGTATTTGTTCATGTTCAAGGTTCACTTTGGTGGACATGACACAAATTACATCAGGGTGTTTGCATCTCATCACTGATCGAACTTGAACGATCCCTGGTTTTCCTAGTCTAAAACAGCTGTATTG
The DNA here is from genome assembly GCF_022985175.1 of Labeo rohita. Classification (NCBI taxonomy): domain Eukaryota; kingdom Metazoa; phylum Chordata; class Actinopteri; order Cypriniformes; family Cyprinidae; genus Labeo; species Labeo rohita. The sequence continues at coordinate 19,860,088 of NC_066891.1, read as the reverse complement.
GTGTGATTGTGTCTTGTGGAATGAGGGGCGAAGGACATTGCGTGTATCAGCAGGGAAAGAGCAGAGGCACGCGGTGATGGACAGATCTCGCACTGGGCCTGTCAGTGGAACATGCCTGCAGGGACACGCTGATGTAGAAAAGCTCCAGTCTCTTTTAACACACACCAATTTACCAAACTCCATTTTGGAGGAAGAATTGTCATTCTGCTAGCACAAACTATAGAGTGGCAAAGGGCTTATTGCATCTGGAACGTCAATGAGAAGTTGCCTGACGACTTCCTGAGACATACTTTGGCAGCCAAAGTATGAAAAAGTTTGAAAAAATGATTTTGTAAGTGTTTTTGAAAGAAGTCTCTTATGCTCACCAAGGCTGCATTTTTTTAACAAACTATAGTAAAAAAAAGTCTTTTTTTCTGTTTTAAGTAGTGCTTTCAAAATTAGCGTGTTCAGAAGTTTAATGGGGTTAAAAATATTTAACATAGTTAACTCAGCGTTTATTTAGTCACAGAGCATCTTTACGACCACATCAAATGGGAGACTTTTCACATGCGCACTCCACACTTCACAGCGCCAGGCACTAGTCAGATGAGCACAGGAAAGGTACAGGTGATGAGGGATCTTCAGTAGAACAACAGTGAACTGTGGTCAGATAAGATGTTGTCGGGCCATATGTCAGTAAAAGCGAATTTACCTGTCCTGTTGGCCATTTAACTGTGCTCATAGCTCGTGCTCTTCAAATGGGCACACAAATACAGTGACGTGCGCTGCAGCCTGTATCATTTTCATATTAAAGTGTGAATGAAACTCTGAGAATGCGTGTCAGATCCACGTCACGTTCAAGTAATAGCAGCCAAATAAGCTAATAACCCAGCTGCAGTGAAAAAAGAGGAAATCAAGAACTTTTGTAGCTTTAAAGGAGAAGTCCACTTCCAGAACAACAATTTACAAATAATTTACGTACCCCCTTGTCATCCAAGATGTTCATGTCTTTCTGTCTTCAGTCATAAAGAAATTATGGTTTTTGAGGAAAGCATTTCAAGATTTTTTTCCAAATAATGGACTTCAATGGTGCCCCGATTTTGTACTTCCAAATGTAGTCGAAAATGTTTTTGAAAAAATAAAAATGTATATACATTTTAAGCACAAAAGCTTGTGTAGCACAGGCTCTAGGATGCACGTCCACAGGTCGTTCTTGAATGTATTTCTACAATATAATTAGTAGTAGCTTACTAGTGGTCACTGTCGAGTTGATGTACATATGGCAGAGATGTATGGTAAAAATCAGTTAATGATGTAATCGAACAGACGATGAGCACTATTAACAATAATTATTATATGTTGCAATCAGACTTATAGCAAAATTTGGTAGTGCTGTATGTTGTTTCAGGGTTGGCATCATCTGAAGTCCTCTAAGGGCTTGGCATCATCTCTTCTTAGGTGTTCTGGATCCAGACTGAAGCTTGTGTAATTCCTAGTTACCACGTCCATCCCGTGGCAGAAACAGAGAAACAAATAGAGACATAATTAGCGTAGCTGCTGTTCCAACCAAGCAAAAATGATTTGTTCATCCCAAGCTAAAGAATAATAATGTGCATTTGATCAGATATAACTGCACAAGATTATGAGTTGCATTATTTGAATGCTTGGCTAAAGAGATGTGTCTTTAATCTAGATTTAAACAGAGAGAGTGTGTCTGAACCCCGAACGTTATCAGGAAGGCTATTCCCAGAGTTTGGGAGCCGAATGCGAAAAAAACTCTACCACCTTTAGTGCACTTTGCTATCCTAGATACTACCAACAGTCCAGAGTTTTGCGACCTTAGGGAGCGTGATGGATTATAGCGTGGTAGGAGACTAGTTAGGTACACAGGAGCTAAACCATTAAGGGCCTTATAGGTAAGAAGTAATATTTTGTAACTGATACAGAACTTAATACGTAGCCAGTGTAGAAATTGTAAAATTGGGGTAATATGATCATATTTTCATCTACAGGTTGTCCATTTTGGACTATCTGTAGCTTGTTTATTGAAGATGCGGGACCACCTAGCAGTGCATTACAATACAGTCTAGAGGTCATGAATGCATGAACTAGCTTTTCTGCATCAGAAACAGTTAACATGTTTCGTAGCTTGGCAGTGTTTCTAAGATGGAGGAATGCTGTTTTTGTAACATGGGAAATATGATTTTCAAAGGACAAGTTGCCGACTAATATATAACACCCAGATTTTTGACTGTAGAGGAAGTAACAGTACATCCGTCTAGTCGTGAATTGTAATCAAAGAGATTCTGTGTACTGTTTTTTTGGCCCAATAACTAATATCTCTGTCTTATCCAAATTTAATAGGAGAAAAATATTGGTCATCCAAACTTACATTTTTTACACACTCTGTTAACTTTAATAATTTAGAAGTTTCATCTGGTCTTGTTGAGATATATAGTTGAGTATCATCAGCATAACAATGGAAACTAATCCCATATTTTCTAATAATATTACCAAAGGGCAACATGTATAAAAACAGCAGAGGACCTAGGACAGATCCTTGTGGCACTCCATACTTTACTGGTGATAATTGAGATGACTCCAAGTTTAAAAAAAAAGTGGTAGCGATCAGACAGGTAGGATTTTAACCATCTTAAAGCCTGTCCTTGAATACTCATACATAGTTTTGTAATCGACCTATGAGTATGTCATGATCTATAGTGTCGAACGCAGCAATGAGATGCAACCTTGGTCTGAAGCAAGAAGCAAGTCATTAGTGATTTTAACAAGTGGAGTTTCTGTGCTATGATGGGGCCTGAAACCTGACTGAAATTCTTCATAGATATCATTTTTTTGCAAGAAGGAGCACAACTTTTTCTAAAATTTTAGGCATAAACAGAAGATTGGAAATAAGTCTGTAATTTGCCAGTTCACTAGGATCTAGTTATGGTTTCTTAAAGGAGAACTCCACTGCCAGAACAACAATTTACGAAATTATGTTTTTTGAGGAAAGCATTTCAGGATTTTTTTCCACATAATGGACTTCAATGGTGCCCCGATTTTTGAACTTGCGAAATGCAGTTTAAATGCAGTTTCCAAGGGCACTAAATGATCCCATCTGTGGAAGAAAGGTCTTATCTAGCGAAACGATTGGTTAATTTTTTCTAAAAATACAAATTTGTATACTTTTTAAGCACAAAAGCTCGTGTAGCACTAGCTCTGGGATGCGCGTCCTTTGACGCTATGTACTGCAGAACACGTCGAAAGGTTACGCCCGACGTAGGCGGAACTACAGACCCAGTGTTTACAAAGCAAATGTGTAAAGACTAAGGAAGTGGAAATAAAAAGTCAAACGCTGTTTACAAACAAAAATATACAACGATGAGCTGGAGTGCACAGAAGATGAACTCAGACATGATTCCATAGTACGTAGCTTCATGAACGCACATCCCAGAGCTAGTGCTACACAAGCTTTTGTGCTTAAAAAGTATACAAATTTTTATTTTTGAAAAAAAAAAATGACAGATCGTTTCGCTAGATCTTCCGTGGATCGGATCATTTAGAGCCCTTTGAAGCTGCATTTAAACTGCATTTTGCAAGTTCAAAATCAGGGCACCATTGAAGTCCATTATATGGAAAAAAATCCTGAAATGTTTTCCACAAAAACCATAATTTCTTCACGAATGAAGACAGAAAGACATGAACATCTTGGATGACAAGGGGGTGAGTAAATTGTTTGTAAATTGTTGTTCTGGAAGTGGACTTCTCCTTTAATAAGAGGCTTAATAACCGCCAGCTTGAATGGTTTTGGGAGTTGACCTAAAGATAATGATGAGTTAATAATATTAAGAAGCTGTTCTTCTGCTACAGGTAACAATTCTTACAGTAATTTAATGGGTACAGAATCTAATAAACATGTTGTTGGTTTAGACGCAGTGATACGTTTATTTAGCTCTTCCTGTCCTATAGTTGTAAAGCACTGCAGTTTTTCTTCGATTGCGATGATGCTGAAGTGCTAGACGCTGTAGAATCTACATTTGTTATTGTATTTCTGATGTTATATATTTTATCAGTGAAGAAATTCATAAAGTCATCATTACTATCGAGTGACGCCTGGTTATTTGTTAATCTGGGCACTGTGGATTGTTTTGGTTATTTTCTATGAATTTGTGGATATGCTCAGCCCTGGAAGCTTTTAGAGCCTGTCTATATCTGGATATACTGTTTTTCCACGCACTTCTAAAAACTTCCAAGTTAGTTTTTCTCCATTTGCACTCAAGATTACAAGTTTCTTTCTTGAGAGAATGGGTAATACTGTTGTACCATGGCGCAGTACGTTTTTCTTTAACCTTTTTCAATTTCATTGGGGTAACAGCTTCTAATGTATTAGAGAAGATAGTGCCCATGTTGATAGTCATTTTGTCTAGTTTGTATGTGTTTATGGGTACACAGAGCAGTTGAGATAAATCAAGCAGGTTATTTGTGAATCTATCTTTGGTGGCTGGAACAATAGTTCTGCCCAGGCGATAACGTGGAGCCATATAGTTAATATCAGTAATACACAGCATGCACGATACAAGGAAATGGTCAGAAACATCATCACTTTGAGGTACGATATCTATATCAGTAAGATCAATTCCATGCGATATAATTAAATCTACTGTATGATAAAAACGATAAATGGGCCCGGTGACATTTTGCTTGACTCCAACAGAGTTTAATAGGTCAGTAAACGCAAGTCCTAAAGCATCAATTGTATTATTAACGTGAATGTTAAAATCTCAGACAATTAGCGCTTTATCTTTATCCTTTTTTTTTTTTTTTTTAAAGGAAATCTACTATTGGTGCTTTTGGCAGCGGGGCAGGTGCCAAATCCTGCTGGAAAATGAAATCAGCATCTTTAAAAAGCTGGACAGCAGAAGGAAGCATGAAGTGCTCTAAAATTTCTTGGTAAACAGGTGCAGTAACTTTGGTTTTCAAAAAACACAGTGGACCAACACCAGCAGATGACTGTGAAAACTTAACACTGGACTTCAAGCAACTTGGGCTATGAGCTTCTCCACCCTTCCTCCAGACTCTAGGACCTTGGTTTCCAAATGAAATACAAAACTTGCTCTCATCTGAAAAGAGGACTTTGGAGCACTGGGCAACAGTCCATTTCTTCTTCTCCTTAGCCCTGATAAGACATCTCTGACGTTGTCTGTGGTTCAGGAGTGGCTTAACAAGAGGAATACGACAACTGTAGCCAAATTCCTTGACACATCTGTGTGTGGTGGCTCTTGATGCCTTGACCCCAGCCTCAGTCCATTCCTTGTGAAGTTCACCCAAATTCTTGAATCGATTTTGCTTGACAAGCCTCTCAAGGCTGTGGTTCTCTCAGTTGGTTGTGCATCTTTTTCTTCCACACTTTTTCCTTCCACTCAACTTTCTGTTAACATGCTTGGATACAGCACTCTGTGAACAGCCAGCTTCTTTTGCAATGAATGTTTGTGGCTTGTGAAGGGTGTCAATGATTGTCTTCTGGAAAACTGTCAGATCAGCAGTCTTCCCCATGATTGTGTAGCCTAGTGAACCAAACTGAGAGACCATTTTGAAGGCTCAGGAAACATTTGCAGGTGTTTTGAGTTGATTAGCTGATTGGCATGTCACCATATTCTAATTTGTAGAGTGAATTGGTGGGTTTTTGTTAAATGTGAGCCAAAATCATCACAATTAAAAGAATTTCACAATTTGAGTTGCATTACTGAAATAAATGAACTTTATCACAACATTCTAATTTATTGAGATGCACCTGTATATCGTTGCAACACCACCGCCACAACCAATCTGACGGGTCTCATGCTTATAACAGTAGCTTGGTGGAGCAGACTCATTTAGACCAATAGTCATTTGGTTTTAGCCAGGTTTCATTCAAGCAGAGTACATCAAAACTATTATCTGTGATCATTTTATTTACAATAACTGCTTTGGGTGCGAGTGATCTAATGTTTAGGAGCCATTAATCCTGATCAGATTTTTTCTAGATCCTGCATTAAATTTATGTTTTGACCTCACTATTCGAGGAACAGACACAATTTTTATAGTCTATATATATATATATGAAGAGTTTGATTCCAAAACGCTAAATCCATTTTGAATAATTTGAGTAAAAATGTGTTTTCTTTACCAAGAAAGTGGCAAGATGAAAACCACTATTTTCTGTTTCAAATTTTCAAATAGCATCTTTAGGCTTTAATAACATTAAAAATTTAAATCCAGATTCTGATTTTCAAAGGCTTATTATAAAAAAGGCTTTTTAAAAAAAATAAAAATAAAAGATTATTTTTCCCCCAAAATGCAATAAATCCATTAGGGCTCTACGCTTACTTTTCTTTTTAGGAGCACAGTCAAAATTTTAGGAGCACCTTCTAATCAATAACCAAAAAGTCTGATCAAAAATTAAAACTCCTTAAATTGAAATAAAGGGGAATTTAGTTTTTACCTTTGTAATGTTTCTAACTTCATTAAAAGTATGTCATCTTTTATGTCAAATTTAAATATATATATATATATATATATATATATATATATATATATATATATATAATAAGCTTTTTAAAACAACAGAATAAAATCAAGTAGAATAAGAATAAGATACCAATCAAATGAAATCAGTATTAACAAAATTAATTTGTACTACAAATTTGGCACAGAAGAACACAAAAGTGGCTTGTAGGTGTATTTTCATGTTTAATGATGCTCAGAGGTGGCTTGAGTGCAATCAAGTTTATAAATTCATGTTGAGATTAATGTTTTAAATATAAAATTTTGAATACAGAAATATGAAATGATTTAAATAACTGAAAAGATACTTTAAAATTAAACTAAATCTGCCAGTGGGTGGCGGCAAGTCACTGATTTAATTACTGAATCATATTCATTTGATTCGTTTGAATGGCTAATTCATTCAGGAATAAAGAAAGTGACTGTCTTTATGAATAGGAAATTGAATCACTGACTCACTAGATTCGTTTAAAAACACACTTTCATTCATAAATGAAACACTGAGCTGTGTTTGAATGGAGATGCGCAGCGGCTCAGTTGTGACTTGTTTCAAACTATTTTTGACAACAAAAAAGAGCAAAATCAGGCAATAGTGTTATAGTCAGACAATGTAAGTAACTTAATATCAACTTTTTATCTAACTGTTGTATTAAATCAGTATTTGATTTATAAACTCCCTTAAAAATCATTAAAAGCTGTCACTCATCTTAGTTCATCGCCATCTCACAAAGTGTCATTAGAATTATAAGCTCAATACACTGCACAATGAATCTTTTATTTACACTCTCTCTACACTTTGTTTATGAAAGGATTCGTCAGATTTGTCTGTGATACATAACTCAACGTTGCAAAAATAGAAACCTTTTGAAGCTCCCCTCAGCGCACACACAATTATGCTGATCGGGTCAGTCACACTGGTGCTCCAAAATATTTTTTTCATAGTGAAATATATATAAGTTATTTCTACATTAAAATAGAATTGAATGGGAAATTATCGCAATATAAAAGTATATTTAAAAACTTAAATGTTGGGTGGGATTAATCGCAATTAATCATGAGTAGTTTCAGAAAGAAAACAATTTTTTTTTGATAGATTCATATGTCAGATAATATATTTAAATGTCATTTATTTCTGTGATGACAAATCTAAATTTTTAGCAGCCATTAATAATACAACCTTTCTAATATGTAGACTTTTTCCTTAATTATTATTGGTGCTCAATTATTAATAATGGTTCTTATTATTACCATCAATGTTGAAAACAGTTTTTGCTGTTTAATATTTTTAAGGAAACCATTATACATTTTTCAGCATTCTTTGATTAATATAATGTTTATTGAACAGCATTAATTAGATTTTTTTTTGTAACATTATAAATGTCTTTACTGTCACTTATAATGGACTCTTGCTGAAGAAAAGTATTAATATCTCTTTCTCTTTTTTTTAGCTTAACCCAAACTTTTGAATGGTAGTGTATTACGGTTTCCATGAATATTGAATATTAAAAATGTTAGCTGAGCACCAAAACAACATATTAAATCAGAAGTCATCCGAATGATTTGTGAAGGATCATGTTACACTGAAGTGTAATTATTATTATTAATGGCTGCTGAAAATTGTTCTTTGCCATCACAGAAATAAATGACATTTAAAAAATATTATAAAACACAAAACAGTTATTTTAAATTGTAATAATATTTTATAGTATTACTTCTTTAAAAAAATAAAATGTAAAAACTTTTGGCCACCGGCCAAAAATGTGACCAAATTTTAAGAAAACAGTTTGACATCACTTGACTCAGTATCTAATGAGTATTTTCTCCTATACCTTGTTTTCACAGTTTGAGATATTTTCGATTTGGAGTGTCTGATGTTTTAACCGAAGAGTGGAGTATTTACAGTCCTACAAAAGGAGACGTGTCTACTGTGCATTTTTTTCGCCTCGTGTTATGTTTTTCAGCTTACATTCCTTCTTCCCTTATGTGAGTTACACAAAATTGGTGGATATGAGCCCTGAAATTGCATTCTCTCCCTGTGATGAAAGGAGATTGCTTGCCTAGCATGCCAGTTGAGGAAAACCAGCATGCACGACAAACGCAGTTGCCAGGGGAACATTTTTCATCCTCAACTAGGGGTGCGTGAGTCAGGTTTATTACTTTTGGGAAACAGGGTCCTGCCTTTATCTTCCTGAAAAGACTCATAATTATTGCCCTGTAAATTTACGGCGCATTGCTGCAGAAGGCAGAGCGCCGAGAGGCTGCCGTTCCCCTGCCCCGTAATGCCCCGTTGATAGATACGTGCCATCATCATTCAGTTGATAAGTCTGCAATTTTTCAGAGGAACTGTACAGCAGAGGTCTTTTGAGAGACGTTTCTCTCTTTTGTTCTTGGTGTGCGAGTGTGAGTGTGTGTTTGAGTAATGAGTGAGAGCAATTCAGCCTTCAAGTTCAAAGTGAGCGCTGTGTTACATACTAGAGGTACTCTGAAAGGTCCATTAAACCCCGTGGATCTGATTCATTTAGTTTGTTCAGGAAATTATTTGCAAATGCTTCTTAAAAAAACACTAAATTTCTCTTTTTTACACCAAACTTTTATACTCTTGTTTATTATGCATTATTATCTACCCGGGGCCAATTTACTAAACCCTTTTCCTATTACAACCTATTAAACTCTGTTATTTGGCTTTATGTTCAGTCCTGCTTCTGCCTGCAATAATTAAACTACATCTATTAAAAATCTATTCACTAAAATGTATTTAAAATAGTTAATTTTATTTTAGTATACTAAACTATACTAAATTGATGAACAACTAGTTTTGTATTTAAACTATACTAAATTGGAACAACTAGTTTTGTATTTTAATTGTGCGGAAGTAGTGCTAAAGTCCAACTAAAGATATACTTACATATATTTGATTGTGCTAAAGTGGAACTATTGCAAGTATACTTTAGGTAAACTTTAAATATTTTGCATTTAAAGACCTATATTATTCAAAGATCATACAGTCCTCATCAATAGTTTCGTTAAAACACATTTTAGGCTTAATGTTAAGAAATGTGCATTGTGCACAAGCAGTACTCCAAATAAAGTTTAATTACAATTTTTATATCAGTAACTCTTGAGCAATATGTCAGTAAATATGTTAATAGACTTGAACTATACTTAGTATAAAATAAATGCATTTTAAATCTATTACTTTTTTTACTAGGGTAATCATTTATTATCCAAGTGTGTTGCTACATTCTGCTATGTACACTGACCAAAATTATAAACGCAACACTTTTGTTTTTGCCCCCATTTTTCATAAGTTGAACTCAAAGATCTAAGACTTTTTCTATGTAAAAAAAGGCCAAATATTGTTCACAAATCTGTCTAAATCTGTGTTAGTGAGATAATCAATCCACCTCACAGGTGAGGCATATCAAGATGCTGATTAGACAGCATGATTATTGCACAGGTGTGCCGTAGGCTGGCCACAGTAAAAGGTCACTCTAAAATGTGCAGTTTTACTGTATTGGGGGGTCCGAGGGGGTCCGAAAACCAGTCAGTATCTGGTGTGACCACCATTTGCCTCATGCAGTGCAACACATCTCCTTCGCATAGAGTTGATGAGGTTGTTGATTGTGGTCTGTGGAATGTTGGTTCACTTTTCATCAATGGCTGTGCGAAGTTGCTGGATATTGGCAGGAACTGGAACACGCTGTCGTAAACGCTGATCCAGAGCATCCCAAACATGCTCAATGGGTGACATGTCCGGTGAGTATGCTGGCCATGCAAGAACTGGGATGTTTTCAGCTTTCAGGAATTGTGTACAGATCCTTGCAACATAAGGCCGTGCATTATCATGCTGCAACATGAGGTGATGATCGTGGATGAATGGCCCAACAATGGGATCTCATCACGGTATCTCTGTGCATTCAAATAAAATGCACCTGTGTTCGCTGTCCATAACATAAGCCTGCCCCATAACCCCACAGCCACCATGGGCCACTCGATCCACAACACTGACATCAGCAAACCGCTCACCCACACAATGCCATACACGCTGTCTGCCATCTGCTGTGTACAGTGAAAACCGGGATTCATCCGTGAAGAGAACACCTCTCCAAAGTCCCATATGCCATTGAATGTGAGCATTTGCCCGCTCAAAAACAAAAGTGTTGCGTTTATAATTTTGTTCAGTGTATATATTTCCCACATTAAAATGGGTGCAAATATTCTAAACCTGACTTTACTTGTACCATATGGCTTTTAAAACATTTTATGTTATTAAGTTTTCAAATACTTAATTTTATTCCATATTGTCATGTATAAGGTGTTCTTGGACTAATACATTGTGGGTTTTAGAAAAAAACAATTTGAAAACATTACTGTTGGTATAATTAAATAATTTTCTTATTTAATTTATCAAGTCAAGTAACCTTTATTTATATAGTGCTTTACAGTACCCAATACAAAGCAGCTTAATTTTAAATATTAAACAATAATAAACAGGAAAATAACAGAACTGATTATGCAAACTTTGTTAAATATGAGACAAATTCAAATTCATTTTTGAGCTCACTTGTCATTATTGAGTCACTTCAGTGTTGATTCAGTTTAGTTCAATAACTGAAAAGTTTAAATTAATTTCAGCTAAAAGCAGCTCTACAGAAGACAAATTTTATTTTTATTTAAAATGGAATTTATAACATGCATGTTTGTTCTACGTCAGAACGCCGGCTCCTGCATCAGCAGCAGCATACGTATGCGTCGTGGTACTCTAGTGAACACACATCGTAGACTGCCACAGAAGTGAAGAAATTGTTGAATAAAGTTGTTTTTGTAAAATTAAGATTGAACCACTGATGTCACATGGACTATTTTATAGATGTCTTTACTGACTTTCTGGGCCTTGAAAGTTGCGTTTCAGTTGCGTTGCTGTGTATGCAGGGACAGAAAGCTCTCGCATTTCATCAAAAATATCTGGTCTGGAACGACATGAGGGTGAGTAATTCATGAAAGAATTTTCATTTTTGGGTGAACTATCCCTTTAACTCATGTCCAGTTTCACAGGTAAACATGGTTTCTTTAAGTGTCTTTTCTGAAATAGCAGGAAGTAATAGCAGCATCTGTAGAGCTCTGTTCACACAGTGCTGAATTCAGCAAAATATTTGTTACTTGAACTGTTAAGTTGCTCCCGGCACTACAGCATCGGTCCTGTGGATTCTCACTGGTAGCAACTTAACACCTCAAGTAACAAACATTTTTTACTGAACAGTTCCTAAGCTAAACTATGAGAGCCACATTGGTTTTAACACTCTAGCTTGCAAGGTTTCATTAGTGTCTTTTTAGTGTCCTGTTCATTTATAGACACTAAGGGATGAGTGGAAATTACTGTCTGTGGGTAATCAGCAGCACAGCATGTGGTACATAGTCACTGCTCAAAATTTGGGGTCAGTAAAATGTTTTTGAAAGGAATTAATAATTTTATTCAGCAAGGCTGCATTAATTTTAATCGAAAGTAACAATAAAGACATTTATATTGTTACAATTTCAAATAAGTGTTCTTTTTAACTTTCTATTCATCAAATAATCCAGAAAATAATGATCATGGTTTACACAAAAAAAAAAAAAAAAAAAAAAAAAGCAGTAAGATGGTTTCACCATTAAAGGAGAAGTCCACTTCCAGAACAGCAATTCACAAATGATTTACTCACCCCCTTGTCATCCAAGAAGTTCATGTCTTTCTGTCTTCAGTCATGAAGATATTATGGTTTTTGAGGAAAACATTTCAGGATTTTCATTGACTTCATTGGTGCCCCGATTTTGAACTTCCAAAATGCAGTTTAAATGCAGATTCAAAGGGCTCTAAATGATCCCAGCCAAGGAAGAAGGGTCTTATCTAGTGAAACAATTTTTCATTTTTTTCTGAAAATAAATTTTTTTATACTTTTTAAGCACAAAAGCTTATGTAGCACAGGCTCTGGGATGCGCGTTCACGACGCTACATACTATTGAATCATATCAAACGGTCATGTGGAATGTAGGCGGAACCACAGAGTTTGCAAAGTGAACACGCAATGAGTCCTCCTCTAAAGTTGTACGAGAAAATAAGTTTTTCACCATACTCAGTACACAGATGATAAACTTACACATGATTCGTACTAGTGATGGGAAGTTCGGATCATTTTACCGACTCGGACCTTTGCGTCTCGTTCAGCAAAATTAACTTATCTTTTTTGATCCAGTCATTTATCAAAATATAATTAAAATGTTACGTGTTACTTCACTAACACATCTACTGCTTACACAAACATTGATCACACTACAAACAAGACAAAACTATAATGCTATAAGAAACAGAAAAGATTAATTTATTGTTTACCTGGGTCTTTAGTCTATGTTTAGCTCACCTCGCCTCTTATCTGGCAAGTTTTTGGGTTTGAGTCGTTCGTTCATCACGTGACAGCCCCATAAGATGAACGAACGACTCCAAAAACCCGAAGACGCGAAGCAGGTGAACTAATTCCAGTACAGAATCTAACAGGATGTTGCACATGTGTGACTAAATGAATCACTCCCCAAGCCGACTCGTTCTTCCCGAGTCACATTAAAGATTTGTTCAAAATGAACGAATCGTTCAAGAACGACCCATCACTAATTCGTAGCATCGTGGACGTGCATCCTAGAGCCTGTGCTACACGAGCTTTTGTGCTCACCGATCGTTTCGCTAAATAAGACCCTTCTTTTTCGGCTGGGATCGTATAGAGCACTTTGAAGCTGCATTTAAACAGTACATTATTTTTAAATTATTGTTCTGGAAGTGGAGTTCTCCTTTAATAATAATAATAAACATAGCTATAGCTATAAAGCTATTATCGGGGTTCAAGTGCTTTAAGGCATTAAAACACGTATGAAAAAATACATTGTTTAGCAAGCTTGTAACCACCTAAATCAGTGATTTAAAAGAGCAAATTTTTGGCAAGTTCAGATAATTTACCATAGAAATGTATATTTTTTAACAGTTATAACTGTTATAGCGCCAGCTGTGGACTGATCTCCCTAAAACTTTGCATGCTTGTTTAGAATTACCTGTCGCATGTGCTCACCAGGTTTCGTGAAGTTTTGTTTTTCTTTAGGCTTTACAGGATTTTGGGTACGTTTGTGCAGGCCCCTTTTCTAAACGACCCCGATATAGCTCCCCAAAGGGTAAATTTCAATATTTTTTAATAATTATTGGTCTAGATATTCCAGAGAATTGTACTGCAACAAAACTAGGTTTTTACATCTTCTCAATCACTTAACAAATAATTTGATTGACAGCAGTGGTTCTAGAGGCAAAGTTGTCTGGAACGAGGAGGTCTATCGTATGATAGGAATACCATGTGTATGTGCAAAAAAACGCATGACGTGCGATCGTTTACGCCCTTGAAAAATACGATATTGAATGTCCGATTTCTTTCAAATTTCTCTTAGACCTTTGGGGTCGTGAGTCAAACAGGCTAGATTTTTCATTAAATAATGCAGCCTTGGTGAGTGTAAGAGACTTTCAAATATAATGCAAAATCTTACCAAACCTTAAACCATTGAACTGTCGTTTATGTTGAATAATAGACCGAATGTTCTTTTAAGTATCTTGCTAAAAGGCACAACGGTGAGCAGAATAGCGATTTCAGTAACTTGACCGTTATTGGGTCATCTACTCTGAACAAACCTGCAGCCTTTGAAGCCACAGGCTACATCTTAAACATCTTAAATATTAGATTGCCACACCATTTTCAAATAATTTTTACACTCTAAAACGCAGGTACCTCACAGCACGAGTTTTCAAAGAATATTAACAACAGCGAGATAATGACTTCTCCGAACTGTACTTTGTTTAAGACCATTACAATTACATTAGCGTTGAATAGAAAAATGGGAGCCCTTTATCTTTAATTATCCCTTTAGTTGAGTGGATCATTCCACCGGCCAGATTGTTCAGGACTCGATTAGGATCTCAGCCAAGACATTAGCTGCAAATATGGACCTGCTTCACCCAGCGACCTGGGTTCATTATCTGATAACTGCATCCGAGTTCCTTTTTCGACATTGTTTTACAAACCAAGGGCATGTTCTTCATCATTCAGACGTCATTAAATTCACTTCTGTCCAGCTTCTAGTGAACCTGCCTTTCAAAGAGCGAGAGGACGGGCGTTCATTTCATAGTTCAGTGCTCAGTGAGGGGCGATGGCTCTCTGGATGCCTCTGTCTGTCTTCATTCAGTGTTATGTATTCAGAGCAGTCATGTAACATGGTCTAATGTTCTATTCATACTCTTGAATACAGGATCACGCAGCCTCATCATCTCATAGCCAGAGCTGACACAACCCGTATGTCATGCGCTGTTGGTCAGCTGAGTTATACTCTTAAAGAGAGCGTCCATGAAGTCCATACATCGCATAATGAAGGAGAAGGGACCCGAAATGTCATCGGTCTAACTAAATCATTCGTGTCACGGAGTACTGGTTGCGAATTTGACGTATAAACTTTGCCCTATATCAGCTACCTGTGATCCCATTAGAAGCAATGCAACATTGAATGATAAATGAGGTAATTTCAGACTATGTATGATTTCCATCAAGAAGAGCCAATTTGACAAAGAAGATAGGAGATAGGAGAGCTAATCTGTTCTCTCTCCCCAAAATGATTCATTCACTGAAGAACACTTGAAATGTGTAACAATCATCCTGTTTCCACAGAGCTGGCTGTACAGTTTTGTGTAATTGGCTGAATAGGTTCAGTTTCAGAAATAGGTTTCATGTAGAAGAACACCTTTTTTTTGCAATCATAATGTTTTGAGAGCACATGCATATTAAAATTACAGAAGATCTCAATCTCAAGTTATCGCCTTCTATTTGCTCTAACATGCTACATCTTATTGGTTTGGTTTTATTGTTACAGAGGAAATGCAAAAGCAATACCTTGGATGACAATGATGTTATTCAAATCAAAACAAAGATTTGTAAAGGTAGAATTTTGATATACTTGAATTAGAAATGTGCACTTGTACTGTAAGAATTGTAAAAAGTACTTGCACAAATGTATACAGTTAAACCATTTACTATATAATACCGTAGGGCATGTACTAGTGTGTTACTAGCTTACAAAATAGCAGATTTGTGTTTGGGTTAGCTAATTTAAACAAGTAGGCTAATTTATATATGTATGGAAGCCCATTTCCGCCACTGAATAAAAATTGTTAAAAAAAGGGTAATTACGATATTATATCTCACAATTCTGACTACTGATATAAACTTGAAATTGTGAAAAATGAAGTCAGAATTGCATGAAATAAACTCGCAGTTGCGAGTTATAAAGTCAGAAGTGTGAGACATAAACTCCCAGTTCTGACTTTTTTTCTTAGAATTGTGTGATATAAAATTGTAAAGTCAGAATCGCGAGACATAAACTCGCCATTATGAAATCTTAATTCTGACTTTTTGCAATTCTGACAATTCACAAGTCTGACTTTTTTCTCACAAAATTCTGACTTTTTTCATACTCTCGCCATTCTGAGAAATAAAATCTTAATTCAGATTTTTTGCAGTTCTGACTTTTTTTTCCTCAGAATTGTGTATATACAAATTTGTTTAGATATAAACTTGCAATTGCATGTTATAAAGTCAGAATTGTGAGATGTAAACTCACAATTCTGCCTTTTTTCTCAGAATTGTGAGATATAAACTTGCAGTTCTGAGAACATATCGGTCTTTTTTCTCTCCAAAGTAGACTTTATAACTCGCAATTGTGAGTTTTTCTGAGAAAAAAGGCAGAATTGCGTGATAAAACTTACAATTGCGAAGAAAAAGGTTAGCGTTGCAAGAAAAAACTTACAATTCTGACTTTTATTTCTTGCAATTGTGAGTTTATATAATGCAGTTATATAAAAAAAAATTCATAATTGTGCCTTTATATCTTGTAGTTTTGAATTTATAACTCACAGTTGTGTTTATATATGCAATTCTGACTTTATTTCTCAGAACGGCGAGTTTATACCTGACAATTCTGAAAAGAACAGTCAGAATTGCGAGTTTGTATTATGCAATTCTGAGAAATAAAGTCAGAATTGTCAGATGTAGACTTGCTACAATAATCTACAGGTTCACCAAATGGTTTGTTGATAATTTGGATTCAGTGATAGTCAGATTGAAGTAAACGAGAACTTGAGCATGTGGAAAGTTAAACAGTGTAAATAAAACAGGGATTATATATTAACAAAAGTAAATATATAGTAGTAGTATCATAGAATCCTTATATCTAAGTTGTCTAGTTTTAATTTCTCCTTACATACACTCAGTTGGATAGAATCATATCTGACAGATTAGTTTCATTGTGTTAGAGTACAAAATCATCATTGAACTGATCTAGGTACATGTACTGGTGTTCCTCAGGGATCTATTTTGGGTCCATTGTATTTTGCTTTATATATAAATGATGTTCAATTTGCATTGCCTGTCACTAATATACAAATGTATGCAGAAGATACTGTCATCTATTTACGTGGTAATACTTTCACACAAGCTGCAAATAAACTTACAAGTTCTAATGTATTGGCATGGCTGAAAGAGAATTGCTTGCAACTAAATGTGCCTGAAAAGAGTATGTATGTTTTTCTCTAAGTCAAACAGTATCAGTAAAGAGCTGGATGTTTTTGTGTCAGGCTGCAGGTAGTTTCTCACTATAAATATGATTCTAAACTTACATTCAAAGCTCAGGTTAAAAAGGTTTGTAAGCAGGTTAAGTTCAATCTCTATAGGTTTACTAGAGATTTTTTTTGTCATTAGAGGCAACTAAAGCCTGGAATATACTACACAATTTTTGCCTCGATTTTCTGCTGATTTACAATCTGGAGAAGTCGATCCTAGTTGCCGAAAGTCAGAGCCAGTCTGCAAATTCGTGTTGACAGATTCCATAGAAAATCGCATAGTGTATGATGGTCACAGACTCCGAGCTTAAGGCTCCGTTTACACTAGTGCGATTTTGTTTAAAAATGCATAATTTTTGTTACGGTTACGCCTGTCGTTTACACTACTCCAGCGTTTTCAACCCTCGAAAACTGAGACTTTTGAAAACGATGCGGACCCCGTTTTAGTTTGGAAAAACTGGGGCTGCATTTCAGCGTAAATGGACCAAAACGGAGACTTTCGAAAACGTTGGCGTGGCTGCCCACATTTGATCTGTGTATCCTTGATGACCGTGTAAACAATAACATCGTGCTTATTGTTGTACCCATAGAGTTGTGCAGGTAGATGCATAATTTGACCGCTCCCAGATTTTTTTTTTTTTTTTTTTTTTTTTTTTTTTTTTAACTAAAACAGGGTCTGCAGCCTTTTTTAGAAGTTTCTGTTTTCAAGGGTTGAAAATGCCAAAGTAGTGTAAACTACCATCACTACAGGACTGAGACTGTGTTTACACTAGTGCATTTATGTTTTAAAACGCATAACTTTTGTTACGGTTACACCTGTTGTGTTACACCTGTTGTGTAACCGTAACAAAGTTATGCAGTCTCAGTCCTCTCAGTGATGCTCATTTTTCCTCTGTCACTGTTAACAAAGTCATTTTTTTTATTTTTAAAGTCCTTTTTTAAAAATATTTTTTCAGATTTTAAAAGTCATGTGTATTCCAGCTTTAAGATGTATATGGTTATTTCTCACATGACTTAGCCTACTGTTTAACAGTCACCACTAGTAAGCTACTACTAAATATATTGTAAAAACTTTAATTTGCTGTTAAGTTGCTTTGCATTGAATTGAATTTAACAACTTGGTCTCTGGCGAGTTCAGAGACTCTAAAACACTTTAATCATTGTTCAATATTAAAAAAATATGATCTGCTGAGTTGGGAAAATATGATTAAGTATGCAAATGTATGCCTGATGTATAAGATCATTTATGGTTTAACTTCTCTCCCCCTTAGTCAGTTAGTATTAGAACAACTGCTTATTGTTCTAGAGGTGCATAAAAGAGGAGATTGTATTACATCACTTAGACAGAGTAATCTTAGTCAATCTGCTTTTTCTGTTAAAGATGCATTAGAATTAAACACTTCCAGCAACTATAAGAAATCTAGATCTATAATAATTATTTTATGTTAAGTTAAACAAATGGTTAATTAGTACTCAACTTTGTCAACATTACAATTCTATATCTGCTAGCTTTGTTATTTTTTATCTGTTCTATTTCTCTTGATTGTGTTTATTAATAGATTGTTTTATGGATTGTGTTATAGTTGTTACATTCTTTTAGTTTGTAATTTAATCATATTTCTTTTTAGGCTGGCTTGTGACATTCTGTCAAGGGACTAAGGATGAAAAATAGCCTTTGGCTAATTCTGATACTTGTACAGAAATGTTTTATTAATGTGCAATGTCCCTGTTAACTAAACAAATAAAATAAATAAATAAATAGAATTTAAAAAATGTAATGTCTTGAAGGTTAGAGGAAAAAAATGAAACATGAAACAAATCTCTGACATTAAGATTATTAAGATACATTTTGAGAGAAGATTAATTTGGAAAGGAATTAAAAAGATGAATTTCTTCTCAAGATGAAAAGGGTGAATTTCCATTTTATGATGAATTCAAATGAAAATGTGTCTAGATAAACGCTATTACTTTTGTGTAAAATGAAAATATGCCTCAACATTTGAAAAAAAAAATAAAAATCTGCATTTTTTGAGATAATTTGGTAGATTTTACTATGAGTAAATCTGACATTTATTTACTTGCTGTAAATAGTAACTCACTGTATTCTTCCAGCGGTTGTTTCAGAGCAGTTGGAGTAAGTCTACATGCGTGTTTGTGTCTGTCATGTTAGCCCTAAGTATTCTGATGGCTGTTTTGTGGCTTACTGGCGTGTCCTGTATCAGATTCATCTGACTCAGACTCGTTTGCATAATTGAGCTTCTGTTTGAATAGATTTCAATATATTAAAATTGATTGGACACAGAAGTGTTATAAACTAGAGCAAAAGTGTTTTATATTCAGCTGCAGGTTTTCGTGCCGGTCTCTAAGGTGATTATCAATGCCATCCGATATTATTATGAGTTTTGTTTCAGTTGAGATGTGCGGAAAAGATGTGCGAAAGCAGTTTGAGAGAAAAGGTGTGGCAGACAGATAGATGCATAGATAATTGAATGGATCTCTGAGGGCAATTCAGGTGCAAAAACGAAAGCGAACAAATATGCTGAACTGTGATTAAGGATCATCCCCTCTATCCCCAGATCAGTAACTAATTCATCAGCGATGTGTCTTTGATATGAATCATGTAGACAGGTTTGAAAAATGCCCATGTAAACTGTACTTCGGTTTTGACATTAGCCTATGCATAATTTACTCTGAACTTTGGGAAGGGGGGGTTCGGTATTCCAGAGGAGCGTTGTGTAACAGACCAGCCGTAATGCATTTAATAGCTGCTCTTAAAGCCTGAGTTTCTTGCTCTCGAGGGGAAGTTTGAGAGAACTGCACCCTGCTGAAGGAATGGAAAGCGGCTGAGTTTGGCTCTCCTTTGGGCTCTCTACATGAAACTGCTTCGCTAATGAAGTCTCGCTGACTACATCTCAGACTATCACGATGCTTGCGTACTGTGGTAATGATGTCTTTGAAATACTAAGCAATTGGAGTTAGGCTGCTATGAATGGATAAAGACAGTTCGTGCTCCATGGCACTGACTCACAGCTGGGAATGAGTATTTGTAAGCTCTCTGTTTTGGCTCAAAAGGGTGGAAATCTTCAGCAGTTGCTGAAATTAAAAATGCATTTCATTTCATGCAAGCCAGCAATACACATTTAGACATTTTATGCTGATACGTTCTCATTAACAAAGTTATGATTTTCAGTGTTCATTTTCCAGATGCACACACTAATTAAATGGACAAGGTAATTATTTTGCAGGTGGAGACTGATACAGATTTTGCATGCATAAAGGCCTTGGGAGGTGAATGAAATGTCGTATTTGAAAAGTTATACATGCATGCATAATATTTATTTATTAAGTGTGTTTAAAATGCAACATATAAGCATGCAACATATCCTGTAGTTCAAACAGTACTCGATGCTGCAGTGTCAAGGTCATTGCTTTGAACTGCATATCGTGAATGCAGTGTAAGTCACTTTAGATAAAAGCGTCTTTCATAACATAAATGTACCCTAAAGGCTGTCATATCAAAAGAGCATATATGTTTAATGGAGATGCTTTGTTATGTAAACGAGTGATGGCTACTTTGAAGCACTGTGTCTTTAAGCTTCAACTCTTTATGAATCTATTGTTTTGAATTGGTGGTCAAACTAGCCAAATCATGTGATTTTAGCAAAGGCTTCATTATATAAATGTTTAAAACTTTTTGAATTCCGATGCTTCGCTGCCAGAAGGCTTTAATCGGGTGAATTCATGAACCAGTTTTCTGATCAGTTTTTAATGGATTTTTAATAAACTATTTCCATCATGACGACTCTCGGAAGATTTTAGTATGGTAATGGATATGACAATGTTATTGTATTTGGTCTTGGCGGAATAGATCTGCTATGCTGCTGCTGTTGGTTATTGCTGTTGTTTTCGACTATTGCTGCTACAAAGCAAGTACAGCAAGTACTGCCAATGCATACGCCGATACGTTGCTGTGAGCATTTAAGACATGCTGCTGCTGCACAAATAGCATATATAATAACCTGTAGCAGATCTATGCAGGTGGAGCTGGGGAGGTGGAGGGTTGCTGCCAAATGATGTGTTAAATGCTAACCAGCTATTTAACACTGACCTTTTATGCCCCTTTTTACAAGATGTAAAATAAGTCTCTAATGTCCTCAGAGTGTGTAAATGGTGTTTTAGCTCAAAGTACTGTACAGATAATTTTTTATAGATTGTTAAAATTGCGTCTTTTAGGGTATGAGCCAAAACATGCAGTTTTTGTGTGTCTCCCTTTAAATGCAAATGCGCTGGTGCTCCCGGAGAAGAGGACGAAGCTTCAAGAACTCATGCTCCAGCAATACCGGTGCTGTTCTTTGCAAATAACCATTTGTTTATCTTTGTTATCTTTGCAGAAAACGCACTCGGTTTAAAAATTTTGTTATCTGATCATTCTGTGCATAATAAATGCATGTTTATGAATTACACAGACAAAGAGCATGGAAATCATGGTGTAATCATGTGCTATTACAAACTTTATAAGCCCCACTTGTGAAGCAGTCTACTTCACATTGCTTTCCTATGCAGTTTTTAACTACAACATTCCTATTCACGACCAATCTAGTAGCACATGAAGGCAGCATCAGTGAAAACAGGTAGAGACAATGATAGCTTTAGCAACATTAGCCTTACAGAAAGCCAAGAAATGCTTTCAGAAAGGCGGTTTGGAAAACAAACGCACAACATTTACTTTGTCTGGAGCTGACGTTCGCGCCCAAACGGTTGGTATTGATCTCTAAACATATAGGGGACTTTACTGATTTTTTCAGGGACATTTCCTTCGATAATGATATTTAACCACAGTGTCCTCAGATGGAAACACGTTTGTTGGTGCATCAGAAAATACAACACTTGTAATGCCTCTTTGGCACTGACATTGTATATCTGTTTATGCTAATAGGCCACAACTAATAGGGCACAGATCGTCACTAATGGGCAGTTTTCTACGGTGACATCAAGGTGGGCAGAATCTAAAATTGCTTGTTCTGAGAGACAGTTTATGATTTATTGGGATTCTAAAAAAATGAGTGGGTGGACTTTTACCATAATATGCTGGTTGTTTTCACACAATGCGGCCACACAGCTGTGTTCAAATAAAAGTGATTTTTGCATAATAGGCAGTTTGAATATCATTAGTTTGCGTTAATGACCCATCAGCCTGCTCCATCTAGAGTTTCATAACAGAACTTGGCATGTGTGGAATACAGACAGTTAATTGTTTCTTATTGGAATTAGCCTAAAAACACATAAAACAAACACTACAAGTTTAGTGTGCTTCGAAATGAATCCATTTGCAAAGCAATTGGTTAAGTTGATTTAGAGTTACAAAAAGCTTTGCATCTCTCATTACTGATGACAACATTTTGTTGCCTTTCAGTAACAAGATGCAGTGTCAAGTAGTAAAAAACAGCCCCTCGAGCCCCTGCATTCATTTCCATTTTGCTGGGGTTTTTTTGTCTGGTGTTGCTGAGATTTTTAAAAATTGCAAAAATTCTACAGTGCAACAAACAGAATCTTTAAAGCCCATTTTCCACAAGTTGATATGATTCTTTAGGCTCTTCATGAAAAGTCTGTAACATATAACATGTAACATGTAAAACAGGTTTTTTACCTTGTTAAAAACAGCTCTGTTCACAGCGACTCGTTTCGGTGCATGTCTCTTTAAATGATAATGAGCTACTGGTCACACCACCCCTCTCTTCACGTTTTGCGTATTCTGTGGTGCGCTGCCATCAATAACAAAAATAATTCACTGCGTCCTTAGTGGTTCTGATGTCTGGAAAAATGAAGACTCTTATGTTTATTGCTTACAAGACGTTGTCACTACAGCTACTCAAGGAGAAAATGCTGGACAGCGTACAACTGGCTGAGGGCGGATATAAGCTAATACGTGACAATCTGTCAGCGGTTGTGGGCGAAGACTGAGCAGTATGGGATCATGAAAATTCAAAGTCAAAGTGACATCAAAGTGAATTTTGTATCCAATGGTCCCTTTAAAAAAAATTCAAACAGTCCCGCCTCCAACCTCATACCACTGGTTGAGCCAGTATTGCCCTACTGCTGGTTTGTGTATTCAAACAAAGCAATATTTTGACAGCCATCTGTATATTAAGCTGGAATATGAAAAAAAGTGTTTTAAAATCTACAAAAAACTTCAATTCTGTCAATTCTGTGTCATGACAGATCTATGCTTCTGAGTTGATGGTTCAATCTCTTTCCTTAGGGTAGAGCAGACAGACACGCCTCACTATGTCTAATAATTGTTTCTGTTTTCTCTCTATGTCTGTTTTTTTTTCCTTCTGCCTCTCTCTTTTCCTCTACTTTCTCTCAAACCCAGCAGTGAATTGCATCTGAAGCTGGCATTTCTCTCCCAGTGGACCTGTCACCGGTGCGACTGCCTGTCCACCATGTTAAAGTCAGCATGAAACGGAAATTGCAGCCGTCTTTTCTTCCCTACATTCATGTATATCCGAGTGAAACGGCTTCTCAAACGAGGGGACATGTAGGGCGGGACTTGATTTTTCCATTGGGAATAGATTGGTTGGATCATTGTCATTTGCTAATTGCTGCAATCTCTTGTGAGTGACAGGTTGCTGGAGGAGAGAGATTATTGTCCCGCCATCTCATCGCTGCACACGTCATCAGAGATACGATGTTGTGTGAGGGGAAGTTAATGAGGATTATGAATTGACAAAATTGATACGTTGTGTTATGTGAATGTGTCAAAAATCGACACGGAAGAAAAAGAAAGAAAGTTGTTATATTTGCTTACACTGCACACAGAAAGCATTCTCGTAGCTTCATATAACATTAAAGGAGAAGTTCACTTCCAGAACAAAAATTTACAGTTTACTCACCCCCTTGTCATCCAAGATGTTCATCTCTTTGTTTTTCAGTCGTAAAGAATGTTTTTGAGGAAAACATTTCAGGATTTCTCTCCATATAATGGACTTCTATGGTGCCCACGAGTTTGAACTTCCAAAATGCAGTTTAAATGCAGCTTCAAATGGCTCTAAAAGATACACTTTTTAACCTCAAACACTCATCTTGTCTAGCTCTGCGTGTACTCTGTGTATTCCGGTTCAAGACAGTTAGGGTATGTCTAAAAACTCCCATCTCATTTTCTCCTTATTTTCATGTAGGACGATTTTGAAGTTGTAGGACAAAAAGAAATGGGAGTTTACTGACATACCCTACACTGTGAAAAAAGGCCGTGAATTTAACGGTAAAAAAACTGTAACTGTAGGCCGTAACATTTACAGTGAATAACTGTAAATTGACATTTCCAGAATTCCCTGTTACGTATTTTTTTTCATGTGATGTTTTTTTTGTTTAAATAACTCTTTCTTCCTAGGTTTTTCTTATCAGTTTTGTACATTCGTGTTGTATGTTACATCTAATGTTGTTAAATTAATGTTTATTGCATTATTTTAGTTTCATGTGTGTTACCATGATGGTGTTTAGTGTTTGTGTAATTGTTACTATGCACCTTCTATATATATTAATATTTAACAGCGGTTTGTGATGAGCTTTGTTTCATCTTGTGACTTTCTCATCACCACCTGCTTTTGATGGTTATCAGTGTATTACAAAGGTACAAAACAGATTTTAGTACTACAATCTGTTGGTACATTAACATTATATCACTTAATGAAATTACGGTATTTACCTGTAAATTTGAGTGAAAACCATAAAACATAAAACATTGCTACCATATTTTTCACGCTAAAATTCCGGCAGCCACAGATTTGTTTTTTTTTACAGTGTAAGTGTCTTGAACCAGAATACACAGTACACACAGAGGAGCACACAAGAGGAGCGTTTGAGATTAAAAAGTATATAAATTGTAATTTTTTTTAGAAAATAACCAATCATTTCCCTAGATAAGACTCTTCTTTCTCGGCGGGGTTTATTTAGAACCCTTTGAAGCTGCATTTAAACTGTATTTTGGAAGTTCAAACTCGCAGACACCATAGAAGTCCACTATATGGAGAAAAATCCTGAAATGTTTTCCTCAAAAAACAATTTTTTTACAACTACATAAAGAAAGACATGAACATCTTGGATAACAAGGGAGTGAGTAAATTGTTTGTAAATTTTTGTTCTGGAAGTGAACTTCTCATGTAAGGTTCAAGCGCTGATGTCACATGGACTATTTTAATGATGTCCTTACTACCTTTCTGGGCCTTGAATGTGGTAGTTACATTGCTGTCTATGCAGGGTCAGAAAGCTCTCGGATTTCATACAAAATATCTTAATTTGTGTTCC
This sequence comes from Labeo rohita, assembly GCF_022985175.1. Classification (NCBI taxonomy): domain Eukaryota; kingdom Metazoa; phylum Chordata; class Actinopteri; order Cypriniformes; family Cyprinidae; genus Labeo; species Labeo rohita. The sequence goes on along the minus strand of NC_066891.1, from coordinate 19,834,593 downwards.
AAAGATGAATGAAAGTCTTGCAGGGTGAATAACTAGTGACAGAATTTTCATTTTGGTGCAAATTATCCCTTTAAAGTCATGTGAAGTGAAAATCATATTTGTAAGAAACCAATCCATCATTAAGATGTTTTTAACTTCAAACTGTGGCTTCTGGGTCCATAATCCATAATAATGCTTCCTCCAGTGAAAAAAAAATCAATTCCCTGTTGTCCTCTTACTTCAAAATACACTGATATATTTGTATAGAACTGTTTTAAACTGGGACAGTTACGGATGAAGGACTAGCAAGTATTTTAGCCTGGAAGAAACGGTTTAACAGTTAAAAACATCTTAATGATACAGAGGATCCGTTTGTGAGCAAGTGATGTAATGCTAAATATCTCCAAATCTGAAGAGACAAACTCATCTGCATCTTGGATGGCCTTAGGGCGAGTACATTTTCAGCAAATATTCATTTTTGGGTGAACTATTCCTTTGATAGAGATTTGAGCCTGGCACAGATCAGATAAGATCCTCCAAATGAGAAAATAAGAAGTCAAATGAATTTTTACCATGTTATCACTCAGCGCGAACTGCTTTTGTAATTGCGGTGACCCGATAACACGATTTCTATGATTTCCTACACGTTGCCGTGCCTGAAAGTAGGTTGTAAAGAAATTACACCCACCACGGCAGCGTTGTGACGGTGATCCCTTTAGAGACGATTCCGTCGTGTTCAGAAGATGCATACTTCAGATGCAAAGCTTTTTCAGCGGTGGTATTGTGAGGATGTCAGTATCTGCCCCTCATGAGAGGCTGTTACTGTGTTCTGATTAAATCGGATAACCTCTATCAGCTTTATGGTCATGCTACAATGAAGCGCTGGATGAGGTCAGAAGTCAGTGTGTGTTGCTAAAGGAGTGTTGGATCTTCATCACGCTCTCAAAGCTATGATTACAGGCTGTTTCAAAGGCCATCCAGAAAACGATATACTCACTAGCCTCTCAGGAACACAACTGGCTCTTAATGGTGCACTGAATGCACAGTAAATATAAAAATGAATCCCATTGCTGGGAACATATTAGGGCTGCAACGATTAATCGAACGATGTCGTAAGGCGCGTTTAGTCAATGAAGCCGGTACGTTGATTAGTAGTAAAGCTCCATCACGTGCGTTCAGCTGGAGCAGCAAGTAATACACAGAGCCGTAAAGCACTGACAAGCTACGCCAAAATCGCGCTCAAAATCGAATTCGATTTTGCGGCCGATTTGGCGTGGCTTGTCAGTGCTTTACGGCTCTGTGTATTACTTGCTCTGTGTACTGAACGCACGTGATGGAGCTTTACTACTAATCAACGTACCGGCTTCATTGACTAAACGCGCCTCACACATCGTTCGATTAATCGTTGCAGCCCTAGAACATATATATAACAGTGCGTTACAAAAGTCACCGGAGGTGATTCTTTATGTAGCCAGTGTATGTTTGTTATCCTGCAAGCTACGAGCATGCAGTTCGACATCAAAATGTACAAAAGACCGTATAGAACATGTGTGTCATAACAGACGTGAATAATAGCTTTATTTGAGCATACGCTTGTAAAGACTGAACGTCGTGGGAATATTTGTTCTGCCGTGGCTAGTCAGAGACCTGCTGTGTTTATTTGTTTTCTCTAGCATCGGCAGCATGAACCCTCAAGTGGGCACAAATACACATACAGATACAGGATTACCGTCCCTCAGCACAAAGACTGCTACTGTAGCCTGCGCTCAACAGATAAAACCAACACAATGCCTCTAATAGGTCCCAGAAAGACACCATATCCAATGTTTCAGACAAATGTATTTGTTTTCATGAAGGATAAGACGTAAATGAGCAGTGTCAGGCTGGGTTACGGTATTGTCGGTTGTGAAAGGTATTGTAAATGTGGGATTGAGTGATAATGCTCATATTCAAACCAGCCAATGGTCCTACACATCTGAGATCGTTGGGACTCTTTAGATTTAATGACTGGGAATCATCCTTTCACTGTTTCTGTAGTGGGTGCAGTCGTCCCTTGAAGATTTCTGGGGTGTTTTTCTTGAGTTTCCCAAAGTTTGTTTGTTTTTCTTGCTTTTGGAGGAGGGATCTGGCTGTCCTAAGTGTTCTCGCAGCAGTATTCTCTGGAGATTAAGGATTGAACGTCTCAGTGGGACGCCGCTGTGCCGTTTAATTACAAACACCCAGCTCTGAAAGCTGTTTCTGCTCATGTGTTTTCTAATGACTCTCCAAATATAATTCTTCTGTCACATTTTTTAGGATTCTTAAAATAAGCTGAATTTTCTTCATGCAGGGTAATGCTGCTCATGAAGGCTGCATTTATTTGCTCTAAAATATCATAAAAACATTAATATTGTAAAATATTATAATAGAAGATACAGATGAAGTCAAAAGTTTACACCCCCCTTTCAGAATCATTAAAAGTGTTATTTATTTGACCAAAATTAATGTTATTGTTTACTTAGTACTGACCTGAATAAAATATTTAACATAAAATACGTTTACATATAGTCCACAAGCGAAAATAATAGTTGAATTTATAAAAATGACCCGGTTCAAAATTTTACATCCTCTTGATACTTAATACTGTGTTGTTGCCTGAATGATCCACAGCTGTGCATTTTTGTTTAGTGATAGTTGTTCATGAGTCCCGTGTTTGTCCTGAACAGTTAAACTGCCTGCTGTTCTTCAGAAAAATCCTTCAGCTCTCACAAATTCTTTGGTTCCAGCATTTTTGTGCATTTGAACCCTTTCCAACGACTGTATGATTTTAAAATACATCTTTTCACACTGAGGACAACGGAGGGACTCATATGCAACTATTACAGAAGGTTCAAATCCTCACTGATGCTCCTGAAAGAACAACAATGCATTAAGAGCCGGGGGGTGAAAACTTTTGGAACTTGAAGATCAGTGTAAATTTAACTTTTTGTCTTCTGGGAAACATGTAGACAAATCTTCTGTAGCCTCTGAAGGGCAGTACTAAATGAAGAAATATGATATTTAGGCAAAATAAGAAAAATGTACACATCTTCATTCTGTTCAAACGTTTTTACCCTCTGGCTCCTAATGCATGGTTTTTCTTTCTGGAGCATTAGTGAGTAAACACTAGAACCTTCTGTAATAGTTGCATATTACAGCTAATATGCAATGAGAAAAGATGGATCTCAAAATCATACAGTGATTGTTGGAAAGGGTTCAAATATACAAAAATGCTGGAAAAACAAATGTAAAAAATACATTTTTATGATTCTAAAAGGGGCATGTAAACTTTTGCACTCAGCTGTACCTGTTTTCTGTTGTAATCTATTTTACAATGTGTGTCCCATGATCCTTCAGAAATCATTCTAATAATTTACTGGCCAAAAAACATTTCTTATTATCAGTGTTAAAAAAAAAAAGCATAAAAACATTTTTTGATATCATAAACATTATAAATGTTATTACTGTCACTTTTGATCAATTATATATTAATGCTTGCTCAATAAAAGTATTAAAATCTCGGTAGAAGAAAATGCGTGAAGAAAATGAATCTTATTTTTAGGATCATTACGATTTCTGAGATCACTTCCCTCCAGATTCCCATTACCATAATGCAAAAACTCATTCCCAGCATTATATTCTCATACCGTCATGTGGAAATAACAATGAAGTATCATTTAAATTCCAAAATGTAAATAATCAATTATAACTGTGTGTCTGTTTTTCTGAAAGCATTATGATAATAAAAGAGAAAATAGATGTATTGTCACTACGCTGGGAAATAAAATCCCGCTGACCTTTAAAGAGGCTTCATTAAATCAAACATTTGATCCTTTTTTCTTGTTTTGTGAGATTTTACACAAAATCTGTAACCATCTGCACACAATATCACTAATAAATGCTGCTGATATTTCACTGATATATCTTTAGACGTGTATGTGCATGTTTATCTTTAATTGAAGAAAAGAGGTCCGTCTGGCTGACCCAGAAAAATGACAACCAGCTCACATTCTCGCCTCCTTATTTCTGCATCTGTCCTCATCTCCAAAAGAGTCCCAGCCTATATCCCTTGTTTTTTCTTTAGACCACTTCAAGGAGCAAACAGCAGGCTAGACATGACTTCTTGGAGATCTACACTGATAAAATCAGCATGAAGCAATGTCTTTTCTATATCTTGAGGGATTTTCAGAGACAGCTTGTTATCCAAATGATGCATGTACATGCTGTCGATGCACGTGTTTCTAAACGCCGATCAGGTTGTCGCGGGCTTGTGCCGTCTGCCCTCTAGAGGTTCAGCATAAAGCGGTCTTGTGTTCTGATTACACCCAAACTCTCATATTTACACAGTTCGGGGGGATTGAATTGTCCCAAGCACATTAATAATGCATATTGATGAATCAGTCTGTTAGTGTGCTCTTGGTGATTCTAGACAAAACCTTTAGTTGCTTTGGGAACAAGCACCAGGACGTCTCTTTCCTGCAACCCCTCAGTCTTTAACCTTGTCTTTGCACAGTCTCCGATGTTTGTCCTCGCTCGGTTGTTATTAGTGAAAGTAATTTTCCTGACAGTGCAAAGATCTATGGGATGACAGCAAGTGTCCATCAAAGCTGTCCTAACTCATGGCCCCCTGATAGATGCAAGACATGATGGAGCAGACGTTGGGCAACACATCAGAGTGAAGTGAGACAACGCAGTGACACTCAATAACCATCAGCCATGATTCAAAGCACTCGCCACGTATGGCGTCCCTCAATCTGATGTTTGATCTAACATCTGTTTCACTGCACAGTCTACAAACACTATGACCCATGTCATCAATGAAGAAATCTTTGCTATCACAACTTGGAGTAAAATGTGAACCTGGTCAGCTACTTAGACTGTGCACTAAATATATAAATAGTACATGGACAAGCATAAGAAATAACAATAATCAAACAACATTGAAATAGGGTAAGTGAGATTTAAAAAATGGCAGAAAACATGAATCATTCTGCATGAATCATCCTTACTGTGAGGACGGTTAACCTCGCTATAGTGTTATGATGTTAACATGCCCTCTGTAGCTTTTACGATCGACTGAAATAAATGAAACTGAGATTACAGTGGAACTGCCACCCTGTGGACAGAAATCAATCTGTGTGTGTGTGTGTGTGTGTGTGTAAAGCAGATTTGCGAACATCAATCTGGGCTTACTTTAATTATGCTCAATCTGTTCAGTAAAGGATTTACCAGGACTTTTGTGCACAGCTGCCAATATTTTTGTGTTTTACTTTTTTTGGGGCTGGTGATGAGTCTTATATGCTGTTTAAGTAGTTGTATATTTAAGGCATTAGTTAATACTTATAAAAAGCTTTAACAAATCTAAAGATATGATTTATCTGAAAAATGTTATGTACAGATATTTAATTTTTTTTCCCAACAATCAGAAATAGCATTTAAAGATCTTCTAATAATGCTGTTGCAATAAAGATCTTTGATCCGTCATAATCACAATATAGATAATATGCAAAAATCATAAGAGCCTCCTGTCTTGAATGTCAAAACAAGCTCAATTCTGCCCTCTGTTGGTCCAGTTCTTCACGCTACTGTTATTTTTATTTTTTTATTTTACATTTGAGTATTAGGTTTGTGTGGGCCTAGTATTCTTTTACTTGAATGGTACTGCTAAATAGGCTGTGCCTGAAAAAAAAATACAAATAATAATTATTATGTTGTATTTTTTTTCCATTTGTTTGTAATTTGTTGTTTTGTTAATATTTTCAATAACAAAGTTATTGAACTAAAATGTTGAGACATATTGTTATGACTTAGAGGGATGTTTGACAATTGCTTATATAATATGAATATACAAATGTACAATAAATATACAACAAACACCCAACACCCCACCCCAAACTCTTTAACCAAATATACTTTTAACCGTCTACCAGTTGGGAGCCATTGAGAAGAATCATGGAGAGGATAAAATGGATTTATGTAACTGCTGTCACGTATGGCGTTGCTATTCCGCAGAACTATATCTGCAGTTTGTTATTAAAACAAACAATAATTATATTGTTATCAGTGTTGGGAAGGTTACTTTAAAAATGTAATAGGTCTGATTACAAGTTACCCTATTTAAAATGTAGTAGTGTAACTATTTCAATGACTTTATTAATGTAACATTACATTTGATTACTTTTATAAATTTGTGTTTCTATTTTTTTTTTTTTCTGAATTGTTAATCATTTTCAAACAGACATTTAAAGCAGGCAGGGTTAATCTTACAGTAATAATTAACACTGATTACTGCCAGACTTTTAAAATCACTTGAATTAAGTGAAATTAAATTTCATTTTAAGAAAAGGTTGTGACGTTTGGTGACCCATACTTGGAATTTGTGCTCCATCCAAGTGCACACGCACAGTAGTGAGTAATGAACAAACACACACACACACCATGACCACACAACCAGAGCAGTAGGGAGCCATATTGCTGTCGTTGCGGCACCCAGGGAGCAAACGGGGGATTGGTGCTTTGCTCAAGGGACTCACTTCAATCCCTGCCGGACCTGGGAGTCAAACCCGCAACCTTTCAGTTACAACCCCATCTCCCTAACCATTAGGCCACGGCTGCCTAAAGCACAGTCACTGAAATCATTATGAGGTTAAATACTGATTTAAATACTGATATAAGATGTTAAATGTTAAATGGTCAATATCACTGTAGGGTGCCTTTTGATGTCCTGTACATAACTCATTTGCCATCATAACTTAACATAAAAATGCCTATGAAAGGGTGTGTTATATTAGGCTAAGTTTTTATATTCATAACAAAAGCATTACTTGGATTTTATATAAAGAGGATGTAAGAGGATGTGTTATTTTGCTATATCCCATGCACTGCTCATTAAATTTGAATGAGAGTAGAATATAGTCAAGTCATAACATTTAAAAGTGTCGTTCTCCTGTTAATATTTTGTTAAATAAGACATTACTACATTTTTAGCGTATTTTGTAATAAAAACAATATTTTTATTTAATAAAAAAAGAGTTTGTCCATGTCCCTTAAATGGTTGTCCACCCTGTCGTATTGGGGAATCCACCCCTTTAAGAAAAGGCCATCCCCTTTAGTGACATCTGGACAACAGATTTTGTGTCTTCTTGGAGAGAAGACGACGATGAGCCCCAGAGACGGATCCCCAGTGAAGGATCCCCAGTGAAGACCTCGTCACCTAGACGGCTGTCGGCACAAGACCACGGGAACCTGGTGAGTCCTCTGCGTCTGGCCAGAGGAGAACTGGCTCCCCGACTGAGCCTGGTTTCTCCCAAGGTTTTTTTTCTCCATTTGTCACCGATGGAGTTTTGGTTCCTTGCCGCTGTCGCCTCTGGCTTGCTTAGTTGGGGAAACTTTCTCTTCACACGATATTGTATTTTATTTTATTGTATTTGATTAACTACCTTTACCTGAAAATTGAGTGTTTCTTGTTGCCCTTTTGCATTGTTGATGTACTATTTCCTATTTAATACTGTACAGCCACCTTGTCACAATTCTGTATTGTTAAAGGCGGTATATAAATAAAGGTGACTTGACTTGACTTGACTCTTCAGTGGTGGAAATAACATGCAAATAAAAAAACTGCATCCAAATATCGGTTTTCTCCAAATTGTATGTTTCTTTAAAAACACATTTTACATAAACTTCTTCATGTATTTATAATTTGAAAGCAAACAAATAAAGGGACATCATACCTTTAAGAAAATATAATTTGCATCTTAATATTGCAATGAAAATGTATTTAACAGTAATATATATATATGTCCAAGACAGGGTGGACATATCTCATGGTTTATGCTTCGAATAATGGCCCATAATTATCTAAAAAATGTGTGGGAGCTCAGCTAATATGTTTCAATAGTAAACATGACAAAGCGAATGGGAAATAAAAAACAAAATTTGTGAGTATTATGAGGGTTGAAGGGCACTCTATGGTGATATTGACCTTTAATTGCTATGATACTGTTTTTGAAATCAAATCTTTGCATGGCTATGACAGGAAACACTGGCATTTAACAATACCTTGGGGAAAAAAAAACTCTTTAAAAAAAAAAGCATATACATAAACCCAAAGAGGAAATTAAAACATTAATAAATAAACGTGTCATATAAACGTAACTCTTATGAATAGTAAAAATAAAATAATATAGGGCCTAAAAATCAAAAAGTGAACTGACAGAGGAGACACAAATGAGTCTATTCAATTTACTTTAAAATTACAGCAGATACAACCAATAATAATAAAACAATAAACTGTTAGTAACTGTAACTGATTAGTTACATATATTTTGCAATTAAACTACATAATTAAATTCTGTTACATGTAACTAGTTACTCCCAACGCTGACTGTTATCATGAAATAAAATGACTGTTTACCATTACATTATGAAATACTTTAGTCTGTATGAATAAGATTTTCATCTGAATAACTTTAAGTCATGCTGAGGCCCCCTAGTGGTTGACAACCATCGATATAATAGTGATATAATAGTCTTGCAAGTGAGTGTGGTGGCAAAGCCAACATTTAATATTGATCATCTTTTCTGGAGCTGTATTTACTTCACTGCAGTGATCCAGGAGCTTATCTACAACAGCAAATATTAATTTATTAAAACTCATCCTGTTATGATTTACATGTTTTATTTTACACAAAGATATGTGGATACAGAGACAATCAGTTTGCATGACTCCTGTACAACCTGTTGATTGTATAAATGCATTTACTATGGACACACACATCAGTCATTAGTCATTGGAGGACAGTACCTCAGTGGCACAGAAGTGCAGTCAGTATATAAATACCACACAGACTCAAGTGTTGAAAAAATCTACAAGATTTCCAGTGGTTAAAAATGCGAGTGGTAGCACTTCCACTCGCATACAAAGTATCCTGACTTTATGCTGAAAATGCTTAAGTATCAGGTCTTCAACCACAGACCAGTTTTGGGTATTTCAACTGGAGTCTCTCCACCCTGTTCCCGTTTTTCCTTCAGGGTTGCATGCGGATGGCTCCGTCCAAGCGAATCACCTCACCGTTGATCATGGGGTTTTCTGCTATTGAAGTCACAAGGTGTGCAAACTCAGCTGGATCTCCCAGACGTGATGGGAAGGGCACCTGTCTGGCCAAGAAGCTTTGCACTTTCTCAGGTAATCCTGCTAGGAGTGGAGTGGAGAACAGACCTGTAGAGAAGAAAAAGCCATTAAAAAGATCACAAAAAAGGAGTAATACTAAATTAACTGTTCAACAAACAATGCATTTTGATAGAGCCATTATGGGACTCAATGAAGATCATTCTGTTTACAAACAAAATACACATCTCGGGGACACTGACCTGGGGCGATGGTGACCACACGGATCCCCATTGGGGCAAGGTCTCGAGCAATAGGAAGGGTCATACCCACAATCCCACCTTTAGAGGCAGAGTATGCAGCCTGACCCACCTTAAAAAGACAATAAAACACATTATGAAACCTGTTAAAGGTTAGACGACATTGGAAGGTTAGCAAAAGAAGGTACACTACTGTTCAAAAGTTTGCCGAAGTAAGTGTTTTATTCACACCAAGGCTGTTTTTATTTGATAAAAAAAAATAAAAATACAATAAACAGTAATTTTGGGAAAGATTATTACAATTTAAAATAACTGATTTCTATTTTAATACATTTTAAAATGCAATTTATTCCTGTGATCAAAGCTGAATTTTCAGCATCATTACTCCAGTCTCCAGTGTCACATGATCCCTCAGAAATCATTCTAATATGCTGATTTGATGCTCAAGAAACATTTATTATTATTATCAGCAAAAGGACAGTTTAAAAGAACAGCATTTATTTGAAATAGGAATCTTCTGTAACATTATTAACGTTTTCACTGTCACTTTTGATCAAGTTAAAGGGATACTTCACCCAAAAAATGAAAATTCTGTCATAATTACTCACCCACGTTCCAAACCCGTAAGACCTTCATTCATCTTCTGAACACAAATTAAGATATTTTTGATGAAATTCCAGAGCTTTCTGAACCTGCATAGACAGCAACGCAACTGGTCCAGAAAAGGTATTAAGGACATTGTTAAAATAGTTCATGTGACATCAGTGGTTCAATAGCAATATTATGTAGCTACAAGAATATTTTTTCTCCACCGTCATTCACAAGAGTGTGCATTTCTCTCCTTGTAAACAAGGTGCAATGCATACGCATACTAAAGCTCTTGGATTTCATCAAAAATATCTTAATTTGTGTTACGAAGATGATCGAAGGTCATACAAATTTGGAACATGAGGTTGAGTAATTAATGACAGAATTTTAATTTTTTGACTGAATTATCCCTCTAATACAGCCTCGCTACAAGTTTTTCTTACAGAGACCAATCTTTTGAACATTAGTGTATAGCTGATTTACCTGTCCATCAAAAGCAGCAACACTGGCTGTGTTGATGATGCAGCCTCTGTGTCCATCTGCATCAGGCTCATTCTTTCCCATCTCACCTACAGCCAGTCTGATCACATTAAAAGTCCCAGCGATGTTCACCTTTAATAGATAAAATTCCAAAGAAAATTATAATTCATCCGATTCATCCATTGCCTGTTTTCAGATTTCACTCATCTCAAAAGGACTGCTTTAGAGAAATAACAGCGATAAACTTTACACAGTGACAGAAAGTTGTGTAAATATGAACCAGTAGTTTATGAGGTTCAGGCAGCACTTTATATACAGTGAGGCTTACAGTAATAACACGAGTGAAGTCCTCCAGACTGTGAGGTAGGTCTTTTTTAAAGTTGTATGTCTTCACAGCCACAGCTATCCCAGCACAGTTCACCGCCAAGTCCACTTTGCCATACTTCTCCCTAGCCAAATCCACAGCCGATCTCACATCTGACTCTGACGTGACCTGAATTAAAAAACAAAAACCCAATCAGAAGAAAACAAAAAGTCCATATTTTCAAATCAAGCAATCAAGCACTGTTGCCTAATAGAGCAAGAAGAAAAAGGAAAAATAGCAAAGGGTCTTTAACAATAAGTGTCACTCACATCAGTAGGTGCAAATGCACATCGGTCTCCGAGAGCAGCGGCCACTTTGTGTCCATCTGAGCTGGGCAGGTCCAGTATTACAGCGCTGGCCCCCTGATTGATGAGCCGCTCCACAGTAGCTCTGCCCAAACCAGAGGCCCCTCCTGTCACCAGACCTACCATACCCTGCCAGACAGTCAAAGAGGTCACTGGATGAAGTAAGCACTGAAACTGAAGCTTTGCACATGTATATATATATATATATATAGCTTCAGTTTCAGTACACAACCTGCATACAGCTTAGTAATAGTAATGTTTCATTATACAACAAACATAATTCAGTCATGGTTAAACTATATTATGCTGCAAAACAATGAGGTTTAAGCTTACAGCACCGGAATTTAAAGATAATACAATAAGTAAGAGTAAAGCTTGTTATTCGCTGATGTTTGTCATGTTTACATGTATACCAGTCAGACTCATAACTGCACAGAAGTTCCATTGAACTAGTTAGCACTGCGGCTAAAACTTCAAAATATTGCGAGAATATGTGCAATACAACCACACAACGACGTACAGACTAAAGCGAGCTGCAAAAGAATCCTGAAAAACTGAACTTCAGGACATACGACTTTTCTAAGCCACTACATTTCAGTTAATTCATTCAATTTCTCTCTCACCTTGACACTTCTGATGTTCGCCATATTCACACGCTGCAACTGCTTGCCTGGGTACCAATGGTGACGTCGATGGTGACTGCGCGTAAGCGCTCTGTAGCCCAATCAGAAATAAGGATACGACAACGCCCTTTAAACCGATTGGCTACAGTTAATTTGATTGACAACTTCACAGGAAGTCACACGCCAGTCGGTGATCATTCAGAATTAGCAGCGGTAATATTTTAAGGTGACAGACGCATTTAATGACCTATATTTAAGGTTTCAAAACATTTCTACATTTAATTATTCAATTTGTGACAGACGTATTTAATGACCTATATTTAAGGTTTCAAAACATTTCTACATTTAATTATTCAATTTGTGCACTATTTATATATATATATATATATACACATACACACACACACACACACACACAGTTACTGTGAAATAAAATTACTTTAAAAGAACAGAAAATTAAACATATGTTAGAAGATAAATACTTACTGAATACTCACCTTTTGAGAAGAGAATTTTTGGGGCTCATTATTTAAGAATAGTAAAAAATAAAATAATATAGGGCCTAAAAATCAAAAAGTGAATTGACAGAGGAGACACAAATGAGCCTATTCAATTTACTTTAAAATTACAGCAGGTATATACAAACAATAATAATAAAACAATAAATAATAACATGTAATGACAAAAGATACACAAATGTATAAACCGACAGTGAACATATTATCACATTCTGTAGCAACCTAGTTAAAACATAATTAATAGTGGCTGTGGTTTGAATTGTAACCACCAATTATCTGTAACCATTCTATAGACCCATTAGGTGTTTGCAAACAGTGATGACATTTTTTGTGGGCGGAGCTTATCTGGTGCCCAAAAATGAGTTTTCAAGTATCAGTCTATATTCCACATTTGTTTTTTTAAATTCTCAGAATTGACAAACTTGCTATTGTTGAATTAAATCGAGTTGTACAGTTCAAACTAGCAGATATAAACTTGAATTTGTGGAGCCAAAATGTCAGAATTGTAAGATAAATAGGTAAATATATAATAGTATTTCATGCTGTAACTGCATACTGTATGTGAATATTATGTAGACAAATTGTTAAATTAAATTTATGCTTTAAAAGTATCATAGCAGGTTTCATCCATAGTCTGGGCATTTAAAGGTCTGCATTTAGCTTCAAATGGCATTTTTCAAGACAGTATTGTCTAAAAATGAATTGTATTCTGATTCTGACATCCAAAGGCACAACATTACATTTTTCCTTTTATTCCATGGCTTTCACCCATTTCCTTCCACTTGTTTCCAGTGTTTTTCTGCCACCACAATGCGCACGCAGCTGCCGATGACTGTGACGTCTACTCCAAATTGGTCTATAAAGACTGAATGATTAAGATCTTCAGTTATGACATAAGTATTTTTTTGAGTAGTTTGTACAATAAGACAATTCTCCATTATTTACACTCTTCAAAAAGTACACACAGAGCAACAATGCATATATCCCATGTGAAGGTACGTCATCGGTGTATCTGATGTGAGGGAGCAGCTGTGAGAAAGACAGTAGGCTGTATAGTTATCTCCCAGATCTGGTGTGATCCCAAACTATACAAACTACTACCTCATTCCACAGCCCCCAACGCAGCAGCCCCTCTGTCTGGTACCCTGCGGGAGGAGACAGGAGGCAGAAAGACATGTCAGTGCCAGAAATCAAATGCTTATTTGTGCTATTTTTACTTTTAAATTTAATGAAGCACCTTTGCAATTGCTAATTTGATTTTCATAAATCTCTCATTGAAAGCCGTCTGTCGTCATCATACTTTAACCCAGTATTAACATTTCTCAAACATCCACATCATAAGTGTGGGCAGATTTCTGGCAATACAACTCATCTTTTGAAATATGACTCACGATATACCATGAAGAACAAAGAGATTGCACAAAACGGATCAAGTATCTGGCGCTCTGCAGCATTTGATGTGATAAATGTGCCGCTTGTATGTGCACATTAAAGATCATAAATGCTGTGTATTAAATATTAATATAATATGCATTACAATATATGCACAACTATATTCCACTGCAAGACTATATCCCTGGTTATATACATTATACAGTGCACTGAATTTGTAAAGCTGATGCAAGAAAGGAAATAGCTGTGTCAATATGTATTAGGACCGAGTGAAATTAGGCAATGAACCCATATGGAAGAGTTTCTCCACATTTTAATACACCCCAGTTGAAAAATCCATTTTAAGATCATAGCTGATTTATAAAACATGGTAACTGGTTTATTGACTCGAATCTCAAAACTCATCTACCATCTTAAACTGGATTTTCCAGCAGGGATGTGATTCCCACTCGTGCACATTTCAGCAATGCAAGACTCAAACATCTCTGCATCAAAATAATCTGTATGCTAGAGCTGATGATGACTGTCCACATGGTCTATTATTATTGCAACCATGCATACTAGCTTCGTACTTGTGTCTCGGGAATCAACAGCTGGCAGAGGCATGATAATGCATGTCAGTCTGATGTGCTTGAATCACAAGGCGTTTCTGTTGAACCGTAGACTGTCTGGCTGCCAGATTAACTTTATCATGACACGCATGCGATTATCAAGTGTTTTATCAACATACTCCAGCGTTACAAATCAAATCGACACCCTAACTTGATTGACTTGGCGCTTGAAATGGAGCATTCTGTCGGCTAATATTTCCGAGAAAATTGTAGACCTGCATGCACGATCTACTCCTCTTTTCTCATGACATTATGATCATATACTGTAATATTATAGTTATGCTATCAAATACGAAAAATGGCGGTTGCCTGACTATTGCACCCGGTTTGATAATCAATAAATTGCATGCTGAAACAAACCTATCCGTTGTATTAAACTGAAATGTGTCTAGGCAAATGCGAGACCGAATGCAAATGCAGCGCCAGTGTTGACGGTGACTGCGGCAATGACATTTCAAAGAGAGAACGTGGTGTTTCGCTCACCTGAGACCGCGACTGTACATGATACCGCCATCTTACATCACCAGCAAGAACGGAGATACACTGGCTGCAGGCGCGCAGATCTACCCCTGAGGTGACCTGCCCCTTGAGTGATCCGATCCGCCTTCCATTCAGTTCATGACTAGATAATTAAGTGGACTACGAAGTGTGCAGTTTAGCAGTGGTTGTCAAATGTCACAACGTGCACGAGAGAAAACTGCAGCACCTATTGAAAATGTCATGCTTACAAATATGAATAAACGGGCATTTCACGAAGAAAAAAATAGCCTTCTGATTGCAGTGACTGTTTGATTGCCTAATATAGCCTAGCTTTTTTATTAATTTTATTAACATTTAATAGTAAAGTAGGCCCAGCTCCACGGAGGGGGCCAATTGGCCCAGTAAACACAGAACATTCCCCTCACGTTATTTTTTGGGAACCAAATACCGTTAGCAGAACATTCTTTTTAGGTTATTTTTTGTAAGCATAAAACAACGTTCCCTGAACGTTGCATGTTTTTTTCTAATAACCTAAAAAAATAACCTACAGAGAACATTCTCTGGTGGTTATTTTTAGGTTGTTATTTTGCAACCATAAAATAACGTTCCCTGAACGTTGCATGGTGGTTGTTTTTAAAATAATCTAAAAAATAACATACAGAACGTTCCTTAATGGTTACTATCAGGTTATATTTTTAGTCCTCTAAAACTATCTTTACAATGAAAACGTTGCAAATGTTTTTGTGTAATTAGACAGAGCCCTAAAATTCGTGCAGCATTTACTACAATGCAGAAATTTGATCAAAACACGTTTTAAATTATAATATTAAGCCAGGGTAAGCATCCAGTAAAAGCAGAAATCATAAATTCGTGGATTTGTTTCATTTTCATTTACCGCGCACCTCTGATCTGCACGCATTTCTCCAGCACATGATTTCACGTCTTCCACAGACATGTGAAATTAATTAAAAAATGAGTGACAATTAATCATTGCGTTTTACTGGCTGATTGACTCGCTCATTTATCTATCTGTTTATTGAATGAATACTTAAAATTGATAGTTATGAGAGTAAATATGATTTTGGAAGGATTTGACATGCCTAACTGAAGATAGTGATTTTGCTGGATGATTGATGTACAGCGGAGTGATCATATTGGAGTAAGGAAACGTTAAGGAAACGTTATAATAACATTAAGGCAACATTAAAATAATGGTACAGTAATGTTATACAAAAAAAAACTAATGTTCTATTTCCGTTAATAAGACTTCTGGCTAAAAACAAACCTTAACAAAATAACGTTCTGGGAACCAAAAACTAATGTTCTGGGAATGTTAGAAAAACGTTCTAAACGTTCTAGTGTGCTGCTGGAGGTAGTTTTAGTTTGGCCAGCAGTAGGTGCCCATTCCCTGACATGTTGTATAGGTCCAAAAGTCCAAGTATAAGGCAGGACTGTAAAAAGGAGCAACTTTTTGATAAAGCATTAAACCAGCCCCTGTAAAAAGGACTGTCCTTCAGATAAGGCATTAAACTGGCCTCCTGACTTTCTATGGTCATTTAATTCCAACGTTAATTATGAATTTGACCTCATTTATTAAGGTGGTAGCACATTCTGATGGCCATATTGAGCGCTACCCCTCTATTAGAGCAGCTTTTTTAAAGCAAGGCAATCAAACGCATCTGTTGCATGCAGCAGAGTCTGGTTCTTTACTAAAGAGAAGCAGGTCTGAGTCTGGTCCGTACACTGGTGGGAAAAACTAGTTTTCTGCTGGGGGTAGTTTTGTTCCAGCTACCTGGTGTGTACTGTATGGGTCCAAAAGTCTCTAACAGGGTTCCCACACCTTGGTTAACTTCAGATTCAAGGACCTTTCATGGACTTGCCAGGTCCAATACCCTAAATTCAAGGACTTAATGTAGGGACACATTTCAAGTGAGAACAAGGTTACATAAGACACATTGTTACAGTTTTTATGTTTCAAACACAGCTACGCAAAAAAGCTTTTTTATAATATGACAGATCAGGTCTATTTGTTGTATTTCTATTTTGCATAAAACTAAAAATATATGATACATCCTATAATGTATTCTAAAACAATTTGATATTAACTTTTGGATGGATTTTATTGAAAAGAGCTTAGGCTCATGAAGAGAGGGGTGGGGTGAGCAGAGCTCATTAGCATTTAAAGGGACATGCACCAAAACAGGTCACTAAACAGAGCTGTTTTTGACAAGGTAAAAAGGGTGTTGATTTACACTTATACTTGAGAAAGTTTGTTGTCGAATCATATCAAATTGTGGAAAATGGGTATCCGATGACCCCTTTAAAAATATAGAAATGTTAAAATATTTCAATTTTTCTTTCTTTTTTTTTAATAGCAGTTAAAATTGCTGGACATGTTTTGTCCCATGTCTCAAAAATCTGTTAGGTGTTACTTTTCCAGGTGCAATCCAGAAGCCGCATTTCCTTACAATCTCACATGGTTTCAGTCATACTGGCAGTCTTTCAAAGAAACAGGTAAATAAAAACCCAGACTCTTGTTTACTAAAAGAATAAATTTTATTTCAGCACTGTAAGTCATTTCCCAACCATACAAACATGACTGCCAACTTTGACTCTCTCTCTTTTTGAGCCTTTTGGCTTTCTCCCCAATCCACTGTGAAATCAGACCACAACAGCAAGACAAATTAAAAAGAAAAAGTTTCTTTCCAAAACAATCAGGTGCTTTCTTTATACTAAAAATGAGAAATTGTTAATAACGATCATAACCATAACAGCAATAATAATAATGAACTTGACCCTTCACTTCACAAGTTTTTTGGAGCTTTTGGAGATCTTGATGCATGCATCAATGCGCTTGTTGATGAACGGGATCAGTTTTCCAAGAACAGACGACAGAATGTGTTGCCTACAAATGGATGTCTTAACTTGACTTGTCTCGGGGAGCACATGCTAGAAAGCAACGGGGACGAGATACAGAGGCTACGTACTGTACTTCCAGAAAATGTAGGATGTCAGCGGGCCACTGTACACAACACATTGCTGTTATCAGACTAGGACTGAAACCTGACCACACCGGTGGTCCTGTGGAGTGAAGGGCGACAGAGCCAGGATACAGGGGTAACAGTTATAAAGCAAGAGTCAGATCTGAGGTCCAGACACAAATCTACAGGAATGCACAGGCAAAACTCTTTTACCAAAATAGCTGTTGTGTGTGTGTGTGTGTGTGTGCATGGTTACAGTATGTGTTCACACTTAACCTATCCATGACTACATTGAAGCTACATTTTTCAGAGGGACGATACATGTGCATGGGAGCTGAAAAAGTGTCCTAAGGTTAATCGCTATGAAGAGCTGTGTCCAAGGCTCCACTTGAGAGGAAATAAAGAAATCTTCATTTTAGCAATGAAACTGGACGATACAAGATTTAGCCACGGTTCACCAAAAAGATGTAAACATCACATTTTCTTCATTTAGTATCTGATTACGGACCCCTTACGTATTCTAATAGCTCAATTACTGAAAACATGTAGCTGTATAATCATATATACAGGATCCAGAAAGAGAATCAAGACTCTTACTATATACTGGAAAAGCAGCTTCCAGAACTTCGACTTTGGTTGAAAATTAATGTGTCGCACGAATGTGTATTAGTCCGCTTTGTGTGCAAGGAAGCAAAATTTGCTCAAAATAATTCCGCCTTTAACTTGACAATTTAATGCCAAAACACAATGCAATATGTTATTTTCCGTAAGTGACAATTACATCAAAATGGTGAAGTGGTTTGAAACGATACCATACAAAATAGAGGTGAGGAAAATTGCAATCATTACAGTTGAAAATATCTAGTTATCTCCGCTAAGCAAATTTTAATACTAAATGTAGCAACGGTCAAAGGAGTAGCTGTTGTAATAACATTTAAAAAAAAAAAAGTAAGAAAAACACAATTCCACAACTGAATGAATCCAAAGATGATAAGGTTAAATTTATCGATTCACTGTTGAAAATGTTACCAACTCTTGTCTAAGATTACTTACAGACAGATTATTAGACTAATCATAAAAGTTAAAATCTCTCACTGTTAGTATGAAAACGTAATGAGAGCTGCTGCTGAGGGGGAAACAAAGGCAAGAATAAAAGAACAAACAGAGACAAGAGTTAAGAAGAGGGAGAACACTTGAAATTGTGACTGTGAATGTCCATGAAAACTGCGAGAGGGTCGGGGGGGAAAAAAAGAAAAAAGGTGGGGATTTGCATTTGTGACCAAATGTTTTATCGGTTTAATCAAGACCAACAACTGGAGTAAATCTCCAGAAAATCCTTCTCATTCAACCCAAATATTATCCGCTAAATATTTCTTAGTCTATATTTTACTCTGACATGAATCTCCATAAATGCATGAATGAGAGTTTAAGCAGCAATCTAGAGCAAAAAGAGCAAAGCAGAAAAGCTTTGGAGAGGGTAACTTTGGAACCAAGCGTATGAAACTGCAAATTAAGTATCCAAATAATTATAAGAGAAATTCTCCAAACACTCTGGACAATACATTAATATCTGAATATGCAAAAGATTTACTATTTTTTTTTTTTTTTTAATTTTCTCCCTCATACTAACCGATGTCTCTCTACAGGTGTAACAAAGGTACTGTGTGTGTTTGTGTTTGTGAGAGAGAGAGAGAGATTATATCTTTATTTGGTGTCTGTATATTTCGGTTTATGCTGTTCCTTTCTTAGATTACACTTAAAACTAAATGTGAAGGAGTTACTCTATGACAAACACACTGAGAAAAAAAAAGCCCAACTAACTGAAACGGCTGTTAATCACAGGACTGAATGTTTTTAAAAGGATCTACTGTTATTCTGAAGAAAACCAAAATTCCATTAACGGGTGCGTATGCATGTTCATATGCACTAACATGCTGGAGATCCTCTCGTGAAAACTAGCACTACTGTACTTAACGCGTAATAAAACGTGACAACCTAAGGTTGAGGTTTAAAATGCTCTAGCGTGCATGACGGTGTAGCGCGGATACTACCTGTCACGCTACGGTCAAGATTCTTCTTGTTTTAAAGTCTGTCCGGTATGTCCAGTATTGTCATATTCCAACACCGATATATCACTGTCATATTTTACTTGTTTTGTAGCAAACTGCATTAACAATGCATGCTTCAGGTCATCATGATATTTCTGACGGGCTGATCTGTCTGGGATCCTCAAGAGTGAGAATTTGCAGAATATACACAGACATGTAACTATAATGGGTGTTTCCATAATCTGAGCTTTCGATATACTTTTAGTGGCACTAAATATAATATTAACTTCTTAACAAAATAAGGTGCATCTTATAACTTCAATAGAAAGCTGTGATGTCATCTTGACACTGTCAATTGTACAGATCTTAAACTATGATTAAATGCGATAGCCTCTCTCAAGTGTATTAGTTATTCTTAAAATTAAATTCTCATTCATTATGTCCAACAAATCATTGGTACAAAACATGTATTTTGCTTTTAAAATGCATTTAAAACATTAACATGTAAGTAAAATTAATCTCCTAACCATCTGATGCGAAATGGTCGATATAACGGCAAGTGCGGCTTTATCAGGGTGTTTCGTTCGTTTTTAACTTTAAAGCCTGTTCGCCTCAATAGAAGTAATGTTTTGAACACAGAAGTGCGTGAGTTCATAGGACTGTCACAAAAACGAGACGAGACGGACTGATCACGAAACAGCCTGGAGAAGCACAGACTCCAACTGATTTTTTTTGTTTTTTTTCTAAATGACTTTGTCACAATAAAAGGTGATCCTAAGGTTCGTTCAATTAATTACTTTCGAGTGTAAAAAAATTACAATGATTTTAGCGATGGTGGGAGAATGCACATGTACAAAAAAGCATCCACATGGTACACATGCACAAGGCACAGAGAGGAGACGTGAACAACGAGGGGAGGGTAAAAAAAACAAAAACAAAACAAGAGCTGTTAAAACCCAAAAGCAAAATGTTGTGAAGCAGAGAGATGTCAAATGGCAGGTCTGTCTGAGGGACTGTGTGCATTCTCAACCACTGATAAAATCACTCCCCTAAATCACGTCGTTGCGTAACAGGATCATGTACATTTGGGTCTATATACAAACGGCTGGGATGTCAAACAGTATCACGGTTCCCTCTGAACACACTGCTTCCTCCTGAACTCTGCCTCGATTTGTCTTTATCCTGGTTCGAGGACAACCCAGTGTGTTTTCGGTTTTAAAACAAAGTGCAGGTTACGACGCACTCCGTTCTCACATTCAAATGGGTTGGTGTTGATTTGTACGTCATACTGGTAAACAACACGCAAGGTAAAGTGAATTCAGACAGTTAAACTGTCAAAAGGAATGACGGTCTGCTGCTCAATAAAAGGGCGTTAACCAATTAACCAATTTACTGTCTCTATACAGCGCAGTACTATCATAAATAACATTTGTAAGTGCTTTACGTTACAATACAATCATTTTTAAGTGTATTTCTTCCTCAGACGAGGGGGGGAACTTGCATATCTAAAATTTTGGGCGTAAGGTGCTTTAAATGTGTCATTTAGAACTACTTGAGTAGTTTGAATCCTCAAGGGGGCGTGGGCCTAAAAGAAGATCGTCTACATGTGAGAGAAAGCAACAGAGTAGAGCTAGCTATGCGACGCTGAGTGTAACCTGTACGAACATTTGTGTTACATTTGCTCATTTTTGCTAAAACTAGACTTCTTGGGCCGCCCATAGCCCCTGTGCTGAAGAAAATAGCAACTTCTCCACATGTAAATCACTCTTTGATAATATCCAAAACAAAAAAACAAAACAAGGGACTACCATGTGTGTGTGAATGCACACTGTGACATACAAATACAACCCGCGTTCTCCGTCAGTTTCCACTCGTCTACTGTATTCAGGGCAGTGTTGAATTTGAATCCTCCCGTGTGGTACACTGCAGATACAGCCATGTGTAGTACAAATAGTGTGATTCTTCGCTGTGTGGTGGAAACTTTAGAGCAGGTGCTGCTGTGCTACTTGACACGTGCAAGTATTTCGTGTAGGTCAATTTTCGAATATACTTTGGGCAATAAGGGGCTTTTCGTAGCCATTTTAGGCAATCATACATATAAAGTCACCGTCAACGCACTAAGCTCTGAAAAGAAAACGGTGTCGAAATAAAAAGACTCGAGAGCTTTTCACGATGCTACAACACTGATGGGCCAGTGGAAAGGATGAGGTCCGGAATCCGGAGATTCGGGGCGATGTGCAATCGAGGGTTGTGATTTAAACCCGTTCAGTTTTAAACCAGACCCGGTTCTTAAGGTGACACACAGACCGCAATCCTGACACTGTCCATCTGTCGTTTCCAGCATGTGCAGCATCATAAATTATACCATGACAACACAAAGTGGCTACTGTGCCCTAAATATTCAATTTTGCAAGGAAAAGGCAGTCGACCTTAGATCATTCCCTCTCACTCTCTCATTCTTATTACATTATGGGATGTAATTACTCCTCTTTCTGTAGTGCACCATCTGATGGGCAGTCGTCAAGGCAACAAGGGGCCTCTACTTCCACCCCATCTCCTGACTGGTTGTCTCTGCTGGCTAAGGCACACTGGATTGGCTGGGCCAGTGGTGGCAGGTCAAGAGCTTGACCAGTGGCGCTTCCTGAAGAGCTGCCGTTCAGCTGCTGTGACGCGGTCCCCGTTCCCTCCGTGGGCCGCCCCACCGCTTTAGCGTCCTCTGTGAGCTTTGGGGGGCTTGAGGAGGGAGGTGAAGAGGACAGAGTCTACAAGAAACATTGGGAGACAGAGAAAAATCAATCTTCTTGCTGACCAACATTAATATAAACGTTGAGCGTTTAACGCCAAAGATGGACTGACCTGTGTTCTGTTGGTGGTCACTTTTTTCCCTCCCCTTCCTTTCACTGTCAATTCTTTACCCCTTCTGGGAAACGACAGAAAAAAACAGATGTTATATATCCATATGTGCGTTAGAGATATAACAATACTAGATGCTCAGAAAGGTGGTAAGGACATCGTTATAATAGCCCATGTGACATCAGTGGTTCAACCGTAATTTTATGAAGGTACAAGAATATTTTTGTGCGCAAAGAAAACAAAAATAACGACTTTATTCAGCAATTCCTTCTCTTCCGTTAGATTTGGGTACCAAACTCTGTACTTTTAAGGGTACCGACCGAATTGCGTCGGTACTACAGAGGCTTACATTAAGTGCCAAATTTTGGTACCCGAGAACACATCTGGGCACATACGTTACAGAGAGAGAGAGAATGAGACCATGTAACTCATTTAAACACAACACACAGGACAAACTGAAATGTTCTGAAGTGTGGTTACATTTCTAGGGCCATATATCTTTCATTCATAAAAACTGAATTTATTCTATAGCACGGAATGCCACGGAATTCATCATTCGAATTGCAATATCGACTAGTGTCCGTGAATATTAAAATGCAAAAAGATGGTTTAAATATAAATCCTGCATGTTCCGCTTGCTTCTGTACGCATGAATGGCAGAGACACGGTTCTGTTTACTACACAAATATTGAAGCATGCATGACATTCATGGTGATTTTTGGCCTCGGTTGACCTTGGTTAACTTCAAATTCAAGGACCTTTCAGGGACAATACTCTCAAATTCAAAGACTTAATGTGGGGACACATTTCAAGTGAGAGCAAGGTTACATTGTTTTACTTTGTTAAGACACATTGTTCCAGTTTTCATGAGTCAAACACAACTATGCAAAAGAGCTTTTTTTGCATTTATTTTTGGCCATATGACAGAGATCTGATATACTATTTGTCATTTTTCTGTTTTGCATAAAACCAAAGAATATTCGGCTTCTGGCCAAGTGATGGTCCTTTGGATCTCTGGCAAGCCATTCTTTGTCATCTTAATTATCATAATTAAAAAGCCCCCAAAGTATAGCGCAATTACTATATCCCATATCAAAACTCAAAATATTTTATTATATTATATTTATTATATTTATAATATTATATTATATTTATTACCATATTATTACCATACCTAAAATGTGTATTTTACAGTCACCCTTGTGCAGATTGATCATAAACACAGCTAAAAGGCTTTCTACCAGTGGCCATCACTTAATCTCTTGCACAGTTTTATCACAGGTAAAATGCAATGTTTCAATACAAGCATTTCAGTCAAATGCAATTTATGCAATATTTCAAACATTTAACCCACAAGAGAAAAATCAACCCTTCGCAACATTTTAAAATGATCCCAAATCTGTGAAAGAAATGAGGATTTGGCAACACTGCATCCAACACAAGCTGCAGAAATCAGATTTAATTAATCATGGGTCAAGACAAGAGTAAGGAGATCACTGACAAATCATGCTGGAGGATTTGCTGCTCAGCAGATAATGTGCTCATATCTGATCCTGTAAGATGTGCTCCCTTAATACAGAGTGCGCATGATTGCGAAATTGAAAGTGAAAGTAAATAGCCGCTCATTCAAAAGACATTTAAATACTCTGCATATGATAGCGGTTCCCTGATATGCGAAAATTATATTCAATATTAGAATGATTGCGTGAGCAGGCGGTAATGGCCTGAAATTCAGCAGGAGCGGGATCAAGAAAACAATCCCGCATAGAGCTTTAATACAAAAATGCACACAATGAATGGTGACTGTAGAGAGCAAAAGCTGAATCCCGGACATTTTGGGCAATTTATAAATCCCAGCTGGACACATTTTTTAGGTCCAAAAAGAGGACATGACTTGGGAAAGACGACATATAATCACCCTAACTAATGTAAATCAAGCAAGCTAGTATACATATGTCATGAAGTGCTGGCGAAATAACACATTAGTGGACCGGAGGGAATAATATAGAATTTTTTTTTTCAGAAAACTTCTTTCACAAAATAAATTCCAAGCACTTTCAAGGACCCGTATCTATGTATGTTTATTATCAAAAATTTTCCAGGGCCTTGAATGAATTTTTTTTTTTTGATTCACAAACTTTCAAGGATTTCAAGGACCCAAATCTTGCAGTCACACACAGAAATGTAACGGCAACCAGTCAAAATAAAAGTATGGCTTAATATGTAACTTGTATTACTTTTGTACAGTATAATGTACGTCTTTATATATTCCATGTTCTGTCAAATTTAAAGCAATAAATTATAAAAATAAATATTACAACTAGATTAGAAAAAAAAAAAAAAAAAAAAAAAAACTGTAGGAAAAAAAAAAAATACAATTATTAAAACTTTTTTTAAAGGAAACAATTTTTCTTCCATGTATTAATTTTAACAGTAACCTTCTGTTTGTTTGACAAAAATAAAAGAGTTTAATTTAATTTGATTAAACACTGCACTTTTTTTTTTTGAAAATAGGCTCATTGTCCAACTCCCCCAGAGTTAAACAGTTGAGTTTAGCCATTTTCGAATCCTTTCAGCCGATCTCCGGGTCTGGCGGTAGCACTTTTAGCATAGCTTAGCATAGATCACTGAATCTGATCAGACCAATAGCATCTCACTCAAAAATGACCATATATAATGACAATATTTTTTCTATTTAAAACTTGACTCTTCTGTAGTTGCATTGTGTACTAAGACTGACGGAAAATGAAAAAAGTTGCGATTAGTAGGTTGATATGGCTAGGTACTATACTCTCATTCCGACGTAATAAATCAACAAACTTTGCTGCCGTACCATGGGTGCAGCAGGCACAATGAGATTAGCAGCGCCTGAAAGTGACCGGCACTAAGTTTGTGCAGATGCAGAGTAGCAGCTGGAAGAGTTGACGAAAATATCTAAACTCTTTGGTCATTTTTGAGCGAGATGCTAACAGTCTAATCGGATTCAATAATCTATGCTACACTATGCTAAACGTGCTACCACCAGACCCCGAGATCAGCTGAATGGATTCGAAAACGGTTAAACTCAGCTGTTTAACTCTAGAAGAGTAGGAAAATGAGCCTATTTTCAAAAAAAGTGGAGTGTTCCTTTAATGTTTTGCCACAACTTTATTTTTATAAATTGAGGAATCGCGATTTTGAATAGAAACATTAGGAATATAGAATTAGACACTTTGACAATGCCAATGATAACAGTAAAGAGAAAGAACAACAACAACCAAAAAAAAAAAAACGAAAAAGATTGTTCAAAATGTTGAAACAGAGTTTTGTAGTTTTTTACTGAAATAAATGTTTAGTACCAAAACAGTACCAAAAAAAGGAACCACTGGGTACCGGCACCGAATTTCAGGTACTGTACTGATTACACTGTGAATGGTACCCAACCCTATCTTCTGTATCAGTCTTTGACACACATTCAGGACAGTACACTACTGCGTCAGTAGCGCCACACACATGCGTCGTGCAACTCTTGTGAAGACTGACACTGAATAGAAGACATTGTTAAATAACGTCATTATTTTTGTTTTCTTTGCGCACAAAAGGTATTCTCGCAGCTTTACAACATTACGGTTGAATCACTAATGTCACATGAACTATTTTAACGATGTCCTTACTACCTTTCTGGGTCTTAAACATGTTAGTTGCATCGCTGTCTATGCAGGGTCAGAAAGCTCCCGGATTTCATCAAAATTATCTTTATCTGTGTTCTGAAGATGAACAAAGGTCTTATGGGTTTGGAATGACATGAAGGCAAGTAATTAATGGCAATTTTAATTTTTGGGTGAACTATCCCTTTAAAATCTCTGCCTGCTGCTACTAGTCCTCACCAGTAGGTTGTGCAATTGAGAGTTGATGAACATCAAAAAGCAGCAGAGAGAGAAAGAGACAGAGTAAAGCCCTCACAAGCAGTAATTTGTTGTGAGGCTTGTCATACCTCCATAAATAATCAGCTAAATGACCACTATTTTATGACACAGAATGGACTCACCCTTTTGCTCCTACTGACACCACCTGCATATTGAGTCTGCCACGAACTGGTTTGTTCCCAGCCCACTGACCAACAACCATGCCAGCTATTTCCAGCTTGCCACCCTGGGGAGGTATAGACTGGATTCCTAAAAGAGTTACAGAAAATGACTAAGTGACACCCAACAGGCAGGAGAGAAAATGAACTAAATGTGCTAAATGAGAGGAAGGTCTAACCTGGGAAGGCCCTGGGCCGGTGCTGGTGGTGATGGTGAGGGGGAGGAGGCATGGAGCCCAGTGGGCGAGGAGGGTATAGAGGATGCATGGGGTAGAAAGGGGGCACCATGGCAGGGGGGAGGAATGCAGGGGGTGGCAGTGGTGGAGGTGGGGGAGGCGGCCGGGACAGGTTGATGCCTTCCAGAATGGCCTGGCGCATCTTCTCCACTCTCGAAACCAGCTCCTCCTGTAGGAAAAAGTATCAAAGACAATTAATAAAAAAACACCTTTAAATATTGCCAAATATTAAACAGATGTGCCTGCACCTATGCGTTTGTTACCTGTCCTTCACACATATCAAGTAAGGAGGCTCTGTCTCTGGTGGCTTTAGCTAGCTTGCTTTGGAACAACTTCCCGTCAAAAAAGCCCCAAGGGCAGCAGTGGTCCCATGGCAAGGGCTGTCCACATACATCATTCACAAACAGGGCAGTGTCCACTCCACTCATGAACAGAGAGGCCAGCTGCACCCCACGGTTATCCACCTTCTCCACCTGGTATCAGTGTCAAAGAGAAGAAATATGATCCGGCGGCATGTTTGGCATGAGCCTGGTAAATGTCACAGTAGCGTGTCATTTCAGATTTCACAGAGCTCTTTCAAAGCAGATTATTGACAACCTGACAGTTGAAAGACTGCATCTATTTTAAAGAAATGTTTTGCCTTGAACCTTTTGCTTTATGTGACCTACAGCTATTGAAGTTGAGCTGAGCTCAGTCCTGACTGAAAACATGCCTCAAGGCAAAAAAAAAAAAAAAACCCTTAAAATTGTTGTGAACGAACATTTAATAAAGAAAGCGTGGAAGATACAAAGATAAAGATTGCATGGGGTATGTTGTGTGCAGTGTTCAATTCAATCCCGCCTCTCACTGCTTTTACTGTAATCTGGGTCTGTACAGTTATATAAGAACATGCAAACACATGCAAATACATGCAAATGTGCATGTCTCAAACCACAGCTCTCTATCCATCTGCTTTTAGCAATTTAACTTGACAGAAAGTAAATATTTAATTAGAAACATGATTAAACCAAATAATGCTTTGGGGAAAAAAAAAAAAAAAAAAAATCAGGAAAAGCAGATAATTAAAAAATAAATAAATATATTTTTGGAACTGTTCTCTGAAGAAAATGCCATTTAAGTCAATAATATTCAAAGCAATTTTTCGTTTTTGTGGATCGTTTAACATTCATAGAATAAAAGAGTTACAATTTAATTTGTAATAAGGCAATGCACAATTAATCAATCTAAATCTGAAATCATGATTTTAGCTTAGTGTGTTCTGTGTTCAGTTACACATGAACAGCTCATGATCCAGTCTGCATCTCAGAAAGGCTGGATTCACACAAAATGTTGCTCTACACAAACTTATCTCATTCATTTGGGAACACACCATTTTCCCAAAATTGTAAAGAGAAGTGATTAGAAACCAGCTGTTGTAAATAAAAGAAAAGTTTTAAAGGCCTCCTGCAGTTTTAACCAAAATAAAATCTTGATGGTTTAATGAAAATTAAAAAAAAATTAAGACAGCCACAGATATTAGTATTGTAATATTAGAACTGTGTCGCAAAATTATATTTATTTCATTACTTATTCTCAGATTTCTTTTTAATTATTAAATAAAATTAGGTAATGTTTTTATTTAAAAAAAGAAATATTTAAATAAAACAAATAATATTTTTAATTTAATATATTATTTATTCAGAAATATGAAAAATACTATTAATATTTTATTGTTATTATTATTATTATTATTGTTGTTGTTAATAATAAAAATAATAATAATAATAATAATAATAATAATAATAGTAGATATAAACCGAAACATTTTTCTCCAAATTGTGCAGCCCTAAAACAAGCAAGCCCTAACTGCTTGAGGGGGTGGTCCTTGTGTGATAAGAGTTAATGAGAAATGTGTTACCTTGAGTTCCTGAAGTTGGTCAGGCTCATAGAGCTGGTTGGACACAGCTTGAGCCAAAAAGGCATCAAGCTCATGGCGCTGAAGAATGCGACCCCCCGGCCACTGCATCATATACCTGTAAACACACAATGCCATTTAAAACACCCAGAGCTACTGTGTGAAGAACTACTACTGTATGTCTGATATTTCATGTTTGCATCATGATGACAGGCTGAAAGCTGCTGTTCTTTTTTTTTTTTTTTTTTTTTTTTTTTACAGATCATTTATAGTTAATAGTCTACTGTTGTTATACCTTCAGTCATTCTGAATTTGAATTACCTTGACTTTTGAGATTTTTTTTAAAGCATCTGTAATGTATTGTATTGTATTTTTTAAACCTTGTATTATTTCTTAACATATAATATGCTTAAGACAAGTTTGTACACAAAGTAGTTATTTAAGATATTTAACAAGTGATTTAACATTTACATCATGTTGACAACTTCATGTGTGGTGCACTTGGAGTAGAATTTGCTTTAACTAAAGGGTTAATAAAGAAAAAGTTACTTTAATTATGTAGTAGTTACATTGTCAAGTTGACTAGTTAAAAATCATACAAAATTGAGAATCGGTCAAATGTTCTGAAAAAAAGGAAAAAATATATATATATTATTTTATTTTATTTTTTATTTTTTTTGCCATATCACCCAGCCTTGGCTGACCTACTTATCCAATCTTTCATAGTAAAGTTAGAACCACGTCAGTGTCAATGCCTAATGAGAAGCAGGTCTACAGTGATCACGTAAAGGTACCTGAGCACGCAGCACATGAGCAGCAGGTGAGATGGCACACAGGTCGGGTTGAGCAGGGCAGGGCAGTCAGAGCGCATACAGGCTAGGAAGGCTCGTGTACGGCGGCTACGGTCCTCAGACGCTCTGCCCAGCCACAACCGCCTCAGGTTGGGACACGTCCACTCGCGGAAACACAGGGCCGGAACTAGCTCTGGGGTTAGGGCAGATTTAGCTTTACTGGCACACCACTCCTTTACAATCACCGGAGGCACTGCGGAGTCATACAGAAATGGGACACATTTAGATTCATCTTACTTTGATGCTGCCTTACTCCCAGCTGGAGGAGACACAGCTGGGCAAAATATCTGTATTATTAAAAGCAACACAAAACAAGAGCTAATTCTCTAGTCAGACATGTGATACTATTTTCATCATTTAGAGTTAAAATACACTGTGTACTTTTTATCTGCCAATATTTAAATCACACCTCATTATTTTTATAACCATAAAAACAAGCAATGTTTACTTACACTACCAGTCATTTTTTTTGTTTTTAAAGAAGTCTCTTCTGTTCACCAAGCCTGCATTTATTTGATCCAAAATACAGCAAAAGCAGTAATATTGTGAAATATTTTGTTTTATTTCAAGTAACTGTTTTCTATTGAAATATATTTTAAAATGTAATTTATTCATGTGATCGAAGCTAAATTTTTAGCATCACCACTCCAGTCATCAGTGTCACATGATCCTTCAGAAATCTTTCTTATATGCTGACTGGCTGTTCAAGATTTTTTATTATTATTATCATCAATATTTAAAACAGTTGAGTGCATTTTTTTCAGGATTCTTTGAGGAATAGAAAGATAAAAAGATTAGCATTTATCTGAAATAAAAAGCTTTTGTAACATTATACACTATACCATTCAAAAGCTTGGAGTCAGTATAATTTTATTTATTTAGAAATTAATACTCTTATTTAGCTAGGATGCTTTAACTTGATCAAAAGTAATAATAAACATTTATAATGTTACAATTTTTTGCTATTTTTACTATTTCAGATAAATGCTGTTCTTCTGAACTTTCTACTCATCAAAGAAACCTGAACAAAATCGATTTTAAATTTTAGCAGCAAATCAGAATATTAGAATGATTTCTGAAGGATCATGTGACTGGAGTAATGATTCTAAAAACCCAGCTTTGAAATCACAGGAATAAATTACATTTCAAATATAAAACAGTTATTTTAAATAGTAAAAAAACATAATTTAAAATTTTGTTTTTGCTATACTTTGGATAAAGTAAATGCAGGCTTGGTGAGCAGAAGAGACTTCTTTAAAAACATTAAAAATTGTACCGTTCAAAAATGTTTGACTAGTAGTGTATTTAACAAATAATGACTCTTTGTTTTAATGCAATTTGAACAGCATATTCATTTTTGCTGTGTTACTGAACAGTACTATCAGTATTAAAACTCTCAAATGTCTCCTCGCATTGTTATCAGCTATTGGCTTTTTGGTATTGTGACAACTCTTGAAACATGTATGCTATTCTACAGTCTCATATAACTGAGGTCTGCACTCACCATCAACTGGACTACGCTTGCGCATGGCCAGTCTCTCCAGCCTCCGCTGGGTCTCAGCCAAGCTGAACAGCACCCCGTAGGCATACTGGCGGGCAGAACGGAAAAGTAGAGAAGCAGGAGGCAGGTCGGGGTTGCACTCGTCCTCTATACACACTGGCATCTTCATCTCCCCCTGGGGAGTGACAGAAGAAAGAAAAGGAGGAAGAAGAGAAACAAAGAGAAGAGTGTTAGAAGTCTAACATGTATTATTAGATTCTTTTTTAATACATTAAACAGGTTTTCAAGGCATTTGTCGCATACTATTATAAAATCTCCATTTAAACATTAAAGTTTATGTTGCATGTCAATTCAGAGTTCATTGAGTAAAGTAAAAACTCCACAACTTGTTTGAGGGATGAAATATTAGTGACGAACCCTCTCAGAATGTATTTATTTGTGAGCACATGCTGTGTGATTGCTGTACCTTGGTCAGGATGTGGTAGATCTGCGGATACATAAGTCCTCTTCTGTGTCTGTGTTCTGCCACTCTCAGCACCTCGGCACTGACCTGTGGAAGGGGTGGAGTTGTGATGTCCATGTGACTCCGTGTTGGCATGGACAGCAATGATGGAATGGACGGCCCACTTCCGTTACCATGGTGCCCGTCCCCAGAGCCACTGCCGCCCCGTCCGCTGGGATCTTCCCATCTTGTAGACTTGTCAGCCAAATGACTGTGACAGAAAATGAATATTCAATCTGCTCCGAATAACAGACTGCTTGCAGGTACACAACATAACGAACAGATTCTGTACAACAGACTCACTTAGTGCTGGTGTCATTTTGCTCCTCCCCATCCGAAGACGACGATGATGAGGGGGAGGGGCCTGTAGGAGCAGCAGTGTGATGATTGGGCTGTCGGTTGCCACTTTGAGAGGAATCATACGGAGCAGACCAATCAGCAAAGCCCATTTTCCCAACTAGTGAATCGTTACAGTCCTGGAGAGGCTGAGTTGGGTTCTGGCATAAAAGGGCTGGACCAGTGGCAGGGCTGGGTCCGTAGAGCCCACCTGGATAAGGCACCTTAACACCTGACACCTGGGGTGGACCAAACTTTGGAAACAGCAAAAAAAAAAAAAAAAAAAAAGAGGTTGACATCAGTATCAAATAAACATGATTTGCAGCAGTACACTTTAGTAAAAAAACAAAATAAAAAAAATTACCTGAGCTTTTACAGGCTGCATTGCCCCCATATGGCCTGGAGGCCCGCTAAACTGACTAGGCCCAAAGCCTGGAACTGATAGAAGAGATGGGGAAACCAAATGAATATTGTATGAGTATAATCTAAATGATGTCAGAGTTTATTTTAAGGATTCTGAAAAGTAAACAGTGGAAAATAAACATACACTACCATTCAAAGGTTTGGGTTCTGTAACGTTTTTTTAACGTTTCTAAAGAAACTTACACTTCGTAAAGCTGCATTTGATCAAAAACACAGCAAAACAGTATTATGAAATATTGTTGCAAAACTGTTTTAAATTATATTTCATAAAATGTAATTTATTCTTGTGATGCAAAGCAGAATTTCCAACATCATTACTCCAGCCTTCTGTCTCACATGATCCTTCAGAAATCATTCTAATATGCTGATTTGGTGCTCAAGAAATAAACAAACAAAAAAACAATCTTGCTGGTCCCTAACTTTTGATCAGTAGTGTATGTATTGTAAATGGTCTTCAAACACCACATTATACCTACAGAGGTAAGGAGAAGGTCCCATGGAGAGAGGTCTTGGTTTACTGGCCGCTGAAAAATATTCCACTGCCTTCTTAAACCTCTCGATTTTATCTTCAGTTCGTGACTGGAGGTTAGAAAAATGTGGAGTCCCCATGTTATGATGAGCTTTCAAGGTAAAGTGTATAAAATCAGTTCATGAAAATGCATATGTGAACACAGCCATGCTTCACCTGTGACTGCTTGAAAACATCCTTGGCCACCGAATCTAAATTCCCAAGATCTTTGATGGATGCCACATACTCAGATACAGCCTTAATAACAACCTCACATGGTGGGAGCACTAACTGATGAGCCCTTACCTGAACAGAGAGAGGAAAAACAAAGAATGAAGTTAAAAGAATGGCTTATATTGATCAAAACTGACGCTCAAGGATGCTTAAGTCTGTATCATCAATTGCAATTATGGAAGAATGAAGATATCTGAAAATGTGTGAAATGGCAAATTGTATAAGCACCT
Organism: Labeo rohita; assembly: GCF_022985175.1. Taxonomy (NCBI): domain Eukaryota; kingdom Metazoa; phylum Chordata; class Actinopteri; order Cypriniformes; family Cyprinidae; genus Labeo; species Labeo rohita. The sequence continues at coordinate 19,801,209 of NC_066891.1, read as the reverse complement.
TTAGGGAGGCAAGAGGGTGTTCTGGACCTAGCAGACTCCAATGAAAGGCAGCCAAGTCTTCATCTGGCAGAATGTGGTTACCTGTTTTTTTGAAGACTCACATTTAGAACCAAACAATGTACTGAAAATGCAAACTCACATCCTGGACTAAAAAAAAAATGCGTTGCTTACCAAGAAGAGCAGCAAAGATGGGCAGGTGCTGGGTCTTGAGGCCGAGCTGGCGAGCCGCCTCTGATAGCAGGTACTGGTGAGTGGTCAGATTCTTGCCATTCCAGGAGAGCTTGAGAGCGTGGGAGCTGAAATAGGCCGGAACGTTGCATAGCGCAAACTCTGAGTCCTGTGCAATCAGACCTTGAAAACCATAGTCTCTGTACAGGGATAGCACCTCCTGATGGTGGTCCTCCAGGGTCTGCACCACCTACAATACAAGCCAGATGGAAGGAGATCATGGATTCTTATGAAACAAGCTCCTTTTGCTCTGAATTTCTGATAAAACAGCACTTTCACCATCAAGCTTAAAGGTGCACTCAATTATTTTTGTTGTGCTGGCTGATGTGGCAGTCATCTTGGATTTATACCAAAACATTAGTGTTGTCAAAATGTACGTTTTTCGATACTTACTGATTCTGAATATTTAAAACCATTGCAATACTTGTTTTTTGCAGAACTGATACGCTGGTACCAGCTCTGGCAACAGGATGACACCAACAGCAGTGCACATTTTAAGTAAATAAATACATAATTTGTTGCATGTTTCAAAGTTATGTGCATCACGTGGTTCTTACACACAAGTGGCTCTGTTCAAAGCAAATGCCATCTCTGTGACTGTAACATGCACTCTGGAACACAATGGACATAGCCAGTTATGCTGTTTTTTTTTTTCACATCTGCATAATTTCAAAGAATTTTGTTGACAGATTTCACAGCATTTCACAAAAATGTCTCACGAGAAACACTGACCTGCGGTCACAGATACTTATATTGTTTTTTTTGTTGTTTTTTTTAATTTACAGTGCGGTTGTATTAGTAATAGTAATATGCTTGTCTTAGAAATAATAAAAATGATAATATTATTATATAGTCCTACTCAAGGCTATCAGCCCTGAGGCATCTCAGACAGCAGAGTGTCGCAGCAATACAGGGTTTGCACTGGATGCGTGGCCGTATTGGTGATGCCCAGACGTAAACAACAGCATAGATTACACAATTAAAGAAGTGGAAGCTGCTAAATCATATAGAGAAAGATTAGGTAAGCAGGAAAGGGCGTATATTTTGAAACAACTAAAGTTAATAGGTGGTAAAGATACATACAAGCAGTATTACTTAAGATATTAGCCTAATATTTCACCTACCTTCTTTGCACTCTTCCCCTCGATTTGTTTTAACTTTTGGAGGTCTATAGTACTCCAAATGTTTTTCCTGATCTGACTGATTAGTACAGCCCAAAACATGACAATAATTGACCATTTTCAGCAGCAATAATCAGCAAAACATGTAAGTTTCCTTCAATTCAGTGGGATTATGTTCAATGCCACCAATATGGCCGACTGATGACATGTTGTGAAAACACTATTTTCCCTGTAGCGTCAAAAACTGTGCTGAAAATCAGTATTTTAATTATTAACTTATTCCTCAAGCAAAAGTCTCAGAGGGTTACTAAGATAAATCAAGAAACATTAGGCTAGTCATGTGATCATAACATGGCAGCCTTCATGAGGAGACTGGCTTCATGATAAACAACAACAAAAATGTTCTATTATGACTTTGTTTTGACTGGAGTCTCACCTGTAAATCATTTTAAACATATTATAAATAAGTATTAATTATTGCATTTTGGGTAAAACTTTAATGAGGGAAGAGTGCACTTTTAAAATTACAGTTTAATGAAAATAGATGATATTAAAGATTATTTTAATTGCTTTGCCAACATTTTACAACGGAAGAACATAGTGAAACAAACAATGCATTTGCAGTGCAACTTGGCTGTGTATCTTCACATTTAAATGGAAATAAATGACATGACAATCCAAAATTCCTCTCGTGGAGGGCATCAGGCCACTCACCCGCACGCGGAATCGGAACATGGCGAGGCGGACACAGTGGCTCAGGCAGGCCGGGGGCAGGAACCAGGCCCGCGGAGGGGGCGTGGCCTTGCTTCCGACGTGGTTGACGATGAGCTGTGCGGTCTGTCGCTGCCCCTGTGCCCGCCGCGCCCACTCCGGCCAGCGATCCTTCCCAAGCGTGCCGTTGAAAACCACCACCAGCTCCAGTCCGCCTTGGTACAAACAGGCCTGGGAGAGCGCCGCCAGATAGCCGAGCATTGCATTCCACTCGCCTCCACAAACCCAGTCGGTCTGGTAGCCCCCGTAGAGCCGCTGAAGGCCAGAGTCTGCGTCAACCAGAATGCGAGCTGGCGGGGGAGGCGGAGGCAGCGAGCTTGGATGATGGGGATGGTGGTGGTGGTGGTGGTGGTGGTGATGTGGGGGCTGACGGCCTGCCGTTCGGGCGAGCTTGAGAAGATCTACTGGAACTGCCGCCCCAGGGCAGCGTTTCTCCAAATACTCCTGAAACCCTTGAACTCCCATATTGTGTCTTAGAGCGTGAGATGGATGAACCTTGTTAAGAAGTTGATTTCTAGGCTGTGAGCTCAGAACTAGATCTGTCCGGTTATAGTTGGATAACTAAAGAGCTGAAATGTCTGGTAAATTATCCCACAAATGCAACTGTCAACCGACCCCCTGTAAAATTCCAGATACGCGTGGCTATTTTTTACATTTGGTCGTGTACGTGCAATCTGTGTCCATTCCTTACTGTGTCAATGTTATAATCCCGCTACAGTCTGTCTATTTTGATCAGTTACAATGTTGCACGGTCTACAACGTAACGATGGAGGATAACGGCGCGCACGCTACAGTTATGATGTCGACAATGTTGGTAACATCAAAATATAATCCTATTTGTAACCCATCTAGCTGCAAACTAAACAACAACTACGCCGTCGCTATCCAACATGACCGTTCGATAATTCAAACTAACTCTAGCCGCTCGTGATACAGTATGTCCTGTACTGGTTAACAGTTATAAGAGCTACAGTTTGTGGCTAACAAACTAGCTCGCGCACTTAGCCAGTTAGCCAAGATCCCGGCGTGATTGACGCGTCAACTAGTCGAGACAAATCGGGGGCTGCCGCGATTCGGAATGAGATGAATAATTAAGGGGAAAATAAAGTAAAACAACTAAAATAAAACAAAAACAAAAGCCCGACGTAAGCTCCCTCGCTCTCTGTCTCACTCACGACTTCATGTTGAGGAGAGGAACATACTTTCATGCGACGTCGGCCATCTTGCGACTTCCCCGCGGACCGACAGAAAGTGGGAGGGCAGGCGAGCTGAGGAAAGTGGGAGGAGCGATGAGCCTGGTGCCTGGGGGATGTAGTTTTTTATGTCTGAAAACGTATCGCGATTGTTGAGTAAAAGACTACAACTACCAGCACGGCAAAGCGAGAGACCCGAGGCATGCCATATCCTAAAGGAACGGTTCATTCAAAAGTTGATAGGGAAAACTGGTTCAGTTGGAAAAGCTAGATTAAAATCGCTGTGTCTGAAGTTCTCAATTACGGTTGAGATAAACAATTTAGGGCTCGTGGACCACAAGAGGATACCAGGGGCTCTGCAGTTAAAAGAAAAAAAATGAATAATGTTACAAGTGCAGGCCTAATTAAGGACTGTTAGATTTTAGTCAGATTTGAACATTTTCAATACATTTAGCTAAATATTATTATTATTATTATTATTATTATTATTATTATATAGTGCTATCAAACCTATTAATCACATCTAAAATAAAAGTGTATAAATATGCAAACGTACATTTATATATTTAAGAAATATTTATATGTATATATGTATTCAAATTTATATGATTTATATTATATATACATACATTACATTTATTTTTAAAAAATACACGTTATGTAAACACAAACTCTTATTATGGATGCCATTAATTGCAATTATAACAGCACTAATAATATTAAAATAATCGTTATTATTGATTTACTGTTTTATTTTTTTATTCTTCTAGAGACTTCAGTGAGTATTTCATGTTTTCCACAGCCCTGATTGCCAGTAAGAAATCAAAGCTAAGTGTTGAGATTTGTGGGGGAAATATTTATTAATTGAAATATTGTGTTCACTTATTCTCCCATTGTCTGTAAAAATGTTTGGAATTTACCTGAAAACATTTTAACAACACATCTAACATATTTCCTAGTAGTATGTAGAAATAACATCCTGTAACACGATAAGTAGTAAATCTTTTGTAGGTAATATTTCTTAACATTGTTTCATATATGACCTTGTCATCAAAGAGATGTATGGTACAGGGTTTCAAATAGACCTATACCTCCCTTCTGAATCAAATGCATTGGTTTTGTTTGTTTTGTTTACAAATAAAGGGTCATTCTGTGCTTGAAAATAGTGTTCTCTATTGTTAAACATTACAAAATTACATAAAGATGTTTATATAAGCTAATATCTAATTTTGAATAAAAATGTTACCATATTATTAGGCCTACTTTCCAAATAATTCGGGAGAGAATTTTCTGACGATAAGGACTACAACGTTTGTCTGAATCGTCACGCAAACACACATCCTTGTGGTACTTGTAGTTCTTTTGTAGCAACATGTTCCTCGAATTCACTTAAAAACGCTTGAGCTGTGACTGTGTGTAACTAATGTTGCAGTACAAAACGTAAAAGCCTCTTCAAGTAATGTTAATTACCCTAATTCACTCAGAGATCGAAAAACGTTATTCTAAAAACCCTGAATGGGTCGGCCTACAAAATGACGTCATGACCGAACACCTCAACAAAAACGTACAAATAAACGACACTAGAGCGCGCCAAAGTAACAGTGTACGTTTATAAAAGTAATTTCAGAGTTTTGTGTCAGCTGGTTGTGGAACAGCGCCGCTGGTTCAGACTGAGGTCACAGCGGCGTTTATTTCGGTTTGTTTGCTGATGCTGGAGCGGCAAGCTTAACTCAATCCAAAATGTTCATAGCTGCGAGATCAGCGCTCTTTCTCGTCTCAAGGCGTCTGCAGCCGTGGACCCGAGTAAAGAAGAGAACCGCAAACAACGTAAGCCTCCGCTTCAAATATCAGTCAACAAATGTCAAACGCATTTAGTTTGCCGTGTGCAGAATATAGAAACAGATATTCGTAAAGTCAGGTCGGGAAAAGGTGCCCTTACTCAAACTGGCTCTGGGACTGTGACAAGGTCACAATCTACTTACATGTGCTACAGGTGCCATCAGTGCATTTACTGAAATATTTTAAACTTCACCTGCTCATTTCATAAAATGTCTCAAATTATAAATCAGTTGGGAATACGTTATTTTATAAAGGAACGAGTGAAAAGAACAATGCTTGTATTTTTTATTTTCTAATAATGACAGCTGAAAAGCCCTGCAGTGTGTTGCCAGAGGAAGAAGTCTTCATATACTGTAAGTTTTTAAGTCTTCATTAATGAAAAATGCTTGACCCTATTCCCCTACTTTTGATGATTTACTTAATGAAGACTAATTACAGCATGACTAATCTCTTCCTGCAACCCTTTACTGTCACCTCCGCTCCCTCTCTAAATGACTTTAATTTGGGGCCTGTTATGTACTTAGGGTAACGTCTTAATTGTAATTAATTAAATCTTAATTAAATCAAACACTTAAATGCATCCTTCAATGTTATGCCTCTCTCCTGTGCTTGTAAGCTCGTTTGTGTAAGTATAACCAAAGCAGAATGGATTTGACTGTCTCCTCTGACTAACTACTCCTGTTTACTCCCTTTGATTCATCAACCCATCACATCCAGACTATTGTGAGTACTGGTTCTGCAAACTATATGCATAGATATCCAATATCTGGGCTTGGTATTTTAATACATCAATATATAGCAACAGTAAGCATATTCATAAGCCACTTCCAGGTATTTTCATCAGAGTTTTGCTAGAATATAAAACCCTAGTGTTGTGTTTTGATACATTAATCTTAATATGGCAGCTGAATAAAAACATTTCTTGTACCTCAGATTTGACTTCATATTGTGAGCTTAACATTTGCCCTTCTTTTGTCAATGATCTGGTTTGCATCTTTACCCATTAGCCTCCTCCTGCTAAATATGGAGGCAGACACACTGTGACTTTGATCCCTGGTGATGGTATTGGACCAGAACTGCTGAACCACGTGAGAGAGCTTTTCAGGTTTGAAGATGAAGCTCTCTATAAACAGACTTCACCAGAAAACACTAAGGAAGAGCTCTTATGTTTTTATCATTCAATAATATTCGCAGATTCTGCTGTGTGCCAGTGGATTTTGAGATTGTCAGGGTGGATTCATCTGCTTCCTCTGAGGATGACATCAATAATGCGGTTACTGCAATCAAACGTAATGGAGTAGCACTTAAAGGTGAGCATGAGGAAATGGTTCATCAAGCACAGAAATGTTTGTATGTTGGTACCATCAGTTATCGGTTGACATTGGATATTTCATTGGTCATTTCCTCTGTTTTTACATTTAGATTACCTTTGTCATCATATAATAAAAAAGTTAACCTTAAAGGCCTGGTTTCACAGACAGGGTTTCAACTAAGCCAGGATTAGGCCATAGTACATTTAAGTAATTTTTATAAACATGCCTTAGGAAAAAAAAAAAACATTACTGGTGTGAATCTTGAGACAAAACAAGGGTACTGACATATTTTAAGATCAATCAGTACAAGTTTCTTTTAGTTGAAACAGCTTGTACTTACATTTTAGTCTGAGACTAGGCTTAAGCCTTGTCTATGAAACCGGGGGGAAAACACTAATAAGCAAAACTCAAACCAATATTAATATAAATCATGTATATTATCCCAAAATCCACTGTTTTGATGTATTAATGCATATTCAGTGTATGAATGTATTTAAACAAAATGGTATAGAGTTTTAATATCAACACTTAACTGTTATTATCAGCCATAAGATACAAATAATTATAGGGTTGTGTCAAATCACCCAAATTTCAAAAACTTCCCCGGCTCAAATTTTTAATTTTGCTAATTTTTTTTCTTTTCAGAAGACAGATAGACATGTATAGTGATAAAAGCCAAAATATTAAATGTCATGGATGAATATTTACTGAGTAATCCACTATTTTGTAGAGGGGGGTCAAAATGGCAATTTTTACCTGAGATTCAGAGTCAAATTACAGGGGCGTAAAAATGACATCAGAAAGATGGCAGCATCATAGTTATTTTTACACAGAGATTGGTAGATCTGTTAGTAAAATCTGTTGACTTCAGCAGTCGTTGTTGCATTATGTGCCAATGGTGACTATTCCAAAAAAGGGGAAACAGCACTTTAAGTTTTTTTTTTTTTTTTTTTTCTTCCCCTCCAAAGTTTGCATGCATGTAACTCAAGCAGTATTGAAGTATGAAGTATAAAAAGTACTTTTCTTTTGGCATCTTCATTTTTAAGGCCCTATATGGTTCCGTCTTAGAGATATTGGAATTTCAGTATGGCTCCAGGAGTAAAGTAAAGTTTGTTATCAAAAATATAATACTTTGTACTGTATTTGTACCGGAAAGGCTGAGATCCATTTCTAGTTTCAGCATTATTTGTTCTTCAGACATTCCTCTTTAAAAGAAAAGAAGTATCATATTTTTGCAGTCTGACTTACATTTGGTTTTTGACCACTGAAAATGTTAATTTTATCGATTTACTCCTGGAGCCATATTGAAATCCCAATATCTCTGGAACCGAATCATATAGGGCATTAGAAATAAAGATGCCAAAAGAAAAGTTTGTTAAGACCCATTATGTAAAAAGGGCATTAAGAGATCTTATAAATTAGTACTTCTTGAGTTACAGGCATGCAAACAAAAAATTGAAAAGTGCTGTTTCCCCATTTTTGAATGGTCACCGTTGGCACATAATGCTACAAAGATTGCTAAAGTCAACAGGTTTTACTAACAGACCTACCAATCTCTGTGTAAAAATAACATTAGGATGATGCCATTTTTCTGAAGTTTTTACACCCCTGTAATTTGGCTCTGAATCTCAGTTGAAAATTGCAGTTATGACCCCCCTCTACAAAATAGTGGATTACTCAGTAAATATTCATCCATGACATTTAACATTTTGGCTTTCATAAATGTACAAGTCTGTCTTTCTTCAGAAAGAAATATGAGCAATATCAAAAATTGACACAAGAGTTGACACAGAATGACGCTGTAGATTTATTATCATATTTAAAGTAATAGTTCAGGCAAAATGAAAATTTGTGAATATTTACGCACCCTTAGGCCATCGAAGATGTAGATGAGTTTGTTTGTTCATTGGAACAGATTTGGGAAATTTAGCATTATATCACTTGTTCACCAATGGATCCACTGCAGTGAATGGGTGCCGTCAGAATGAGGATCCAAACAGCTGATAAAAAAACATCACGATAACCCACAAGTAATTAACATCTTAATTAACCAGTCCATTAACATCTTAAAGTGAAAAGCTATTATATGGTTGGCGTTTTAACCAACTGTCACTTCTGGCCAAAATGTAATCTTGTCTGAATCAGGAGAGAAATATGCACAGACCAAGCACTGTTTACAAGCAAAAACAATCTAAAACAGTTCTAAACAAATATATTGCTGGAGGACAACAGGGGATAGAGGAAGCATTATTATGGATTATGGACTTGTGTTTTGGTTTAAATCTAAAATGTCTTGATGGATTTGTTTCTTATACATCGTATATATCTGAAACGGCCTTAGGGTAAGTAAAGTTTCAGCAAATTAAATTATTTTGGGTGAAATGTTCCTTTAAATTGCAGCGTATTCCTAATGTGTATGGTATAAACTAAGATTCTTTTACAGGTAACATAGAAACCAATCACAACCTTCCTCCATCTCATAAATCCAAGAACAATTTGCTTCGGTAAGATATCTTGGATGTGTTTTTTTTTCCCTTTACTTGATTGTCTGTGGCTAATCCATTGGGTTAATTCATATTAATAGTTTTAACTCTCCGACAGTACATCTTTAGATCTGTATGCAAACGTCATGCACTGTCAGTCTCTTCCTGGAGTCCCGACCCGCCACAAAGACGTTGACGTCATCATCATTAGGGAAAACACTGAAGGAGAGTACAGCAACTTGGAGCATGAGGTCCGTGTGTTTGGGTCTCTCATAGTTTAAGGACACCAGTTACACTTATTCCTCAAGTTGAAATCTCCTCTCTTCCAGAATGTTCCCGGGGTGGTGGAGAGTCTAAAGATCATAACACGTGTGAATTCATTGCGGATCGCTGAGTATGCCTTTAACTTGGCCAGGGAGAAAGGCCGCCGCAAGGTCACGGCAGTACACAAGGCTAATATCATGTGAGAGTCCCTTCTTACTTATAATTGATTAACCCTGTGTTACTTCCTGCCAAATCATAAGGCAAAACCATTGCCTCATAGCATGTCTGCATATATCTTACTCAGATATTGGTTTCCTTTGGTACAATTTAAAATTAATTTAAGATTGTTTTTCCTGTGCATCATAGGAAGCTTGGTGATGGCCTTTTCCTACAGAGCTGTAAAGAGGTGGCGGCTGGATATCCTGATATCACATTTGATAACATGATCGTGGACAATACCACCATGCAGGTATAGAAATAGTGAACTACATAAGTGATGATACACTATAGTCCAAAATATGGATGTTGATGTCTGTCTTTCTTTAGTCATAAAGAAATTACATTTTTTGAGGAAAACATTTCAGGATTTCTCTCCATACAGTGGATTTCAATGGTGCCTGTGATTTTGAACTTCCAAAATGTAGTTTAAATGCAGCTTCAAATGCCTCTAAATGATTCCAGCTGAGGAAGAAGAGTCTTAACTAGTGAAATGATCAGTTATTTTCTAAAAAATGTTTTTACAACTTCGATACTTTTTAACCTCAAATGCTTGTCTCATCTAGCTCTGTGTGAACTCTGTGTATTCCGGTCCAAAACAGTTAGGGTATGTCAAAAAACTCCCATCTCATTTTCTTCTCCCATCTTAAAAATGACCAACATTGCTGTTTTACCTTTTTTTGTGAAGGGTGTTTGATCTTCTTTTTTATGTTAATTTTGTAAACTCTGGATTGGTACTTCTGCAGCGATGTAGGACGATGTTGAAGATGGAGAAGAAAATGAGATGGGAGTTTTTTGACATACCCTAACTGTCATGAACCGGAATACACAGAGTTCACGCAGAGCTAGACAAGATGAGCATTTGAGGTTAAAAAAATGTTTAGAAAATAACCGATTGTTTTGCTAGATACAACCCTTCTTTCTCTGCTGGGATCAACTTAGAGCCCTTTGAAGCTGCATTTAAACTGTATTTTGGAAGTTCTAATTCAAAATATGTTATAATAGAAAACACATTTAAAAATATTTGAAAATGTAATTGACCTAAAAGATTTGACCGGTAGTGTATTTTTTTTTGTTTTTTTTTTGTTTTTTTTTTTTGTTTTAGGTTTATTTGAATAGGGACAGTATTTACATAGATTATAAGCATAATTTGCATCATAAACACAAATATAAAAAGCTACACATAATTACACTTTTAGACATTATAAAAATATTCTAAGAATATTTTACACTTTACTTGAGGCCTTTATATATAATGCATTATTAAGTATTTTTAATGCATTAATTATGCCTTGTATTGCACCTTATAATGCATTATATGATCTCAAGAATAACTGTAATCACAGCTCTAATGCATTATAATAATGATCTGACACAACCAGTTTCAGATGTAACAAGGAAGCTGAAAATATTGTAATGCATTTTATAATATTTGGATTATGCATTAACTCTTTGTTTAATATTATTTACAATGTACATTATAACTTTACAATGCATTATGAAGAAGGCTTGAAATGTAACCAGTATTTTAATATGCGTTTCTGTTGGTATAGCTGGTCTCTAAGCCCCAGCAGTTTGATGTGATGGTGATGCCTAATCTCTATGGAAATGTGGTGAGCAATGTGTGCGCTGGACTTGTTGGAGGTCCAGGTCTAGTACCAGGAGTCAACTACGGCAAAGACTATGCTGTTTTTGAGACCGTAAGAAAGAACAGAGCATGTACTGGTCATGTCAGCTGTTAGAGTGACTAGAGAACACATGAGAGAAATTTTTTTTTTTTTTTTTTGTACACAGGCCACTAGGAACACTGGGAAAAGCATTGCTAACAAGAATATTGCAAACCCCACGGCGACACTGCTGGCAAGCTGCCTGATGCTGGATCACTTAAAGTGCGTGTGTATGAATATTAACCTAATTCAATTTTTACCTATATTCCAGATTTAAATCCTCATTTCCTTTATGCATTATACAGTTTCATTTCAGTTTGGGAACCCCTTGCAGAATCTGTGAAAATGTGAATAATTTTAACAAAAGAAGAGAGATCATACGAAATGCATGTCATTTTTTTTATTTAGTACTGACCTTAGTAAGATATTTGACATGAAAGATGTTTACATATACAGTCATGGCCAAAAATACCGGCACCCTTGCAATTCTTTCAGAAAATGCAACACTTCTATCAAAAAATTGTTCCAGTTGCAAATGTTTTGGTGTTCACGTGCTTATTGTTTTTGTTTGAACTGCAACAACACAAAAAAACAGATGAAAAATCAAACTTGATAAAATTCCACACAGAACTCAAAAATGGACTGGACAAAATTATTGGCACCTTGTGAAAATTGTAAGAAATAATTGCTTTTCAAGCATGTGATTATCCTGTAATTTGTATTTAGACACACCTGTGGCAAGCAACAGGTGTGGGCAATATAGTAATCACACTTGCAGCCAGTTAAAATGGAGAAAATTTGACTCAACCTTTGTGTTGTGTCACACTGAGCATGGAGAAAAGAAAGAAGTGTAAAGAGTCGTCTCTGGATTTGAGAGAAAAAAATTAGAAAAAAACATGGACAATCTCAAGGCTACAAGTTAATCTCCAGAGATCTTAATGTTCCTGTGTCCACTGTGCACAATTTCATCAAGAGGTTTACAGCCCATGGCACTGTAGCTAACCTCCCTGGATGTGGATGGAAGAGCAAAATTAATGAAAAATTACAATGAAGGATTGTTCGAATGGTGGATAAAGAACCCAGATTAACTTCCAAACAAATTCAAGCTGATCTGCAGACACAGGGTACAACAGTGTCAGCTCACACTATCCATCACCATCTGAATGAAAAGGGACGCTATGGTAGGAGACCCAGGAGGACACCACTGCTGACACAAAGGCATAAAAAAGCAAGACTGGAGTTTGCCAAAACTTATGTGACAAAACCACAATCCTTCTGAGAGAACGTACAGAGGTGTAAGAAACTCATTCATGGTTACAGGACGCGATTGATTTCAGTTATTTTTTTCCAAAGGGGGTGCTAACAAATATTAAGTTAAGGGTGCCAGTAATTTTGTCCAGTACATTTTTTGGGTTCTGTGTGGAATTGTATAAGATTTGACTTTTCTTTTGTGTTTTTTTTTTGTACCAAAACATTTTCAACTGCAACAATTTTCTGAGAGAAGTGTTGCATTTTCTGACAGAATTGCAAGGGTGCTGATATTTGTGGCCATGACTGTAGTCCATAATACTAAAAAATTGCTAAAATTATTAAAATAACCCTCTTCAAAAGTTTGGGAAATCTTGGTTCTTAATACTGTGTGTGGTTCACGGATGCTAAAGAAGGAAACACAATGCATTAAGAGCAGGGGGGGTGAAACCTTTTTGAATTTGAAGATCAAGGTAAATTGTACTTAATTTGTCTTCTGGGAAACATGTAAGTATATTCTGTTGCTTCCGAAGGGCCATACTAAATGGGGAAAAAATATTTCCGAAAAATTTGGAAAATCTTCATCCTGTTCATCTGGCTCTAAATGCATCATGTTTCTTTCTGGAGCATTAGTGAATGTTTGAACCTTTTTTTTCAATAGTTGTGTTTGAGTCCCTCAGTTGTCTTCAGTGTGAAAAGATGGATCTCAAAACCATAGAGTCACTGCTGGAAAGTTTTCAAATACGCAAAATATGCTGGAAAACTGAAGAATCTGCAGGAGCTGGAGGATTTTTTTTTTGAAGAACAGTGCTCCGTTTAACTGTTCAGAACAAACAAAGGACTCAAGAACAACCATCACAAAACCAAAAAACAGTCGTAGATCATCCAGGTAACCACACACAGTATTAAGAACCAAGGGTTCCCAAATTTTTAAAGGGGTTTATTTTAATAACGAGGGGTTCCCAAACTTTTTCAAACTTTTACATGAAATCTGCTTATACATAAAGTCAAAAAACAGCTGTAGGACTGGAATTGTGTATTACATTCATGTCTGGGGTGTCTTTCCTCTTTCCTAGGCTTCATGCATATGCCAAAATGATTCGAAAGGCAGTTCTAAAAACTTTGTCTGAAACTCAGGTACATGCTCATTATGTTTTATGCACTCAAACACATCTGCAGTATTACATCTCTTTATCTCTTCTTGTCTCATACTGCTTGTATAATCATTTGCTTTCTCATGTCTCTATATCCTTGCAGTTGCACACTGCTGACTTGGGAGGTCAGGGTACTACATCTGAAGTGGTCCACACCATTATGCAGGAGATCCAGAGAGGAGGACCGCGCACATCAGAACAGATCTAAACATCATTTCAGCAGGTTCTAGACATTCACACACACCTCAAACTCACGTAGGACACAGAAACAATCTAATGCTTCTGTAAAACATAGGATGCATGGTGAATTCTTCAATGAAAAGATGCTGAGTCTGTAAAAATGTAGGCTAGTGTGTTGCAATGTATATTTTGCTTTTGTAAACTATACATTTAAGGAGCTAGTTCACCCAAAAATGAAAAGTCAGTCATTAATTACTCACTCTCATGTCGTTCCAAACTTGTAAGACCTTCGTTCATCTTCGGAACACAAATTAAATTATTTTTGATGAAATCCAAGAGCTTTCTGACCCTGCGTAGACAGCAATGCAACAGACACATTCAAGGCCCAGAAAGGCGGTAAGGACATCATTAAAATAGTCCATGTGACATCAGTGGTTCAGCCTTAATTTCATGAAGCTTTTATGAATGTGTCAGTTGTGTTGCTGTCTGTGCAGGGTCAGAAAGCTCTCAGATTTCATCAAAAATATCTTAATTTGTGCCCTGAAGATGAATGAAAGCCTTACGGGTTTGGAAAGACATGAGGGTGAGAAATTAATGAGAGAATTTTCATTTTTGGGTGAACTGTCCTTTAACGATATAAATGTTACTGATGTTATTCATCCGTTATGATCATTTTGAGTTGAGGCCTTTATCTGAACTGACCTGGACTGGTGTATATATTATTTCATACCCAACAGATTCTGTATCGAAGTTTCCATCTTATTAATTTATTATATGTATGCTTGTTGTTAACTGAGGATGCACTTTCATTAATAAATGTCTATTACCTCATCAAACTTCATAGTCATGCCTCCTAAGATAAGTTTGGGGTGAAAAAGACTAGATTAATGGTTGGATGGACAAACATTTTCCAATAGGTGGCAGTAAAAAGCTATACTTCAGCTCCATCAAATCTGGATGCTTTATGCATTCATTTACAAGTATTTTAAGTGCTAAAAATGAAATATGTAACCTGCAATATTTACTTTCAGTGCAAGTAGTTGTGTGCGATAGATATTTTCTTAGCGATCTTAGTGATTTATTTATAAACGTATAAACTAAGCTTTTATTTTGTTTGTAAATTAAATTTGTTTCGACATGGCATTTGAGTGACTTCGACTTTGGTGGTCATGTGTTGTATATTTTGCATCATAAAACCTGTAGGAATGTTGAGCGTAAGTAAATCTGTCATCAGTGTATTTAGAAATACAAAATGGGTTCAGATACTTGCCTAGAACACGTCTGTGAAAGTGCTCTGTGCAAAGACTTTTAACAGTCATCACATTATGATTATTATTAATACCTGATTCATCCAACTGTACAAGTATTTTGTTTTGGCTAAACTAGTGAGCTTTGACAATCAACAACACTAGATTTTGACCTGCAGGAGTTCAAATAATTGTAAAGAGAAGCAAAAATGTCAGATGAGAAAAAGATCTATCAAAGGAGAGTAAGTGTTTAAAGGAACTAATGTCACCCTGGGGTTATTAAATCAATGTAAGCACACTCTCTTGATGAGGGAGCAATTGAGTGGAGGAAAAACGATAGGGTGATGAAAAGGAAAGTGATGGCGTGTCAAAAAAGGAAGGAAAAACGATGCCAAAATGAAGAACACAGATCTTAGCGAGGTTATACTGATTACATTTTTCTGTTGATCACAGAAACGTGCTCGCACATGATTTGAATTATTGGCAAAAAATATATATATATTTGCCGATCTTTGCTCACAGCAGGAGGGAGAGAGGGGCACGGGTGTCCTGGTACGATCGATTTGCTAGTTATATACAATGGAGTACTGAAGTACCTCTGAAGTAAAATGAGAAAAACAGCTTCAGCATCTCGGCTCCAGCAACGCCGAGAAAAAACGCTCGCGAATCAAACGGAGAAGGGCCAAAGTAATTTTGCCGTCCGTAACTGTGCTTTCAAAAACAAGACATATTCCAACTGAAGAGGGCTCTCCAAAACAGTCGCCTCTCAGTTCTGTAGTGCTGAGGATGGCAGTTTCATCACTTTTCCCAGAGGAAACACTTAGATTCTGTTTTCCTCCTTTTTTGTATCTGTTCCCTGGACATAAAAAGCAAGTTGTCACAGGGGAGAAAATCAGGAATGCTTTGTTAAAGTTGTCAACTAGTCAGGTTAGTCACTGTATTTAATTAGGGCCTGAGCACTGACAGTGCAAGCACTCTATTGGATTTGCTCAGATTTTTCTTCTTTCTCTTCTTGTCCAAAATGAATCGCATTTTTGAGAGCCTAAACATGCTCGAAAACTCATGAAACTTTTCACACATGCCAAACGTGGTGAAAATTTACAACTGATATGGCTTTCAGAAGTAGGTGTTGCAAAATGGCTCGATAGGGCCAGCTATAAAATTTCAAGTGCCCCTTGAGTGGTTTCACACATGTAACACATTAACACTTACGAAAAAGTCTCCCAGTACAAAGTCCGAAACCCAACAGGAAGTCTGTTATTTTGAACTTTCTCTGTAAGTTTTGTGCGTTTTTTGCCATTTTCAGGCATTGTATTTAAATAAACTAGAGAGATTTATACAGATCAACACCAAATTTGGTCAGTCTAATCTAAAGACCTTTGTGAAATTGCGTAGATCTTGAGTTTTCCTTGAAGGGCGTGTCGGTGGTGGCCTGACAAACTTCGATGTTTTGCTGTGAAACAGGAAGTTGTTATAATTCTGGCATACAATGTCCGATCATGTTTGATAAGAGTCCTGTCCTGAACGCATGCCCATGACCATATTCAGTTATAGTCATCGCGCCACCTGCTGGCAACAGGAAGCGGCATGTTTTACGTTCTAACAAACTCCTCATAGAGATTTAATGATATCAGCATTACATTTGGTCAGTCTACTCTAAAGGCCTTTGCAGTGTTAAATTGCAAAGATTTTGAGTTTTTGTTAAAGAGCGTATCCGTGGTGGCCTGACAAAGTTCGATGTTTCGGCATGTAAAGGCCAATATTCAGTTATAATCATAGCGTCACCTGCTGGCAACAGGAGATGACTTGTTTTACACTAACTTAAACATGCAATGTTCAATCTGCCCAAAACTTCACTTTTTTTTGCCCAAAACTTCACTTCAGTCCTGGCCTGAAGACACCTAAAGGCCAATATTCAGTTATAATCATAGCGCCACCTATTGGCAACAGGATACATCATGCTTTGCACTAACTCAAACATACCATGTTCAATTTGCAACAAACTTTATATGTTTTATAAAAGTGCTGGTCTGAAAACATCTACATGCCAGTATCCAGTTGCTAATAGCGCCACCACCTGGTAGCAGGAAGTTTGGCACATATAAATGTCTCTGACATATTCCTTTTATATGTACTACTTTAAATGCATATTGCTTACCGTTCACAGTTTTCCTAAAGGCACCGGGTGGTGGTGAGCCCGGGTGTGAAGGCCCTTTCAGTGCTGCTTGCAGTATTATATTGTTTTTGTCAATGTTTAGCTTTTATGGTTAACTTCTGTTTTTAACTCGTCAGGTCTACTTAGAAACTTCACCTGTAGATTGTATCTTTTTTTTTTTTTTTTTTTTTTCTCCAGTTTTTTCAGTTTTAGGAACTCGTCTTATTCAAAATCTCTCCTCTCTCTTTTAACTAATTTGTAGTGGACCTAAATGTAGATGATTCATGGCGGCTTTGTTTACACTTTCTGTCCACTTAAAAACTCCATTCCTTACCCTCACATTTACACTAATGCAGCTACTTAATGTCATCAAAAATTGAAGACGTCTTGACCTAAATGTTGCAAAAATGCAGGGCAGTTGAAAGCCCAGTAGAGCCAGCAATCACGCTGTCTATAGCTGCTCACGTAACTGCTCTGATTCTTTTTATTAACTTTTCCAAGTATGCTTTCACATATGTGTTCACTCAGTTTCTTCTTCCTTTTTCCCTCCCTCCACATGCACATCTGTCGCTCTCGGTCTGTCCACCATGCCGCTCAGCGTAAGCTCTCGTAGACTGTAGTAATTAGTGTAGATGCCTGCTGGCCTTCTGAAGACCTGCAGTCATCCCAGATCAGCATCAGCAGCAGTGCACAATAGATCCGGCCACGATGGAAACAACAGCAGGAGGTGCTTAATTCCCCAGCAGGAAGTTACAAGAGCCACTGCTTATTTCCATGGTAATATTAGGGGGCGAGTGCGAGAGTTCCAGACTCACCGCAAGGCCTGTTTTACACCACATACCCAAGCAGTGTGTAAGTGAAGGCAGCAGCCTTTTTCTGCAAACATGTGAAAAAACGAATGCGTCAGATTTCGCTTCTCCTGTGAAGTGGTCAGGGGAACTTATTAAAATATTACCATCCCTTAATCTGCACCTTTCCACTCATGACACCGTCGTTTTGTTTTGCAAGTACCAGTTCTATTGCCATGGCTTAAAAGTTCAAGCAAAGCATGCTAACTGTTCTGTCTTTGGCTACACAGATGAGCACAGAACACTATTTAGAGTCCCAGCCTCAGAGGAGACAAGACAGCAGTGGATTATTTAACGGTATATTACGCTGCTGCCACACAGATCTAATATAAACATGCCATTTCTTTCCCAGCTGTTTACCTTCACAGACATAACTGACTGTTTTTGTAACTCCTGTGTGTTTTTAGCATAAACTTGTGTGTATTTGACAGTTTAAGCATAATAAGACATGAAAGAGAACTTAGTTTAATACTTGCATGCCGTGTGACAGACGCTTTCTGTGTGCGTGCTTCGGATGGGTGTGCTCAGAAAACCCTTTCACACGTTTAAACTGATACGGCTTTAAAACGCATGATTTCAGTGTGATGGACATGATAATCAAAACCAAACAGATGTTTTATTTGGCAGAATATCTGAGGTATGACCCTGTTCTGGAAAAGGGGGGCAGGGAACAGCAGCTCATTTGCATTTAAAGGGACATACACAAAAACAGCATGTTTCTGCATCCACTCAAAATAGGCATTTTTAAAATTATGTAATAAATGATCTGTGGAAAACATGCGTAGCAATTTTAAAAGTGTGATTTCCAGACCATAAGAGTCATAGAAATTAATAAAGATTTTAGGCTTTAGGTTTAGATCCTACCTGTCGACCATTACCACTTTGTTTGTTTAAGAGGGAGACATCTTAATTATCACCAGTAAAGTATGGAGTGCCGCAAGGATCTGTCTTAGGCCTTCTGCTATTTTCAATATACATGTTGCCCCTCGGTAATATTATTAGAAAATAAGGGAATAGATTCCATTGTTATGCTAATGATACTCAACTATATATTTCAACAAGACCAGATAAAACTTCTAATTCAGGGTTTTCAAACCAGTCGTGGAGGCCCTCCATCACTGCATGTTTTGTAAGACAGTCTCTACTAATGAGATGATGGGTTGAATCAGGTGTGTTAGATGAGGGAGACATACAAAATGTGCAGGGTTGAGGGACCTCCAGGACAGTTAGTTCATGCATTCATGATCTCTAAACTGGACTATTGACTATTTGACCATAGGTCAAGAAAAATATCATATTACTGCAATTTTACAGTCTCTACACTGGCTACCTATTAAGTTCTGTACCAGTTACAAAATATTGCTTCTTACTTATAAGGCCCTAAATGGTTTAGCTCCTGCGTACCTAACTAGTCTTCTATCACGCTACAATCCATCACGCTCCCTAAGGTCATATAACTATGGGCTCTAGCAAAGTCTACTGAAGCAAGTAGAGCTTTTTCACATTTGGCTCCTAAACTCTGTACTAGCCTTCCTGATAACATTCAGGGTTCAAAAACACTCTCTCAGTTTAAATTTAGATAGAAAGACACATCTCTTTAGCCAAGCATTCACATAATTGTTGTTTATTTGCTTCTCTGCTTCTGCCATGAGATGGGAATCCCAAGGTAACTAATAATTAACTAACAAGATTCGGTCTGGATCCGAAGCCTATACAAAAATCTGCGATGACAGAACACCTGAGACAATGTTAACCCCTCAGAGAACCTCAGATGATACCAACATACGAAACTACCAAATTTTCCTATAGGTTTGATCGCAACTTTCAATTTCTGTTTGCTAAACGTGAACTGAATTGACACAAAATGCTTTACAAAGAAACAGGGCTTTTTTCTTTGAAATTTTTAATGTGCAATGTCTTGCGAAAGTATGTTTGGCACTGAAACCCTATTTGTTACACAGTGCCTTTTAAGTCCCTTCTACTTTAATCTACTTCATTGTGAAAATACTGAAACCTCCAAAATATATTTAAAATTAGGAAAAAATGGGGTAAAATGGCCTCATATTGACAACTTTAGGCTGCGTTTACACTGCAAGTCTTAATGCACAGATCCGATCTTTTCACCAAATCAGAATTTTTTGTTTTTTTGGCCTGCCTGTTTACATTCACTTTAGACACACCTCGTATCCGATGTCCGTGTTTACACTAATCTCCAGCATAAAATCATTCCACTGGCTTTCACGACCATGAGCACAACGACTGACCCTCGAATTCTGGATGGACTTTTGCTTATTCATATTTTCCAAAGTCGGCAAAAGTATACCCGACAGCAAATAATTATACAAAGAAAGCGAAAGCGGCTTTTTAATGCTGCCATCATAAGGATGGCGTTAATGCTTTCTACATCAGTTTCTCCAGCGCGACTGACTGCACGAGCTTTGATGAAGACAGCTAATTCACGATTTACCAGACTCACTCACTGTATTTCATCCCGTGCTTCAATAGGGTTACAAGCTCTTTTTTGTTATGTTAATGCTATAGCGTACTGCCATGTTTATCAAAATCATCTACCCTCCTTGCTGAACGTGTTCGTTCTAAACTGAAAATAAAGTTGGAAATAATAGTAATTAATAAAGTATTTGTTCCACGACGGATTGCGTTGAACATCATAATCTGCGTATACACGACAGCAATTAATTAAACAAAGAAACAAAGAAAGCGAAAGCGCTTGCATAGAAACTCAAAGTTAGTATTGTTTACGCAAAAAAATGTTGTAACATTTCCTTCTCGTCAAAGGAGTGGACTTTAAGCAACAGCAACCGGAAGTAAGCTTTTATACCGCCGTAGCCAAGAACGTAAAAACTAAGCAACGGTAAACAAGACAGTGCAACGCGGCAGTCATTTATTTAAGTACACATTATGGATTATGAGGACAATGTTAAGGCAATACTTACATTGTTCTTTTCACAGCATTTCTAGTCTCCGTGCTACCTGAGGTGCTGTTGCCAACAGTAGACAAATGTTTGTACAAATGAAAAAAATCGTTCAAAATTAGCTTAAATTGAAAACATATCGACACTTGTAAGACTAATGTTAGAATTGCATACTGACGGAATTACAGTGGTATAAACTATAAAACATAACATTTATCTACCTAATCTTTCACGTTGTAAAGACTACGGCAAACCAGCTGTTCTCCCGTAGTAGACGGCTACAGTAGAACGTCAATAAGTAGCAGTTAAAGTCGCGAACGCGCAATATGACGTCGGAATGCCGTTGCCGTTCCATCCGTGGCTGCTGCTTAAAATGACTTAACTGACACGGAGAATCGGATATGCTGTTTAGAGGTAGGTCGGATGTTCAGATATCGGATATGTATCTGATTTAAAGGGGTCATCGGATGCCCATTTTCCACAAGTTGATATGATTCTTTGGGGTCTTAATGAAAAGTCTCTAATATACTTTGATTAAAAATTCTCAATGGTCGAAAACAACACCCTTTTTACCTTGCCAAAACCAGCTCTGCAAAAATCATCTCATTCTAAGGGGTTGTTCCTTTAAATGCAAATGAGCTCTGCTCGCCCCGCCCCTCTCTTCTCTCTGTGGAAAGACGGTCTTGTTTACATTAGCCGCGTTTAGCCGCTAAACTTCCTAACTACCACGTTATAAGGAAAGGCGATCGCAAAGATTCATAAAAAAAACGCTTCTGCTGTAAGTGATGCTGGATCATGAATGATTTGCGCGAACATAGACGGATATATGTAGATTGGGAGGCGCATTCCCTTCACAAACAAATGTAATCCACTGCATCTTCAGCGGCTCAGATGTCGGGAGTAAATGACGACCACTATGATCATTATTACATCCAGCAACACAACACCTCAATCGCTCAATCGGAGATATTCTTGTCTAATTTACATCCCTGCTCTGGCATCAAAACATGGAAAGTTACTGGACTGTGACAGCTGGTCTAAGGTAAGAGCTCATGTCAATCAACTATTGTGGGAGCGGCCTCTGTGGGTGTGACGCCACACAGACAGGCATCTGAGGACGGCTCAATTTGAAAAAGGGTTACAGATTAATTAAAAATCACTGCATGGATTTTTATCATTATAGGGTAGATTTGTACATACACTGCCAATACACATTAATGTTCAAACAACATGAAAAAGTGAACTTCGCATCCGATGACCCTAAAAAATGTGTCAGATGTGGGCAAAAATTCGTTTTTTTTCTGCCAGTGTAAACGCAGCCTTAGCTAAATTTACACACACTTTTTTTTTCTGCCTGATAGTATGCATTAGCATTTACTCCATTAATTGAACAACTGTTCCACTCCTACAGCAGCCGTGAGGAGTGATGCAAAGCCTCATAAAAAATCATAAAAGCCATGTGATTAACTGTAAACAGCATTAGTGTATTTAGCGCCTTCCATTCATGAGGATTCCTATGTTACCAGGCAGTGTGAATAAGTGTTAATATTAGCACAAACTTGTTAATTTTGTATGCGGTGTGAAACAGGCCTTACGGTGTAAGAACATTTCATCGGCTGTGCGCTTTCATTATAGCATCTTGTGTTCCTCGGTGCCAAACAGCTGCTGTTTTTCCAATCCCCCCACCACCCATCCTTCCACGGCTTCCTCTCTTTCCCACTCTCTCTAAGAATGTCTGCCACCATCTGCCTGTTTTTCCACACCGTTCCTCTGTCCCCTTCATCAGCCTCACCAGGTGCACTGCTCTTATAATCCAACGGCTGGAAACTGATTTGGACTTCGCTGAACCTACAGAGGAGCTTTTCAGTGACTCAGTCACTCATGCTCTCATTCTCCTGCATCTTCCTGACCGCGCTTCTGTTTAGCATTTGTTTCATGGAAACGGTTCATGTTTTAATGCAGTTTAATCGTTTTTCAAGATACGGTCTATTATTTCAAAGGAAGGAACTTCGAGTGTGCGTGCGAGTGTTTCGTGTAATGAAAGATGTTGCGGATCATTAGTTGGGTCAGATATCAGGGGCTGTAGTTTCATACTAGCAGCTGTGCGCTGACACCTGTCGAACCACATCTCTACAGGGCGGCATAACAGAGAAAGTGAGAAACAATGAAGGACAGACGGAATGTATCCTAAGTGGCCATTAAAACAGAAGGAGAATGTCGTTTAAAAAAGCCAGACCTGAGCGAAAAATAGGCACATGACACCCCTGGAATGTGTGATCATCTGTAAACATACAGTATATTTGGCAGACATCTCACAGTTACGTCACTGTGAATGCTGTGCTTACTGTGTGCATGTACTGTATGTGGGCAATGCATGTGTTTAGAGTTACCAGGGTAAACAGGGTGCATTGGCCCTTTTTGACCTCAGCAGGTCAATTTACCTTCATTTTTAATAAGCGCACCATTATTCGATAGTTTGTACTGATCCTTTAATTTAATTGCCTGAGCTGCATTCCAGGAGCAGTGATATAACAGTCTAACAACAGCACTGGGACTGTTCACTGTTTGTGTAACTATGCGTGTCACGGTTGGTGTGTTCCAGATGGATTCTCTGTCTGCGGTGGGGATTTTTTTTAGTCACTCTTTCTGCAGGTTACATTGTCACCAATAGGTGGCAGCCTGTGTCTGTCTTCATGAGTTATTAATCACTCAACCATTTCATTTAAAACACTGAATTATTCAGGAGCTGATAAAGTGACTGCCTTTTGAGTGGTTCATTCAATTCATTCATTCAATTTAAAATAAAACATTGATTCATTCCGGAACAAAACTGCCTTACACAGGTGAAGGATCCTTAGATCCTTCCATGCAAATTATTGAGTTGTGTTTAAATTTTATGTTTGTTTTTAATTTCATTTATAATCATTTATTTACGTAATTATTCATAATCATTTTACAATCATTAGTCATTCACATAATTCATATTTAATTATTTATTTGATTATTTAAGTATTTATCATTTATTCATATATATTATTCATTTATATGTTTTTATATTTTATATTTCTTATTATTTTCCTTGCTTATGCATTTTCATTATTGTTCAGTTCCATGATTGTGGGGTTTCATGAATTGTTTGGTCTAAGAAATAGATAACGGGGATGTTTATGGAAATTCAAGGTTTATGGGATGTTGAATCCGTTTGATATATCATTGTTCTTTGAGCTGTACTCCCCAGACAAAGTCTGAACATTGAGACATACACAACTAAAACTGTTCAATAAATTCTGTTATACCTTTTTTTTTTACCATCATCACTTCGTCTCCTGCTTCTGCTCTTTTCTGGCTTTCATCGGTCAACTTCATAACTGACAGAAACCTGCTTGTTAGCGGGGTTGGGGTAACTACAGCTTGCTGACTAGTTGTCCTGTTACCGAAAGACTGATATTTTCTGACGGGATCTGGTGTCCGGGGCTGGATCCTAATTGTCTGGTGTGGGGACCTGATCTAACACAGGGCTCTACGTTTACTTTTTAGGAGCACAGTCAAAATTTTAGGAGCACCTTCTAATCTATAATCAAAAAATATGTTACAAATCAAATGAAATAAATATTAACAAAATTAATTTGTACTACAGAGGTGGCACAGAAGAACACAAAAGTGGCTTGTAGGTGTATTTTTATTTGTTTAATGCGGCTCAGAGGTGGCATGAGTGCTATCAAATTTATTAGTTTAATGTTTTATCTATAAAATGTTGAATATGGAAATATTAAATGATTTGAATAACTGAAAAGATACTTTAAAAATGAAACTAAAACTGCCAGTAGGTGGCGGCAAGTCACTGATTTAATTACTGAATCATTCATTCATTTGATTCGTTCAAACAGCTGATTCATTCAGGGATAAATCAAGTGACTGTCTTAATGAATGGGAAATTGAATCGACTCACTAGACTAGTTTACAAATGCACGTTCATTAATAAACGAAACACGACTGTGTGTGAATGGAGATACGCAGTGAGTAAATAGAGTAAAATAGAGTAATAGAGTAAAATCAGGCGATAGTGTTATAGTCAGACAATGTAAGTCACTTAATATTAACTTCGTTTATTTAACTGTTGTATTAACTTAATATCTCATTTAGAAACTCCCGTAAAAAACATTAAAAGCTGTCACTCATCTTAGTTCATTGCGATCTTACAATGAACTCATTCAATTATTCACTCAACCTTTTCATTCAAAACAGTAAATTATTCAGGATCTAAAAAAAGTGACTGTCGTTTTGAACGATTTGTTCAATCATTTACTCAATTTTTTAAAAAACATTGATTTGTTCACGAACAAAGCAAGTGACTGCCTTGCAGAGTGAGTGATTCATTCAATCATTTACTGATAAATTCAAGAACGCTGATTTGTTCAGGAACCAAATGAGTGAGTGCCCTGCCTTTTTTTTTTTTTTTTTTTTTTTTTGAGTGATTCGTTCAATTATTTACTCTGATTTGTTCAAAAACACTGATTCGTTCAGGAATTAAAATAATAATTAATAAATAATAGCATCTGCCTTACAGAGTGATTCAATTAGTAATATATGCAACTGTTTTTTTTAAAAAACATTGATTCATTCAGGAACCAAATAAGTGAGTGCCCTACAGAGCAATTAATTCAATTATTCACGGAACCATTTCACTTAAAACACTAAATTATTCAGGAGCTAAAAAAGTGACTGCTTTTTGGAGCAATTCACTCAATTATTTACTCAACTGATTTGTTCAAAAACACAGAATCATTCAGGAATTAAATAAGTGTCTGCCTTAGAGTGATTTATTCAATAATTTACTCTGATTCATTCAAAAGCGCTGATTTGTTCAGCAGTGAAAAAAGTGACTACCTTGCAGAGTGAGTGATTCATTCAATCATTTACTCAGCTGATTAATTCAAGAACAGATCAGTTGTTCAGGAACCAAATAAGTGAGTGCCCTGACCTTCTTTGAGCAATTCATTTAATCATTTACTCAACTAACTGGTTGTTAAAAAAACAACAGATTTGTTCAGGAATTAAATAAGCGTCTGCCTTACAGAGTGATTCATTTAATAAATTGCGCAACTGATTTGTTTAAAAACATTGATTCATTCAGGAACCAAATAAGTGAGTGCCCTACAGAGCAATTCATTCAATTATTCACACAACCATTTCACTCAAAACACTAAATTATTCAGGAGTTAAAAAGTGACTGCTTTTTTGGGTGATTCACTCAATTATTTACTCAACTGATTTGTTCAAGAACACTGAATCATTCAGGAATTAAATAAGTGTCTGCCAGTGAAAAAAGTGACTACCTTACAGAGTGATTCGTTAAATAATTTACGCAACCGATTTGTTTAAAAACATTGATTAATTTGGGTACCAAATAAGCAGGTGCCAATCAGTTAATCAGTTACCCAACCACCTAAAAAAAAACATTGATTAATTCAGGAACAAAACAAGTAACAGCCTTAAAGAGCAGCCCATTCAATTGTTTACTCAATGGATTTGTTCAGAAATTAAATAAGTGTCTGCCTTACAGAGTGATTCATTTAATAATTTGCGCAACTGATTTGTTCAAAAACATTGATTCTTTCAGGAACCAAATGAGTGAGTGCCCTACAAAGCAATTAATCCAATTATTCACTTAACCATTTCATTCAAAACACTGAATTATTCAGTTGCTGTGTGACTGCCTTTCTGAATGATTCGTTTAATCATTTACTCAATCAGTTTTTCTAAAAAAACATTGATTTGTTCAGGAACTTAACAAGTGACTGCCTTACATAGCAGTTCATTCTATCATTTCCTCAATCGATTTGCTTAATAACACTGATTCGTTCAGCAACACTGTGTATTACTCAGAGACACGCAACAGTTCATTCTGCTGTGGTTTCATTAGGAACTCTTTTTACTGAGGGAAATAGACAAAGTAACTGGCATTGTCTCTAAAATGTAAGTTACTAAATATTAACTTCTTGTCTATTGCACTGAAGTTTTACATTGTTTGCTTCCTTCGTTTCTCGCTGATAAACAGGAAAGTACTAATTTGCACCCTTGGAGTATTACAATTTCCGCTCCGTTCATCTCCCACCTCACCATATGACATTTCCTTACATTGATTCTTCCTCTGTCCCTATTTGTCCTCATCTGTCATCCGTTCTGTCTTTGATTCCTCCATTCTGCACATTCCCTGAGTGTTTCTCTCAGACCATCTCTTAACCTCAAAGGACCTGCTTTACCCCGCGCAGCCTCTTCATTCATGTACTGGCAGACAGGATATCGACTGCTCCAGTCGCCTGTCTGAATCTGTATTTAGCACAGCTTAAACAAAACCAGACGGAGAGTAATAAACAAGCCTTTATTATTTGCTAAAAAATAATCACTTATTTAATAGCTTAATGGTATTTTTTTTAAGCTGCAGGGTATAGTTTGGTTCAAAGGAGTTAAATGTTATTGAATTACACTTGGAACAAACAAATCCATCCATCCACACCTTTCCTCTTCACCTCCAGCTCTTTGTTATCTTTTATCTCTTTCTGTTTTAACACTTCATGCTATCTGCTTTTGACTTTCTGGTAAAGTAATAATAATAAAACAACCTTTGGAGATTGCATTTGATTGGATATGTATTTTTGGCTTGTGTTGTGCTTAAGCATGTTTAGCTGGGAAATACTGAAATGATTGTGAGAGATTACAATCCTGGCAAAAATAATATCTAAACGAATGGTTTAAATTAGATTTATACTACAGGGATGTTCCATGCTTGACTCTGATTTGGCTGACGAACGTTGTAACGTGCAGTTGTTCATCTGGAAACTCACGACTAAAGTAGTTCCAGGCAGGTCTTGACCACATTACAGTTCAATACAACTTTAGCAAACTATTTCAGTTATTTTAAAGGTCTTTACAGCAATAGAACTAACACTCACAAAAACAACGACCAAGCCAATAAATTGAACAAATAATAGGATAAAAATGATGAACTATTTCCATGTTTTTCTTGCTGAAATAATGTTTTATTATCAACTAATAATATGCTTTCCCTCTCCCACTCCCTCATACAAACGCGCATACAGTACGGATTGGAAACATATAAAAACATACATGACAGAATCTGGTTGTCAGCGTAGTTTCACAGCTGAAAAGCTACATGACATTTCTCAGTGATCAATTTAATAACGTCACTGTTTTTGAAGTGGTTAAACTTGCAGTTTAGTCTATTAGTAGAGATCCTGCTGCTGAACACTGTTGAGAGACATACACACTCAGGTA
Organism: Labeo rohita; assembly: GCF_022985175.1. Taxonomy (NCBI): domain Eukaryota; kingdom Metazoa; phylum Chordata; class Actinopteri; order Cypriniformes; family Cyprinidae; genus Labeo; species Labeo rohita. The sequence continues at coordinate 19,773,053 of NC_066891.1, read as the reverse complement.
ATTCAAAAATCTCTCTCTCTCTGCATTAGACTGCATTAATAACGGTATTATAAATGGCCTAAGCCCCCATTACTAGCTCTAAAATAACACACTGAAAATAGCTTGAGATGAGATGTGTAAGAAATCTCTCAACTATTTTTTTCGTATTTACTTAAATCTTAAGTATAAAACTAGATGAGTAAAGTTTGATGACAAACTGTAAAGTTGGTTAAAAAAGCCAGGCCAGAAAGTCTGAAAACGGTTTAATATTTGAAGGCAATAAAGTCTATCAGATAGATAGATAGTTAGATTTGTATTTATCTATACATATTTAATACATATACAAAGACAAAAATATTGCATACATATAAAATGTAATGAAAACAGTTAAAAACCAGTTGAAATCAGCTAAACCCAGCTAATTTAGCAAAAAATAGCTAAAGCCAGCTGATTCAATTAAAAAACTGCTAATACCAGCTGATTTAGCTTTTTCATAAAAGCAGCTGAAACTAGCTTATTCAGAAAAAAATAAAATAAAATAAGCTGATATAGCAAAAAACAAAAACAAAAACAGCCAAACCAGCTAAAACAAGTTGATGTAGCAAAAAACATGTAAAACCCAGTTGATTCAGTGTAAAAAAAAAACAAAAAAAAAAAAAAAAAACAACAACAGATAAATGCAGCTAAAACCAGCTGATGTAGCAAAAACAGTTAAAAATAGTTGATCAATTTAAAAAAAACAGCTGAAACCCAGCTAAAACCAACTGATATAGCAAAATGAAAAGTTAAAAAACAGATAAATCCAGTTAATACCATCTTAAAAACAGTTGATGTAGCAAAACATTGTTAAAATCCAGCTACAACTGGTTTTAGCTGGATTTTAACAGTTTTTTGCTTCATCAACAGTTGAAAGCCAGCTAAAACCAACTGAGATGTAGCAAAAAAACAGTTACCAACCTTCTAAATTAATCTAAAACCAGCTAATGTAGAAAAAGAGCTAAAACTAGATGAGTCAGTGAAAAAACAGCTGAAAACCTGCTGATGTAGCGAAAACAAAAACAGGTAAATCCAGCTAAAACCAGCTGATGTAACAAAAAACAGTTAAAACCTAGCTAAAACCAGTTGATTCAGTAAAAAAAACAAACAAACAAACAAACAAAAAAAAAACTGCTGAAAACCAGCTAAAACCAACTGATGTAGTAAAAAAACTGCTAAAATCAACTGATATAGCAAAAAACTGTTAAAATCCAGCTAAAACCAGTTGATTCAGTTAAAAAAAACAGCTGAAAGCCATCTAGAACCAAATGAGATGTAGCAAAAAAGGGTTACCAACCTGCTAAATTCATCTAAAACCAGCTAATGTAAAACAAAAACAGTTAAAAACCAGCTAAAACTAGATGATTCAGTGAAAAAACAGCTGAAAACCAGCTGATGTAGCGAAAACAAAAACAGGTAAATCCAGCTAAAACCAGTTGATGTAACAAAAAACAGTTAAAACCTAGCTAAAATCAGTTGATTCAGTAAAAAAACAAAACAGCTGAAAATCAGCTAAAACCAACTGATGTAGCAAAAAACTGTTAAAATCCAGCTAAAACCAGTTGATTCAGTTAAAAAAAAAACAGCTGAAAGCCAGCTAAAACCATCTATGATGTAGCAAAAAAGGGTTACCAACCTGCTAAATTCATCTAAAACCAGCTAATGTAAAAAAAAAAACAGTTTAAAAAACTGCTAAAACTAGATGATTCAGTGAAAAACCAGCTGATGTAGCAGAACAAAACAGGTAAATCCAGCTAAAACCAGTTGATTCCGTTAAAAAAAAACAGGTAAATCCAGCTAAAACCAACTAATGTAGCAAAAAGAAAAGTTAAAAACCAGCTAAAACTAGCTGATTCAGGAAAAAAAAAAACAAATAAATCCAGTTAATACCAGCTTAAAAACAGTTGATGTAGCAAAAAACTGTTAAAATCCGTCTACAACTGGTTTTAGCTGGATTTTAAGTTTTTTTGCTACATCAACAGCTGAAAGCCAGCTAAAACCAGCAAAAAATGGTTACCAACCTGCTAAATTCATCTAAAACCAGCTAATGTAAGAAAAACAGTTAAAAACCAGCTAAAACTAGATGATTTAGTGAAAAAACAGCTGAAAAAAAAAACAGGTAAATCCAGCTAAAACCAGTTGATGTAACAAAAAAACAGTTAAAACCTAGCTAATACCAGTTGATTCAGTAAAAAAAAAAACAACAGTTAATACCAGCTAATGTAGGGAAAAAACACCTAAAAACCAGCTAAAACCAGTCTAAACTGGTTGTGTAGTCTTAGTCGGATTAAGATGAAAGTGACTGGTTTAAGCTTGCTTGGTCTTTAAGCAGGTCTCCCATCTTGACAACTTTAATCTATTCATGTCTGTCTGTCTGTCTGTCTGTCTGTCTGTGGGTTCCTGTCTTTCTGGCTCTCTCTAAGAATGTCAGTCACCATCTGTCAATTTCTTCCACACTACCACGTTCCTCTGTCACCTTCGACATCGTCGCCAGGTGCGCTGCTTTTGTAATCCTACGGCTGGAAACAGATTTGGACCTCAGTAAACCTGCCGCGTGTTGCACGATATGGCTGTCATTCAAAAAATTTAATTTCTGCATTTCCATCGAGTCTTTTGTGTGGACACTTCACCTCAGGCAACCTCAAATGACCTCCCTCCATACATATCCTTCGACGTCCCACTTCACAACAGCAGTTGCCCTGACAACACAATTAGAGATTATCAAGATGAATGCAGAGTGGAGTCCTTCATGAAGCTAGAGAAACACATCATGGCCTTGCTCCCCTACTCACACAATAATGTCAGCCCGCGTAGAGACCGTCAAGTGCAAATACAAAAATCTGCAGTTCAGACGGACAGTAAATAGGACGCGACAGACGGAGACAAAGCAAAGGAAATTGGAGACAGAAACAACGCACTGCCTTAATGAAGCACTTTTAATGCTTGCGACGCCCCGGCAGCAAATAACTCGATAAAAACAAAACTCCTCATGGAGAGAGTCATTTGGTTAAGTCCAGCGAGATATGCAAGGAACTGAATGATTAGCATGGGCCCTCACCCACACGTATGCTAATGATGCTAACTGAATGGCAATTAATTAGCCCTATCAGCTGAAATTAACTCCACGCTGCCCATCCAGAAAACGAAGGGGTCTTTATCGCACCCTCTCCAAAAAAGTCTTATCTAAAGCCTGAAGGTGTGCACTACGCTTATAAATGTTGGTTCCGCTCTTCCTGGGCGTTTTTTAATTCAGCGAAAAGCGGTGCGAGACCTGAGATGCATCAGAATGGATTCTCCTGGGTTCAGGAGTGTCCTCCTTTACTGCCGTCTCCATTCATCATGATCACCTCTCTCTCTCCTCTCGTTCGCTTTTCGCCACGCTACCTTTATGTTTTCCACGGTTCATGCACCTGCAGTGTGAGCCATCTGCTTCTTTTACCATTCCGCTCATTTCCGTTAAGTCCTTGTGGACAACTGTATTCCCCTCATCATTACATCTTCACTACATGAGACTGCGCTGAATAACTTCAACCAGATACAGTATTTTCTAAGCTTTTAACCACATATTTAGCTGTACTTTTCATAGCTGTTAAATTCTGCTAATGCAACATGACAACATAAGAATCCATACTGTCCTCTTCTGCTGTAATGAAACACCTGTCATGAATGTCCGCTGTGATGCACACACTCTTTTTAATTAATATTCTTGTTGGTCCAGGCTGGTTAGTGCTGGTCAAACTTTTCTTCATGAAACACAAAAGCAGACATTTTTTTTTTCTCCATGAAAGTAAATGGTATGTAGTGTTGTTTGGAGCCCAGTGTTCTGCCGAATATCTCTTTTTGCGTTCCACAGAAGGAGGGTCACAGAGTCATACAGATTTGGAATGACATAAGGGTGAGTAAATGACGATAGAAAGCACACGCCTTAAAAAGCCTGGTGGGAACAGCTTCACAGCAGTATCAAAAAGACAACATGCTAATGACCATCAGCGGGTAGATCCAAGAGGTCAAGGTTTGGCTGTTTAGCATAGCGCTGTTAGCCCCTGCTGGAAGACAGCCGTCTAATAATTCATCTAAAAATAGCCATGTACTCTGACAAAACATAATTTTTATATTGTTATTAGGGCTGTCAGTTTAACGTGTTAACTTAATTAATTAGATATGAAAAAATAACGCAATTAAAATATTTTAACACAGTTAACGCGCTGTCCAGCGGTGTTTAGTTTCTAAGTGAATCCGCATTTTGAATGAATCGCATGAACTAATGATTCAAAGACAGCCATTTACTTAATTCCTGAATGAATCTGCCATTTGAATGAATCAAATGAATGACTCATATAGACATTTACCACCACCTGTTGGCAGATTTAGTTTCTTATTATAGTATCATTTCATTTATATAATAATAATAATAATAACATTAAAGGGATAGTTCACCCAAAAAAAATTAAATTCTGTCATCTTTTACTCACCCCAAAAAAATGGGTTTTAATGAACAAAACTGTTAAAAATACATAATGTATTATAAACAATAGAACTAATATACACTATGCATTATAACAAATGACTGCAGAGGGTGCCAATGACCTGATGATTGTTTTTCTTCACTGCGCAATCTAATGCTTGTTTAATGTTGACTAAATAACATTTAATTCAAATATCCACATAGGGCCAGATTTACTAACAGATTGCACCAACGCAAACCATCTTTTGGCCTTAAAATAGTACTGTCAGGATTTACTAAAGATGCACCGTAAAGATTTAGTGCTGAAAAGGCGTTATTTTTGTGCCTGACCTTATTGAATATACATTTGTAGGAGTATGGGAGGGGAGTATTCAAAAGAATCAGGCAATGCGTTTTACTAACATTTCCACTTGTCGAATTACTGGCATTTGTGCCATTATTTAACACCCAAAAAAGCATGTCTTAAACTATTTTGCGCTTGAAATGGCTGTAATTATTGTTGCTAGGAGGAGGCACCACAGAGAACAGAGAGCATGTGGTAGAAGGGAGAGGATTTTTTCCACATGAATTAATCTATTTGGAATGCCAGAAAAACACATTAATCAAACATATAGTTTTCCCAAGCCATGTTTGCTTCATGGAAGCAAAAGATGACTTGGAACCCTCAACTAGAATAGTCACAATACCAGGTCTATCAAAACTTCTAGCAAACCTTTATTTTTTGGCCTCCTTTCCATTTGACATACTGTGGCTTCTTTATTTCTTTATTTGAAATAACTATGCTAATTTGCGCTGTTCTTGGTATATTACGTTGGTTGGTATGTAGATGTTGCGTCTGTGTTTTTTTAATTTGCGTATTGTTAGTTTGACCTTTTATTTTGAAATTGCAATGAACAGTTAGCATGTTTAGAAAGATATTGATGTATTCTCCTGTGTTTGCATAGGTTTATAAATTATTTACCTTACAAACTCACAGCGATATGCAGAGATTGAGAGGAGTTTGAGACACTCCACACATGTAAATGATAAGTTTGTGTGGAGCAGCATTTACTGTGAATGGACGCACATGCTTAACCTACATGCATGCAAATAATTAAAGCATGTATATATATTACCTGCATTGCATATATTTCTTTAATTTAATCATAGTGTTGAATTCATAATAGCACTATTCTTTATTACAATTTTTAAATGGTTTAATATATCACACAGCCTTGAAGAAAGGAGTAATAATATGTTTCATGGATTTTGGTTACTTGACACTTGACTTTTTAAAAACAAGTACTCAAATTTAATTGAGAAATCCTGACAGCCCTAAATATTTGATTATACTTCAGTGAATATATTTTTCTCATGTAGTTTAGTTTTTCACCATTTTATATTTGTATTACTTTCTGTTTGCAGATATGTCAAGTGTCAAAGCAGGCCAGATGCCAAGAATTAGGAGCCCCTCTTTCACCGCATGGGCAGCTGGGTGAATGTCCTGGCCCTTCTTCATCTTTAACCCTACAGCACACTGACATATACTCTCAGAGTGGCCTGGGTAAAATCTGTTTCTGCAATTCCCACAGCACTGACCGAGGAAAACAGAATAAGTTATCTGGGCAGAGAAGAAAAATGGCCAAACGTGGAACCATCGTAATGAGCCTATTGTGAGGTGGTGAGAGAATAGTACCAATGACAGTCTGAGGAGGAACAGTCTGATGTAATTGCTCACTTACACTCTGCTCCTTTTAATTAAGCCGTATAATAACGATTAATCAAAGCATGACTAATGCACCTCACTGAGAGCTGTTCTGGGATACCTACATCCGTCTTTCATTAAAAAACAGGAAAGTGGTGGGTGTGAAATATGTGTGTAGAGTAGGAGGTTTGAGAGGATAGGAGGAAAGGACATAAAGGACATCAGTTCATGTGCTAAAGACCCGGCTGTTTCCTGTGGATTTTGTTACCGCAGGAAAAATTACTGATACGACAGAGCAAAAGATAGCAGGGTCAATGACAAATAAGACAGTCAACTATAAAAGAAAGAAATGTCTTTTAAAATCTAGCTTAAAGCACATTTTACATTCTAAATTCTTAAAAATGTACTATTTGTATTCATTTTGATCTAAAAAGGTAGTTTTAAAAAAAAAAAACATTTCTAGAAATGTATTTATTTATAAAAAATTAGTTTATAAAGAGTTTTGGGGAAAACATATTAAGAGACATTATAAAAAACATGCTTATAGAAAAAGTGTATTCAAGTCATTATGTATAATTTGCATATAAATAAATTAACAGTAATTTAATCATTTTATATGTATTAAATTCTGTTAATTTAAATAAATTGACACAACCAAACACAAGCATTAGTCACATCACTGACATGTCAAAGGTTGGATCAAAAATACTAAAATATTTTGGAATAAAGGCCGTACTTATTTGATAAAAGAGTAATATTGTGAAATATTTACGTTTATATATATATATATAATTGTAATTAAATTCTTTATTGTAAATTCTTTAAACGTTTTTTTATTTTCAAAAATCATGTTTTTTATGATGTTATCATGTTTTTATTGTGTTCAAAATAAATCAAAATAATCAAAATAACCTAACTGCTGTTTGATTGAGATTAATTAGAATGCACAATGAAAAAATTTTTTTTTTTAAATTATAAATTTACTGATATATTTATTGATATATTCCCTTGAAGGCAAAGCTGAATTTTCAGCATCATTATTCTGGTCTTCAGTGTCACATGGCCCTTCAAAAATGAACCAATATTAAATGATGGCTGATAAACAAATTAATTATTTTAATGTTATAAGTGATAAACAACTGATACTATATGAAATACTGCACAATTTTGTCTAAATTAAATACATTTAAATATGGAAAAATGTACTTTTTGCACGCTTAAAGTAAAATCATTCAATATGCTAATTTGCTGCTCAAAAACCATTTATCATTACTGTCAAAAACAGTTGTACTGCTTAATATATTTGTAAAAAAACATGATAAATGTTTTTCAGGATTCGAATAGAAATTTCTAAAGAACAGCATTTATTTGAAAGCAAAAACTTTTGTAACATTATAAATGTCTTTACTGTCACTTTTGATTAATTTAATGCATTCTTGCTGAATAAAAGTATTACAATATTTTTTTTAAAAAATCAAACTGACCTGAAATGTTTGAGTTGTAGTGCATGTTTACATACTGTGTATGTAGTGTCATGAATTTACATTGAATAGCTTTGAAGTCTATTTTAGAACAGGAGTTCAGAAGTGCATTAATGTGCGTAACATACTTTTTGTTTTAAATGAAATGTTCAGTAAAAGGCTGTAGCTTCCAGCTAGATTTGTGAGGCGTCTATCTTGGCCCCCAAATATAGTTCCCAATCCAAGTGTTTTTTTCCCCTCACTCCTTCCTCAAAGGATTCAGACCTTAAACAGATGCACTTGCTGTAATCCAGATCCAGATGTAGTCATCCCTTCTCTCTGTCAATCAGACCTTCTTGTTTATGTAGAAACATGTGTGACCTCAACTTACAATAACCTTAAACCCTGAATTTGCATCAACCGGTGTACGCAACCCCATGAACTGAACCTTTCACCCTAACCTATGTACTCTGTATATATTACAGGACCACTGCTCACAACCACCATTGTTCTCATAATTAGATAGTTGTTCACGTGTGTTTAAGGGCCCCTCGTGATTAAGACAGCGATGGGCCTCGTAGTCACATATGATTAGGCATAATGATAGCATATTGTGTGTGAGCATTTCTTTGGTCAGTTGAAGTAAATGATTATGAAATGGCCCTTAGTCATATGAAGTATTGTATGATAAAACAGCTCAGTAATGGGTTATACATATAAGTGAGGCTTTGGGATCTGTACTCACCCCGGAGGAATACGTTATTGCTCAACAGAGGACTTGATGGTATTCCCAGCTTTTTATGAGCATGGACGAAGATGTTTCTAATAAGAGGAAAAATAGACACAAATGAAGTGACTAGAGTTTTTATGCAAATGCTGCAGATAACTTAGCATTGATGCACCTATATTAAAGTTATAGGTGACAAACAGCTAATTATTTTGATGTTTTAAGTGACAATGTTGTCTAAATTACAAAAAAATGAAATAATTTAAAAAAATACATTTTTACACGCTTCAAGTGAATTTAGCCATCACAACATAATGTACAGTATAAAAAATAGTGTTAACACTTTACAATAAGGTGTCATTTTAACATTAGTTAATATATTAACTAACATGAAGAAACAATACATTTATTACATTAATCTTTATGTTGGTTAATAAAAATAGTCGTTCATTGTTCATAGCACACAGTGCATTATATAATGTTAACAAACACAACTTGTGATTTTAATAATGCATTTGTATATGTTAAAATTAACATGAAGATTAATAAATGCTGTAGAAGTACTGTTCATTCTTAGTTCATGTTAACTAAAGTAGTTAACTAATGTTAACTAATGAATTGTAAAGTGTTACCAAAATACTAAAATACTATTACTATTATAGTTTTTGCTCTATTTTTTTGCTCTAGTTTTTTTAATGTCTATGTATTTTTTTTTTTTTTTTTTTTTTTTTTTTTTTAATTTATGTTACTGAAGTACTTAAACTAAATGAAAATGAGTAATCTGAATATTTATATTTAATGTTATTTTATTTTATTTTTTTTCCCAAACAAAGAAAATGGTTTAAAGGTTTTAGTTAAAGATAATAACCCTGGTTTGAAGACAGCAAATTTAGTCTATATGTAAAACTGGGCATGCACAAGTAAATATCTAATGTACTGATCAATTTAAATAAATGCATTAAGATATATTGCTATTATTTGTTCTGAAAGTCTTGAGGAGACACAAGGTATTTTTGTCAGGAGAATCTAAGGAGACTGTTTTCTTTCTATGTGATCTCTTTGCTGTGACATAATTTTTTGGGACAAATTCAATTAGTAGAAAAGACTAAATTAACTGTTAAAGCTGCTTTTATTGGAACGCTCAATAGTCCTTCTATTTTGTTCTTTCTTTTTTTATTTGTTTTGGCCAGTGGTGAAAAATGTAAGATGGGGTGATGAAAAATGGATGTCAAAATATAACCGCTGAAAGGCACTGCTTTATGGAAAATATAAAGGTGCAAGGAAAGAAAGTCAGAGAAATAGAAAACAGAAGTATAACATTTACTAGTTTTCCACACCTTTCTCTCACCACAGCTCATGTGTGTTTGGTTACATGAGTCTTTCTCAAGCTTCTCAAACTAAAATCATGAAAACTTGGAACAAATCTGGTCCTTGATGAACACTGAGGCTTTCATACACCAACCAAGTCCCTCAACCACAACACCCATAAGATTAATTTGTTGTAAAAACCCATTTTTATAGCAATCCCCCTAGAAAAATGTGTCTTATATAAATTATTAGCACATCTTTGGACACCAGAATGGGAATCTGACACTATAGGAGAGAGCCAAAGGTAGTCACAAGGGAGTTTGGGATAAATACGAGAGGAAGTTTTGATCCAAGTCCATTATAAAGACAGACAAGGTCTCCTCCTAAAGGATATGTCGCATTCGGAGAATCAACTCTAATAGTTTGTCCATATGTGCACCAAATGCTCTCTAATAGTAAACACACGACTCAAAATGTCATAATAGGTGCTGTCTTATTCTTCGCAGAGAACAGCATTTTATGAGGCAAGTCGTGAAGGGAGCTGTTATACCGAGCTTCACCTCTGACCACTTGCTTATAATTCTGATCACATGGTGAGACTGCAGCGAGAAGCTGGACAATATAAAACAAAATTGACAGAGAGTGTAAATAAGTACTCAGACTAGGAAAAATATGTATAATGGCCTGTTAACAGTAAGAATGAAAACAATAACTAAACTGTCATCCACATCAATGGATAATGATACTCTTTTTTTTTTATTATGAACACATGCTGCAGTTTTGTCACCTGCTGCTTTAAATGTTTAAACTCTTCAAAGTCGGTGGATTCTGATTAGCTGTAAATGTTTTATTTCATCACCAAAAATAGTTTTGAACGTGATTCTAATTTCCTCTGTGTCGTTAATGTTATAGCTGTGGTGTGGATGTCTCTATTATCAAATGATATTCAAACTAAATTAGTTATCATTCTTGGTGTGAACTGGCCTTAACACCCATGTTAACTGATTTTAGATTCTGAAAGTTTTGTGCATATGAACTCTTGACTTTATCCGATTCACGTATTCGTTTACAAAATTTGCCATGCTCAGTTGCCACGTTTGTAAATGGAGAAAACCACAGTAAAAATGTCACTAGAGATATAACTCTGATTGTATTTGTCTAAAAAAGAAAGTAATATACACCATGGCTTGAGGGTGATTAAATCATGGGGTAATTTTAATTTTTGGGTGAACTATCCCTTTAAGCATTTACATGGCTAAAATGTTCCTGTCAAACAGCCTATTTAACACAAATCCTCCTCAGATTGATTAAGGTGGATACATTAAGGCTTCTTCTGTAATTTAGCCATCAATCCAATTACAAACTGATTATTACACTGCATGCAAATGAACAGTAGTCAATGAAGTTTCCAAAGACATAGTTACTTGTCACAGTAAACAAGAAGTATTCATTACATTATGATAATGGTAGTATGTTATTATGATAAACCAAAGTATGTTATAGACTCTTCCTTAAGACCCTAAAGAATCATATCAACTTGTGGAAAATGGGCATCCGATGACCCCTTTAAAGGGGTGGTTGATTGTAATTTTACTTTTTTAAGCGATTTAGGAGGATTTTGAAGTTGGAGGAGAAAATAAGATGGGAGTTTTTCAACCTACCCTAACTGTCTTGAACCGGAAAAACAGTTCACGCAGATCTAGACAAGATAAGCGTTTGAGGTTAAAAAGTTCATTTTGGAAGTTCAAACTCGGGGCACCATAGAAGTCCATTATATGGAGAGGAATCCTGAAATTTTTTCCTCAAGAAACATAATTTCTTTACGACTGAAGAAAGAAAGACATAAACATCTTGGATGAAAATAGGGGGTGAGTACATTATCTGTAAATATTTTTCTGGAACTGAACTACTCCTTTAAAGCTTTAAACAGGACAAAACCGTATATTAGAAGCTAACATAAGCAGTATCATTTATGAATAACAGCAACGCCATTGTTTACAATACAACCGGAGCACATGTAATGAGGGGCGTGACGTTTCGGCACGTGCACTATAGACGGTTTAGTGAATCACAACACACTGGGCCAGCTAACCAATCTGAGCCCGTTGCATATTTCTGAGGGAGGTGCTTCATAAAAGCAGGAAATCATCAGAGCGTTCATCAGAGAAGGGACAGAGCGGCGTAGAATAAAGGTAAATTATGTCAAAACGAAGCATTAACACATGTTAGGCTGCACCCCATAATAACAATCAAGCCTAGAAAAAACAGTCAACCACCCCTTTAACCTATAAACACCCATGAGGCACTTTTTTCCACTTTTCGATTATTTCCTTCATTTTTATTGAAAATAAATACCTTTACAATGTGATACGTGATGTGAAATAGGAGAAGAACAAGGCAAAAGGCGGATTCGAACTCAGGTCGACTGTGTCAAAAAATTGCTACACGTTTTACCATCTACACCACTAAAGATCCTGCATGACAGGCACCTTTTGCAATGCTGTCTAACTCTATCACAACAACAACAACAATGTTTATTTATAAAGTTGACCAAAATGCTTCACAAAGAATAAAACACAAATAAAATAAAAGGAAAACCAGAGAATCAAAAGACAAATAAAATCAACAGAATACCACAGGAAGCATACTAAGAAGTGTTATAAGCCAGGGTAAAAAAAAAAAATACTAGGATTTAAAAATACTAATAGAGGGGGCAGGTCTGATAAAAGGAGGAAGGCTATTCCAAAGTTTTGAGGCGCCAGGTTATTGAGAGCTTTGTAAACAAATAATAATATTTTAAAACCAATTATATACTTGACAGGGAGCCAGTAAAGTGTTTCACTTGCCTTCCAGCAGTCTAGCGGCTGCTTTCTGGACTAACTGAAGGCGAGAAATGGAAGATTGAGAAATACCAAAATACAAGTCAAGACAAGATGTTATGAAAGAATGAATACCCTTTTTCCGAGATAGAAACGGTTGAATTGTACTGGGAGACGAAGTTGGTAAAAACATGACTTGACTACAGCTGAAATCTGTTTATCAAACAAATAGAACACCCAAGTTCCTGGCACACTGTGTATTACACAGAGTGAGGAAGCCAAGATCAAAATTAAAAACAACATTTTCCTCAGGACCAAACAATAATTTCTGATTTGTTTTCGTTCAGATGTAAGAAATTGCTTGAAAGCCATAACTTAAGTTCATTTAGGCAATCTAACAATGGCTGAAGAGAATACTTATTATTACGCTGTAGAGGAAGATAAAGCTGGGTATCGTCAGCATATAGATATAAAGAGACACCATATTTTTCAAAAATAGAAGCCAGAGGGAGCAAGTACATAGAAAACAACACAGGGCCAAGGACTGAACCTTGCAGAACACCACACTCAAGAGGAACGTCAGAAGAACAATAATGTCCTAAATGAACAGAAAAACACCTATTTGACAAATTAGAGCGAAACCACTGTAAAACCATGCCACGAAGTCCAACACAAGACTCCAGGCGTGACAGAAGAATGTTGTGGTCTACTAAGTCAAATGCAGCACTTAGGTCTTAGAGGACAAGAGCCACAGGTTTCCCTGAATCTGTCTCAAGAAATATGTAATTTAAGATTCTTAAGAGGGCCGTTGGAGGGCCCTGTTAAATATGTCTTAAAAATGTAATTTAAATATGTCATTTAAGACTCTACCACACGTTAGAGGGCAGAGTTAGTGTAAATAAATAGCCTCTGCCAACAAGCTGGGTTATTTGCGCTTAGTGTAAATAGACACTCCGTTATTTATTGTTCTGTTCTGATGCCATTGACGTCACAGCAAGAGACGCTAGTGTGGGGCTCCACATTGGCAGTTTATAAATCACATACATTTGGGGGTTCTGTGCCAACCAGGCAGCTACCATTGTGATTAATGGGAACACTAACACAACATAGCTTTCTCCAGCTATTATAGACCTGCTTGCAATACGCTTGATAACTGATTTGGTCTGTGGAAGGAAAACTTAAATTATCTTGCTCGACACACACCTTAAGTAATCGGCATGTAGCGTTGTCCTCTTTCAGTGCCGCTAGTGTGTGTGTGCAGACACTCAAGCTGTCTGTGTGGTGAGAATGAACAGACTCTTTCACACCGCCTCGGTTTCTCGGTAAGAGCAAAACATTCGCACAGAGGGTCACTGCTAACCGAACCATGAATCAACTCTGTAGATCTATTCTATTAACCCAATTAATTACATTTAAACATTCAAATCAGTCCCACTCTTTCATCTTCTCTATCCATCCATCTATTTTAATCTATCTATCCATTGTTCTGTCATCAGGAAAAAAATGATTAGGCAGGACTGAGGGGGAGCTCAAAAAGGGGGGGGGGATTTATGTCATTTTTTATTTTTTGGCTGACTCAAGCACTGGGACTGCTGAGGATGGAGTTCTGCACTCATCTGAATTGCAGAGAAAAGAGAGACGGTCATTTGCTCAAACTTTCATTTAATCCCTTTCAGAGGAGCAGGTGTTTGAAACGCTCGGAGGCTGAACACGGTCATGTTTATGTATTCAGTGTAAGTGTGTAATCTCTTCCATGTTTTAATCAGTCCTTTAATGTGATTAATTTCATTGTATAATGAGCCTGTCAGGTCTAATTTCGTTCTCCTTCAGGGAAAATAAAAACATGGCTTTCTTGTTCTGTGCTGTTTGCACACATGTATATTATAAAGATGGATGAAGAGTGTTGAGTTTCAACACCATCATTCTCTCCTGTGAGTCTGGAATAGACCTCACAATTCCAAGAAACAGAATACACAAAGAGCTTGTGAATACAATGAGGCCGATGTGCAAAAGTGTTTCACTTGTGATTACTTGAGTGACATACAGTAACTCCAAACTGCTTACGGAAAGAATCTAACAGTGTTCGACTACACAAACATGGCCTTTAAATATGTGCTACATATCCTGAGGACTAAATAAGTCAGATGCGATATTCGTTTCGCATTTCATATATATATTTTTGTATATAACACTGTATAAATGCTTAAAGGAATAGTTCCCTTTCAGAATAAACATTTCCTGATATTTACTCACCCCAATGTTATCAAAGATGTTCATGTCTTTCTTTCTTCAGTCATGTTTTGAGAAAAACATTCCAGGATTTTTCTCCATATAGTGGACTTTTAATGGTGACCAATAGGTTAAAGGTCCAAATTGCAATTTCAGTGCAGCTTCAAAGGGCTCTACACAATCCCAGCTGAGGAATAAGGATCTTAACTAGTGAAACAATTGGCAACTTCAAAAAGATTCAAATTTATATACTTTTTATCCACAAATGCTTGTTTTGCACTAGCTTAATGATGCACATGTGCATTTTCATACACTGCGTAATCACACTGGAAAAGTCACGCTCAAGTAGTTCTTCGTCTGTGTACTTCAGTTCATAAAGGTAGGGTGTAGCAAAAAAGTCAGTGTTGTTTTACCTTTGTTTCTAAAGGGTATTTGACTTTCTTTGCATGTTCACTTTGTAAGCACTGGGTCGGTACTTCCGCCTACATCACACGCGTGTAATTACGTAACGCATGAGGTCGAGCTAGTGCAACTGCATTTGTGGTTAAAAAAGTATATAAATGTTAATTTAAAAAAAAAAAAAAACCTATGGATGACCTAAAAAATTACCTTGGATGACATAGGGGTGAGTAAATTATCAGGAAATTTTCATTCCGGAAGTGAACTAATCCTTCTTTGATTCTTCTTTGATATGGATTAGCTTGCAAATATTAATTTAGATTAATCCATATATGAATATTAACTGAATTTTTATTTTGGACTCCATAAAGAAGCTGAAACACTGTAAATAATATTGTGTGATTCTGTACAACATAATTTTGTTTAAATACATTTTGACAGTTTGGGTTAATGACATAAAATGTCTGGAAAAAATATATTCATTCTTTTTGTTAAGGGTAAAATTACTCAAATTATTTGCATGATTTTGTAGACTTTTGCTGTTGTATTTTATCACTTTTTGTAAATTATTGAGATAGGATAAGTTTGATCCTCGAAAATGATCAGTTTATTGACATGATGCAGAAAAACTAAAATTAATGTCATTAATTAATGTAAACAACTTCATGCTGTTTATATATATGAAGAGTTCAGATGCAAAACCAGCTAAAAGCCATCTCGGTCAAAAATGAGATAATGATACTGAGTGAATGTTCTCAACACTTATTATACGTCCATCAAATACTTTTTTCAAACTCGCTAAAATCCCAGCCTCAGCCCAATCAGAAGTACCAGCACTTACATAGAAACCTATACATCTGAGCCTGATAAAAATGCATTTTTTAAAGAAAGACGTCAGATGAATTTAGCTGGTTTTGCATCTGAACTCTTCATATATATATATATATATATATATACATACATACAGTTAAACCAAAAATTATTCAGACACCAGATATAATTTTTGACTGTTAAACCAAAAATGATTCAGACACCAGATATAATTTTTGACTGTATAAAACACTGTATAATGTTTTTTTTTTACTAGTGGGTTAATTTATGTAGTGTGAAATATTATACCAAAAAAAAAATCTTCATACAGTGAACTACTAGTAATATTTATACAAATTTGAGACCAAAAATTTGATTTGACACTTTGACCTGACCATGTTTTGTTCCATACCTTTCTATCAAAATTATCTGACATTATCAAGACAAATTTGTTCTGATACAGTTTAACTTAACAGTTTTATTAAAATTTTCTGAACGACAGCGAATAAACTGATAATGTGAGAAATGACGAAGGTGTCTGAATAAATGTTGATTTGACTATATACATGAATAAAGCAACGGAAGGACGATTTTGGAGTATGGATGAAGAATAATGAGGGGAGGAGTTTTTTGAGAGGGAGGGAGACAGTAGGAGGATCAGAGCAAATTATTTTCAGTACGTGCACCAGATCAGAGAATATACTGAGACATAACAGACAGAGAGCATGAGAATGACATAGAGACCCAGTTTTGCTGTTCTATCTGAAAGCTGAACGGAGAGGAGCACATTTAACTCTGTAGGCAAAATGAGTTTTGACTGACAACGAACAGCATATTTTGGAAATAGTCCCATATATTTCACATAATTCTTAAACAAAGTTACAATGGTAGACGGCGGATATTTAAAACAGATTCAGTGTCAGCATAGAAGGCGTGTACGTGGAGTGGACAGAGCATTACATGGCTTGGTTCGTGAAGAAAGCTGTGGATTATATCGCAAAGTGAAATACTTACAGTGAAGAAACGGAGGTGACTGAAGGTAAGAGCTGCTAATCAATCAGCGCGCTTTCTGTTCGCGGGCACTGCTGAACTGTGTCACTCACGTGCTCACTACAATGTCAAATAGCTTTAATATTGTTACCCTGTGTTAAAACTAGAAATACTGAGCCTACCTTTTTAAAATGATCGGAGGACCAAGTTGAATTTCAAATGTATTTTTAATTTGTTAATCCTTAAAATATATCTATTACCGTATTTTCTTACCTTAGAGACTCATTAATTAATGTTTCTGTAAAGCAAAAAAAAAAACTTAATGATTTCTGAATTTATGATTTAAATTGTCATGTAACAGAATGCAATTTAATTGCTAAAATAATAAGTTACGTTAAATTACTATTAAAATGTTCTTTGAAAGAAATATAAGTTAGCCTACCTTATAATCTAAGATAACAACATATTGTTTTGTAAAAGCAACCTATGTACGTAAGATACTGGTAAAATGTGTTTTGTAGCTACATAAAATAAGTGACCTGATAAACAGTATAACGACGCTTAAAGAATTCCGTGTGATGCGTCATATTTATTCATATTTTATTTAAATATTCCTAGGTGGAAGTAACATTTGATAGTGCTTTGTTTAGTGCAATGAATGTTGTGTGTTACCCTAATAGTTTTTTGTGTTTATGTGGGTAATATTTCGCACACTGTAAATGCTCATGGCAAACAACATGAGCTTTGTTTCACTGATTAATGTTTTAATAGTTCAAGCAAGTTGATATATTACCTGTAATTAACAGCCACCACAATGCCATCTTGAAACGCCTGAAACGCTCCCATCATTGTTTATGAATTTCTGGCAACCATATACAGTAGCTACCAGGCAATCCATCAAAATGTATGTTGACAATATTAGAATATGGGCAGCAGCAGCCTACAGTTGTCAGTTCAGAGTCATCCACAATAAAATGTTGATATAATTAACTAATGTAATATACAATACATTCATCAAATGATTGCACTTCATCACATTGTGAGGTAAACGCCCATTCAGACCAGTGGATTTTGATGGCTGAGATCAGCTGGAAAGGTTGCAGTACATCCATCCTCATGTACACACACAGGAGCCTGTGTGTTTCAGAGCGACACTGATTGCCCTTGTGCTTTTCATTTTCCTCATAATTAAGACTCTAAAAAGCTTTACAGTCATCTATGGAAAGCTGAGCCGCTGAGTCACTGGACGTTTGGTCATTGTGATTATGTGGGGTGGTCACATTTATGATTGATTGACTTATAACCATGACTTAGATGAATGTATGTAGACTTATATTTTCATTTGACATTACATGCATTAATCCAGAGAAAAAAACGTGCATGCTTAATTGTTCAGGATTTAGAAAACAAAAGTAGCTATGCAATGGAACCTGTTAATGCTGCAAAACTGTAATCACAGTCATCTTAAGTAAACATGGGCGACCTGCTTTTGTTGAAAGCTTACAAAGCTTTATAAATCTGTGGACTGAGAAAATTGCATTAACATAGGCTGGGTTCACGTCTTAAAAGTTAACGTGCCTCCCAAAGAACTTTGAAATCACGGACCGAATCCCTTATAAGTAAACAAACACACAGCTTCTCTGTGAACCTGAGAGGTTTCAAAGTCCATTGATGCCTGATGGTGTATTCGCTTATGCTTCCCTTGTTGTGTATAGCTCAGACTTTCCAGAGTAAATCAGGATAATAGGGTATGGACTCTTAGCTCATATTGTTTTTGTAGTTTCGGTTGTGTTATTTTCATTTTTTCAAGGTTTCGGCGTGTATTTAAAGACTGTCACACTGTGATCTGTTTAAACAGGAATATGTGACGAGTTAATGAGTAAATGTGGAGTAGTCAGTAGTGCATGAACCTGTTTCCAAGATCTTAATGTGTTAATACTCACACACACCCATACATACATTATATATACAATTTGTACCTACCTGAAAAGACTCTAAATTTAAAAATAAATAAATAAATAAAAAAGAAATGTATGTTGTTATTATACCTCTCTAAACATATATTGTAATATCTCAGTGTTGGAGTGTGTTCTTGGGAGGGACTCTGGGGTTCTCACCCAAACACAGAACAGAGCTAAGCATGAAAGGAAAGACAGACAGTGGAAATGGGTTTGATAAACAAAAGCGCTAATACATGAAAATAGATGGATCACTCAGTCATCCTTCCTGTGGTGTGGCTGTTTTCCTGTGATTGACAAAGATGTAAAATAAAGGAGCAAGATGTACTAGAAAGTGTTTTCTTTTTTTTTTAAGTAACAGCCAGAAATACTTAATAAAAGCCACAAATATGTAGAATGATAATTGATTTTAAAGTCAGATATGTGTACAGTTGAAACCAAATGATTTAGACAACAAGTGAAAATGCTTGTTTTGCATTATTTCGTAATGTGTGTGTGTGTGTGTGTAGAGCGTTTCTTCCAAGGAGGCAAGGGAGGCAGTGTCTCTTTAAAATACTGGATGAGAAAATCATAGTACAAAATAAAACACGCCAAAATTACAAAATATAACATTAAAAAGTGTATAAATCTCTCCCACAGATCGTTTTCATGCCATTTTAGGTTTTATTTTGGCATAAAGTGGTTATATCTAAATGTGTGAGTTGTTTAATTACGTTTTTAAATCAAAGAAATATTGTCCAACAGCATCACCAGCAGGTAAAGTTACAGCGGGAGTCCACGTCTCTCTCGCCTCCCCTGAGCCTGTTGAGTTAACAGACCCCCTAAAATGTGTGGTTGGGGGGTAATTGAGAATAAATGGGGGAAAGTCATGTGAGAGGAGGCAATAGAGGGTATGCATGTGACGTCACCGTCAGCTGGAGTGGCTGCGGCTCCGTTAATATGTTGAATTGTGCAGTAAAATCATATCCTATATATTGTATTGTAGTATATCGTATTGACAAGTCATCAGCTAAATATTTACCATATTAAATTCTGCATAACTGGATGTTTAACTGGATGTTTTTAAATACATGTTTTTAAAAACACTGACTATATACGTTTTCAGCTGGACAATATGACAAAATATATATCACTGATATAAGTGATCACCGGGGTTTAGACCAACCTATTTTGTATTTACAAAATGAGTTCACAGGCAAATTTGCTTTATTTATTTCCCCCAGCGTCAAAATCAGACACATATAAGTGTTAGAAAACATGATTTCTGGCTGCATCAATATGCACTGACCAGTGGATATTTGTTAAGTTGTTAGGAACATTATATCAAGTTCAGCAACCTTTAGTTTAAACTGATTATCGTTTGTTTTACTCACGTTTTCGCATGTTCCCTAATAAATCCATTGACGCTGAAGGCTCTTTTGCTACACAGTCTGGCTGAGGGGGCATGTCCCGGCGGGAAAGTGACGTCAGTGCATTCGCTCTATAGGTGTGTTCAACTTGAAGCACGGCTGGTTGAAGTCTGGGGCGGAGTTGAAAATGGACACGTCGTGACGGAGACATTCTGCTTTCCGTAGTGACGCTCACATGGCGTTTGCGTACTTATATATTTTAATGCCAAACGCTAGTCTTGTCTTACTCTGCCTGGACTGTTTTTGTGCCGGTTCATGACAGTTAGGGAATGTCGAAAAATTCCCATCTCATGTTCTCCCTCAACTTCAAAATCATCCTACATTTTACCTTTTTTGTTAAGGGTGTTTGATCTTCTTTGCATGTTCACTTTGCAAAGACTGTGTCGGTACTTCTGCAATGATGTAGGATGATTTTGAAATGATTTTTGAAGTTGAGAAAGAAAATACGATTGGAGTTTTTCAGCATACCCTAACTGTCCTGAGCCAGAATACACAGAGTTCAGGGAGAGAAAGCAAGACGAGCGTTTAAAATTAAAAAGTATTTAAATAGTTTTTTTTAATGAAAATAACCGATCATTTCACTAGATAAAACCCTTCTTCCAACCACATTTGGGATCGTTTGAACCACATTTAAACTGCATTTTGGAAGTTCAAAATCGGGGCACCATATCAGTCCATTATATGGAGAAAAATTCAGAAATGTTTTCCTCAAAAAACATAATTTCTTTACGACTGAAGAAAGACGGACATGAACATGACAAGGGGGTGAGTACATTATATGTGAATCTTTGTTTTGGAAGTGGACTTCTTCTTTAATAACCAATAACATCACAGCATTGACGTCATTGAATTTCAGTCAGAGTTGTGCGACACTCGATCGCCGTTTACGGATACCATAGGAATGATAAGTGGCATAAGCTGAATCCCACCTGTCGCAATAAGTTAGTGACATCTGTTATAAAACTGCATTTTTCGTAGTAAACTCTAAAAATAGTTCAAAACAAAAGTATTGTTTAGTGTAAAACATGTTGAAGATTAGCAGATAGGCTGTCGATTCATTAAATGATAAGCGGTTTCCTTCAAAAAGCTGTCTATTCAGCGCAGTGAGGCCTCTCTTCCATTGACATCCATTCAAAGAAAATGGCCTCTGGTCTCCTTTCCCACGTACTGCCAGACTGGAAGCATTAGCTTTAGCTGTTATGCTTTTTCGGCCAGTGGTTGCAGACTTGCCTTCTAGTGGCTGCTCTTGAATCACTATTGCGGTACACTGATGCCACTTGTGACAGTCACTTGCCATCAGTCTCAAGACAGACAAAATTTCTAACCGGCATGCACTGCTTCAAGCAGGAATTTGATCGAGCTGCGCAGCACTACATTAAGTCAAACACACCTAATAGCTCCATTGTGATATGATTGAATATGACTGATTATGATCGGCTGTGATTGGTTCATGCGATAAATCCCGCCTCTTGTGTTTGTGCGCATTACGCGTTCGCAAATCAATATGAAGAACAAAATGGAATTAATGGGAAGACTAATTTAAAAACGTAATTAAACAACTTTTAGCTATAACCACTTTGTTATGTCAAAATACAACCTACAATGGCATGAAAACATTATCTGTGGGAGTTTTTAGTGAGTACTTTCCACTTTCTCTTCATTCCATCAACTCTTCTCTTTCTGACCTGGCCTCCTTTTCCAGATAGGGATGCTGCAGTACACAGTAGCTTCTCCTGCTGCAAAGCATTCCTGGGAGGTGTTCATAAATTAGGGATTACTTTCCGTACACGTCTTTTTCACCTAGTCCACAAGACACGCACACACACAGATTCCAGTGTAGCCACATAACACACTCCACTGATGTGCTGACGTACACTGATAAATTCCTTATCAACACTTCATGGCTGCTCATTGTGAGATCCAGCCACTCATATTCAGTGGTAGAAGAATAAAATAAACTATAATGGTTGACCATTTAAGCTTATTTTCTATTTTCAGTGAGTAGTATGAAATGTAGTCTTTGCTGCACAATTAACTACATTAATTAATTATATTTAATTTAAATTTCATTTATCAGCTCATAGTGATGTCTGTGGTATTCAGATACATTTTTAAAACATAAAAATGGTTTGAAAAATATAAAATACAAATTGTTAAAAAATAATATATATAATATATTTATATAAATATTTTAAAAATCTGTATTAGCCATTTTTGTACATTTTAAAATTCATTTATTTTATTTTATTTTTTGCCATATACAATTGCCAAATACAAATTCTTATTTAGTTATTATTTAGTATTCTGGTCATTTAAATTTAAATAATTAACCAGTGACAGTATTATATAGAAGTATTTATTTTTTTTAAAAAACTTTGTACTTAAAAAAATGTTCATAAAAATATCTGGATTCAACACTTCAACACCTGGGGTTCTATATCATCTTACTCTCTGATTTTTAACAGCACTCCATTTCCAAAGCGCATTCCTGTTTTTTTTGTTTACTGTCTACATTTTATAGTGTTTTCCCTGTCATTTTTCACCATATTTATTTGCTTGATGGCAAAAGAAACTCGTTAAGGGTCATGGGCTCAAGTCCCAGTGCACCCCATGTGCTGTTCCTTGACCGTCCTTTCCTCCTGTCATATGACCCTGCGCTGGCACCGAGCATTTTGTGAAAGGGACAGATCTGGGAAGCGTCATTTTTAAAACCCGTGAGAGTCATTCAGCAGATAAAATCTGAAAGGTAGTAGTTACATCTGACCATTAACATTAAGAGCTCAGCTGCGAAGTGAAGTACCAGGTTGAGTTTTTCTAAAACTGTTACTGTGCCGTTGCTGAATAGATCAGGGAGATATCAAGGACAGGCTGATCTGGTAAAAGGATGATATTTACGTGAAAGTCAGATGCTGTGAACAGCAGTGATGAACAGAGAAAGGATACAAACTGAGAAAGGAGCAAAGGAGCAAGAGAGACGGATGAGTGCGCTGCTGCTCTCCACAGTTGGCTTTCACATCCTCCACTCTCATCTCCTCTTTCTCCATCTGCCCTATTGACCTCTAAGTAGAGCACCACAGGAAATGTGAAATATTTTAGTGTCTGTCTGATAACCAGCAGATGGAGGTTTGAGAGGCAGAGAACACATCGCTTTTAGCTTTGGTGTGGTTTTGACCGGATTCTTTGATTGCTCAGTGGCTGCTCTTTCATAGGATCCAAAATGCCTTAGAAGAACAATTTTTGATTCCCCAAAAAACCTTTCGGTGAAGAAACATTATATTCTTAGTGAACTGTAGATGCTAACCATTTTTAAAGGGAACTCCAGGTATTAAGACTTGTATGGCTTAATGTAACGTAAATTATGATTATGATAAGATTTACGTTATTTAAAAAAATCCACGTTGTTTTATAGACATTTTGTTACTGGCGCTAACTTTTGCAAATTTTACCGCAACACAACACCAAAAATAAAATACTGACATGATGACCATAGCTACTGAAAATACTTACAAGTGATGATGGATATAAGCATAGGCTTAAAATAAATGCTGTATCATTGATTTTTCCCCACAAAGAGTCTAAACATCCCGGATAACGACAATGATCGAGGATAACTAAGACGAAAAATGTTTGTTGACAAGCTTTTTTCTGATGACTAAAATGAGATGAAGACGAGATGACAATAAGGTCAGTAAACGATAAATATGACAATATCAACATGCAGTTTAGTTAATGAAAAAAAGACTAAAATGTATTCAAAAAATAAAAACTTTACCAAAATCCCTTGTTATTTTCGTCAAAAAAAGGCAAAATACTATTGCGGAGTGCTATACATGCCCCTGATAGCACACGTACGTCTCAGAGATGTCTTTTTGACGTCTACATTTACATCTGCAAGACGTAGTTTGCTCATCTGCAATACGTCTATTGGACGTTTCCTATTAGATGTCAAATAGACATCTATTAGATGTCTTCAAGATGTTTAGGATTTAGAATGTATGTAAAACTGACATCTTTCAGACGTCTGCCAGATGTTTGTACACAGCAGATCAAGAGATCTTTAACAGACATCTTGCAGATGTACGTGTGCTATCTGGGGCCTCTACTACACGAGCTTTCATGTGTGTGGTTGCCAGATATCAAGACTTCAAATCCCTGAATCAGAGCTTCTCTGTTACAAGGATACATTTTCTGTCTGGTGCTTTGCTTATTTTTTGCAATCTGACAACCATGCGCACAAGCTCGCTCTTCATTGTGACGATGATCTGAAAACACCAACAAACAAGCTGGAGTTTAGCCAGTCTGTTTTCTGTCATGAGACATCAACTATATTGTTTGCAATTGTGGTTGCCAAATAAATGCACGTACTATACCTGTCAACCCTCATGTTTTTTCCGGGATTCCACCGTATTTAACCATTCTATTCCACTATCATCCCGTTTAAATATTTTCCTGTATTTTTAATCTTTCTATATAAAAATCCCACTGGGATAGTAATACTCCTGTAATTTGTATGGCCCAAACCTTATTATATAAATAATCACGTCAACATATTCCAAGGTCGTCCAGTTGCCAGATCTTGTTTGAAATGCATCCTTCTCACACAGTCGACATATACAAATTTCAACCCATTTGTCCCCTTAACTTAGCAACCTACAACCCAGTGATTCTGTTGATATCTTCGCAGGTAGTACCGCGGGAAGGATCACTGGTAGAAGTGGGAGAAGAAAACTCAGGTGGTACTCTGGTGAAAAAAAACAAAATATAAGTCTACATGTAAAATGAGATATAGCTTCCATTTCAAAAGGCTATGGTTTAATTGATTAAATATGAGTGCTGTAAGTTTCAAGGTCCAGTGCTGCACTGCTTCGTTAGCCTACTGCGGTTACCAGTTATATTCCTGGCGAAAAGTTCCATCTGCTACATTTTTCAATAAGCCCTTCTGCTCTGTTTAGACCAAACCCTTATTCTTTTGCTCTAAGAGTATTTCACAAAGCATTTTGACGCTAAAACTAGCTCCTGAAGCTGTGAAATGTTAAGAGTAGTGAAGGGGACTCTTACGTCACTAAGACCAAATCCCAAACTATTCTAAAATGGCTGTTGCCAGCAATCTGCCTCAGAACGTAAACATTTTAGAAACATTTGACAATGATGAGCTTTTAAAAAGGTCACCTTAATCACCTTAATTATGGGGTATTGTGACTGATGTAGAACTTGTCAGGGACAATTTTCCTTTGATTATATAGAAGATGCCAATTACCAGTAGAGACCAACAGGTGCCATTACAGCTACTATTAAAACCAATTTCCATTATAACCAGTAAAAACATAAAAAAATTCTATGATGGTTGTTATTGTTTGTTCAGCAGGGCTAAAATGGCTTTTGCTGCCAATCTGCCTCGGAACGCAAACATTTTAGAAACATTACACATTTATTTGCACACGTTTTCCCACGCAACTTTTTTAGGTTTTGGAGGTTATCCCAACTCGAAATTGTCCTTTGGCTAACAAGTTGGGCAAGAACTAACAGCTGTTCTTGTGTCCATTTTTTTACAATTGCATGTCTTACTTTCAGTCATGATTATTCTGTTCTGTTCATTAAAAGGGTTTTTATATGCATATCCGCTAATTGTTTATGAGAAACACACATGTAAGAGTTTCACAATTAGCTGAACATGAACATTTTAAAATATTTATTTGAAAGTGGCGACATTTTTATACTCTACAATATTTCTATGAACAAATCTCTGACAGAGACCCCTCCCCTATCAGCCAATCACTGTGTGCATTGTTAGTAAGCATGCTGATATCATCCATAACAACGAGGTCAACCCCGCCCTTACTCTCAGCTTAAGACTTCTCTCTGTTCCTTAGTAAAAGTTTGTTTCAGCAGCTTTGTAAATAGGTTTTAAGAGAAAACTCTTACCTAAAAACTTTTACTGCTGTTTAGGAAAACTCTTAGTGGTAAGATAAAATGTTTTGTAAACATGGGCCCTGATCTCTAACTGTTGCCAAGTCTGCGGTTTTCCCGTGGAATTGGGCTACTTTAACTCTGTTGCCACGCATTGTTTTTCATGTCTGCGAGTTGAAGTGACCCCTATAACATAATATTAAGCCCCTGGAATGCTAATTTCATCAGGGGAACCCTGCCAAAAAATGTGTTATTTTACCCCCCCCCGGAACGTGATTGGGCTACTTTTGGGCTAGTTTTGAATAGCAATTGGATGAGTTTTGTTATGAAAATCTGGCAACCCTGTCTCTAACATAGTCAGTGTAGTGGAATAAAAACAATACATACTCTTTGCAACTTCAAAGGAAGCAATAAAATGTTGTCCAAACTATAGCGCTGAATTCCTGAGGTAATTTAATGTTTTATGTTTCTCAGTTTGCTGTGCAATGTCTCTTCTTCTGTACAATGAAAGAAAGCGAAAAAGTGAAAGTGGCGACGTATTGTCAAGTATGGTGACCCATACTCGAAATTGGTCCTCTGCATTTGACCCATCACAAGTGCACACACACAGCAGTGAGAAGTGAACACACACACACACACACACACACACACACTGTGAACACACACCCAGAGTAGTGGGCAGCCATTGCTCCAGCACCCGGGGAGCTATTGGGGGTTCAGTGCCATGCTCAAGGGAACTTCAGTCATGGTATTGAAGGTGGAAAGAGCGCTGTTCATTCACAATCCCCACATTTACTTACATTTGAATGAAGTCTAATTAGCTGTCAGTGTTTTATCGTTCATCAGCTGTGATCCCAAAGTGATCCCAACAATATTGTTCCTCTGTATCGTTATTGTTATAGTAACAAATGAGATTTGTGACATACAGTTAGAATTTAGAGCTATAAAATGCAAAGCTCACATAATTTAGTCTTCAAATATTGCTTGTAAGATTAGTACGCAATAAGCAATATCTAACATTTTTTAAACCTTCACCAATGCAGTGATTTATGAATTATTCAAATCTCTGACATTTGATCACACACTCTGGTTTCTTGACAAATCTCACCACAATGTGTTTATGCTTTTCTTAGTAGAAAAATCTGAGATGCTGGAAATTACATTTGCTCTTCATGTCATCTCAACATGAGATATGAAAGACATATAAAAAGAGATCTAATTTTTATGCTTTATCTTGCGGGAAGCCTCATCTGAGTGCTTCATGCACACATGCCCAGCAGGGGCACATCACAGAGCCACTTTCAGCCTCCTGATAAATAGCCAGTGCCAGCACATGTGCATCAGACACATTTAAAGACCCAGAGCAAGCAAGGAGGCTCTTTCTGTAATTTCCCAGGAGGTATCAAAGTAGGTAATGGAAAGCAGTTGGGACATGCAAAGAGTGCGAACAGACGACAAACTGGACAGTGACAGCAACTGACGGGCTTTTCCGCGGGCAACGTCGAATGAAGACCTTGCCAGCCTTTGTGTTACAATTGGAAGGATTTCATTAGGACACTGTAACCAGCACAGCTCTGAAGTGGCTATTTCTGTTGTGAATTGATTATGCAAACGAAAGATGAAAACCACCACTCCAGATGGACGGAGAGAGTCAGAGCAGGAAGAGTGAGTGAGTGAGAATGAATGAAGTGAATGAAATATTGCAGGTCTCAGAGACTTGGGCTTGAATCAAGAGCTAATTTTAAAACAAACTGCACTCAAAAGCTTTCTGGTTCCATTCTTACTAATCCTCACATAAATCATAAACACGCTGACAGGAATACACCCATGGAAGGCTAAACAGCACGTACGAGCTAGCAAACACCAGAAGAATCAAAGGAAATATCAGAGAAAACAAACACAAAGGGCAACCACACAAAATCAATGCCTTGTTTTCCGGTGACTAACGACATCAGTTCAAATATTCACATTATTAAAATTATTTACACTACCATTCAGAAGCTTCAGTTCATGATATTTTAAAAATGTTTTTAAAAGGCTGCATTTGGTCAAATATACAGTAAAAACAGCAACATTGTGAAATATTATTACAATTTCAAATAACTGTTTTCAATTTTAATAAATTAAAAATGTAATTTATTCCTGTGACGCAAAGCTGAATTTTTAGCAGCAGTCATTACTTTAGTCTTTAGTGTCACATGATCTTTTAGAAATCATTCTAATATGCTGATTGAAACTGTTGAAAACAGTTGTGCTGCTTAATATTTTTAAAGAATTTATTTAGTTTGTTATTGCAGGATTCTTTGACAGAACAGCATTTATTTGACTTTTTATTTAGCGTTATAAATGTCTCTACTTTCAGTTCTGTTTAATGTGTATTTTAATTTAATGCTGAAAAAAACTTTCCACATTAAAATAAAATAGGACTAGTCCTTTGAATTTGTCTGTGTGAGACTTAATAATCCAGCCACACATTTTCTCCTCATAGTGGCAGTGCTCTTTACAATATTCCACAATGTTCTACATTTATTATCCGATGTTGTTTTCTTAAATGCTTTTGCACTTTCACTCTTATACTCCTATTTGATTTCATATTTCCTTAATACCAGTATGCAAGCATGGCAAATTACAAGCACTTTGAAAGTGTGCAATTTATGAGCGTATTCAATAAATTAGTCAAAAATTAAGTTTAATGTCAGTAAAAGCAAGCTTTTGCACAAAACTTACTCTTGGGCCTGCCATTTCAGTATGTCAGCACATCATAATTACAGACCTTTAAAGTCTGCATTCTTCTCCACTTAGCTCTTGAAAGCACATCCTCCTGCCCACCTCCCCCATCCCCTCACTCATACACTGTGTATCCATGGATTTACACCATAAGTGGTACCATATCCCTTTTCGTCATTTTTTTTTTCTTAGTCTCACCGCAAATATGTTTGGAGACAAAGGATGATGAGTAAATTCCAAGAGAATCTCAAATTTGCCTTTCAGATATTTGCTAAATAAATGTGCCTAAATGTGTTTTTAGCAGCTGGTCATAATAATCCACACAGCATCTTAATGAGACGGATATACAGAGATGGCTTTCTAAATGTTTTATGTGGAGGTTGCAGAAAGACAATGATTCAAAGCACGATGATTTAAAGGAAAAGTTCACCCAAAAATTCTGTCATTAATTACCGACCCTCACGTTTTTCCAAACCTGTAAGTACGAGGGCGTTTTAGTGCCATGTTAAAAAAAAAAAATAAAAAAAAGATTACAAGATTATTGTCGTAATTTTTTTTCTCGTAATGTTTCTACTTTATTCTTGTAATATTTCGACTTTATTCTCTGAATGTTACGACTTTAAAGTTGACATATTTTGAGAATATTGTCAAAATATTATAAGAATGAAGTCGAAATTATAAGATTAAGTCTGAATGTTTTGAGAATAAAGTCAAAATGTTTCAAGAATAAAGTCGAAATATTACGAGAATAAAATTGGAATATTATGGGAAAAAAATCGAAATTACTAAAATAAAGACGACATATTACAAGAATAAAGTAAAAATATGAAAATAAAGTCAAAATTATGAGAATAAAGTCTAAATGTTTTGGGAATAAAGTTGAAATGTTTTGAGAATAAAGTCAAAATTATGAAAATAAAGTTGAAATGTTTTGAGAATAAAGGCGAAATGTTTCAAGAATTAAGTCAAAATTATGAAAATAAAGTTTAAATGTTTTGAGAATAAAGTCGAAATGTTTCAAGAATTAAGTCAAAATTATGAAAATAAAGTTGAAATGTTTTGAGAATAAAGTCGAAATGTTTCGAGAACAAAGACAAATTTATTAGAATAAAGTTGAAATGTTTTGAGAATAAAGTCGAAATGTTTCAAGAATTAAATCAAAATTATGAAAATAAAGTTGAAATGTTTTGAGAATAAAGTCGAAATGTTTCGAGAATAAAGTCAAAATTATGAGAATAAAGTTTAAATGTTTTGAGAATAAAGTCGAAATGTTTCGAGAATAAAGTCAAAATTATGAGAATAAAGTTTAAATGTTTTGAGAATAAAGTCGAAATGTTTCAAGAATTAAGTCAAAATTATGAAAATAAAGTTTAAATGTTTTGAGAATAAAGTCGAAATGTTTCAAGAATTAAGTCAAAATTATGAAAATAAAGTTGAAATGTTTTGAGAATAAAGTCGAAATGTTTCGAGAACAAAGACAAATTTATTAGAATAAAGTTGAAATGTTTTGAGAATAAAGTCGAAATGTTTCAAGAATTAAGTCAAAATTATGAAAATAAAGTTGAAATGTTTTGAGAATAAAGTCGAAATGTTTCGAGAATAAAGTCAAAATTATGAGAATAAAGTTTAAATGTTTTGAGAATAAAGGCGAAATGTTTTGAGAATAAAGTCGAAATGTTTTGAGAATAAAGTCGAAATTAAAGTACGACATTACGAGAATTAAATCATAGCAATTAAATTTTTTTATATTTTGAGAGTATAGCCTGCGCATGCAAATTGCCCAGATCGGGAGCACCGGGTGAAGTTGTCAAGCCACTGGAATTTATCTGAATATAAGTGGGATTATTAGCAGAAATCATAACATGTTACAATCGCAGGGACATTATGCTTGGAAATAATATTTCACATCTTCGATTGCATTCATTAGGCCTATTTGTATTGCGCCAGCCACCCAATAATAGCAATAAGCTTTGTGCTTTTGGGAATATAAAGCAAAGTCTCAGCTTTCAAAATCAGTCAGTTTTATAGTGAAATACAAACAATATGTCTTGCAGTAATGTGTTTTTCATGCTTTTTAATGTGGCCGGACAGCCACATTATAAGACATTCATGAGAATCACTTGTTTTTCTGATTACAATGAGACATTCGTTTCATTAAATTATACTATTTTCTTTGTGGAAATTCCACCACCTACTTCGCAAAACCGTCTGTGAAGTACAGTGAATGTCTCACTGTAATCGGAAAGATGACTGATTCACATGCTGCTTAAACTGAGGCGAATACAGCGATCTGTCATGCCACATTAAAGAGTGTGAAAAACACATTATTGTAATAGACATATTGTTTGTATTTCGCTATAAAACAAACAGATTTTGAAAGCTGAGACTTTGGAATATCTCATGGTGCTTCCAATCCGAGCCATCTGTATGCGCAAAAGGCTATAATATACTCTCAATATATTATAACATTAATCTCGTAATTGCTACAAATTATTTAGACTTTATTCACGAAACATTTCGATTTTATTCTCGAAATACTTCAACTTTATTCTCGTAATTTTTACTTTATTCTCAAAATATTTCAACTTTATTCTCGTAATTTCGACTTTATTCTTGTAATATTACGACTTTATTCTAGAAATTCTGACTTTAATCTCTTAATCTTAGATTTTTTTTTTTTTTTTAACATGGCACTAAAATGCTGTCGTGTTTAAGACCTTCATGTGACAAAATAAAATTGAGGTTGAACCACTGATTTGACATGGACTATTTTAATTATGTCCTTACTAATTTTTGGGGGGTCCTTTAACATGATAGTTGCATTGCTGTCTATGCAGGGTCAGAAAGCTCTCGGATTTCATCAAAAATAACTGAATTTTTGTTCTGAAGATGAACGAAGGTCTTTCAGGTTTGGAATAACATGAGGGTGAGTAGTCAATGACAGAATTTTCATTTTTGGGTGAACTATCCCTTTAACATGATTTTAAAGCTTTCTCTAAAAAACATCCTTAAAAGTAGAAGCTGAGATGGAGAATTGAATTCAAGATGATATGGGAGACATCCTAATGACTTCATTCGATTTAGACGCCTCCGTTTCTTTGTGTAGCTCTTCCACTCTTGCGGAAGAGCTACAGAAATAGCCAACAAAATGAAATTCATTTGACCTAATTTTATTAAAATGATTTACAACTGTTTGTTTAACAATTTAGGCCAGCAAGGGATCAGTGTTGGGAGGTTTTGGTTCTGCCTCTCATGTTTGTCCTTCTCGTTGTAGGTCATGAGGATGGCCTCTTGGGAAGAGAATCTGGGTCAGCCCAATCGCTCTGTGCTGGAGATGGAGGGGCCACCGGACTTGTCCAGCTCCCTCTTCAATCTCAGCAGCAGTTATGGGGGCACGGGGGCTTTCCTCTGGCTGTTTCCGTCAGAGAACGTCACATGGACCACCATGAGGCCCACAATCCAGCCGGTTGCTCCTCCACGGGTACGGGACCAAGCCTTGGCCCAGGCGGAGATCGGGGTGCTGGGGTTGGTGCTTGCCCTCACCACTCTGGGTAATGGATTTGTGCTTTGGGTGCTGCTGCGTAAGAAGAAACATCACGCTCCCATGCACCTCTTCATGGTCAATCTATGTGTGGCTGACCTGGTAGTGGCCTTCTTTCAGGTAACAGCCTCTTGAGACTATTGAAAATGATAAGTGCAGTGAAATAAGCTTAATGGCTAAGTAATCACTGACCTGAATGGAAACATAATGTGATTACATTTATTAAAATGCAGTTGAAGGACATAAATTAAGATATTTTGGATGAAATCCAAGAGCTTTCTGACCCTGCATAGACAGCAGCGCAACTGACACATTCAAGGACCAGAAAGGTAGTAAGGTCACCGTTAAAATAGTCCATGTGACGTCAGTGGTTCAACCGTAATCTTATGAAGCTATGAGAATACTCTTTGTGTGCAAAGAAAACAAAAATAGTGACTTCATTCAAATTCAACAAACGTTTACACACATAGATATTAGAATTGTTATTTTACCATCAAATAAAAGAAGTAGTAATAGTAGTATAGTATTGTTTAACATTTTTACTTTGTGTATATATATATATATAAAATCACAAACATTTTGGTCAAATTGTGCAGCCTAACAAACAAGGACAGAAAACCTGGAACTTAAAAAAAAAAATCACAATTGCAATTTTTCTAGACAAGTGGTGCTGAGGGAGGTGGAAGGTTGCGATCTCATTGGCTGCAGAATCAGCGAAGGCCAATCAGCTTCTGACATACATTAAATGACACGACTGAAGGGATCTATCAGGCTGCGCTATCTAGAGTTTTGTGCCTGAATTACATATATGTCTTTATTTTGTCCCCAGGTGCTGCCACAGTTGGTGTGGGATATCACAGAGCACTTTCAGGGCCCTGATGCTCTGTGTCGCTCCGTCAAGTATTTGCAGATTGTCGGAATGTTTGCATCCTCCTATATGATCGTTGCCATGACTGTGGATCGGCACTATGCCATCTGCTGCCCCCTGCAAGCATATCGGGGAGGCGTGCCCTCTCGCTGGAACACCCCCATTATAGTAGCGTGGGTCCTGGCCCTTGTGCTCAGTTTGCCACAGGTGATCTCAGATCCTTCCTGACTGATTTTTTTAATTGGCTCTAGGGCTGCCCTCGACTAAAGATTTTTCTGGTCGACCAGTAGTCGTTCATTTTAAGGAATAGTCATTATTAGTTGCACGTTTATTAATAAACCATATAAATCATAACAATGAGCCTTTAATTGCCTACATAGCCTAAAAAGCACTGAAGCGCACGCAAAAAAGTTTGCCACAGCACACCGGCTGATATAATAATTATGAATGTTTCAGGGAAAAACAGCAAGGAGACTGAATTAACGTTTTAATAATTTATTAATAAACTAGTGCTTTATTTGTTTTCGGCTTAAGAGATGAAGTCAGCGACACTGACTCGTCATGTATGTAGGGATGGGCGGATCGATGGGCGGATCGATCCTGAAGTATTAATACTTTCGATACTGACGTTGTACCGAAAGGATTGATCCTCACATGAAAATATTGATTCTAAAGTGCATTTTTAAACATTAATTTAATTTATTTAGCAAGAAACTCTGTGCATATAATAAGCCTCTAAGAGGAACAACAGACTATTAGTGAATTATTGTGTAGGATAAAACTATTTCTCCTGCTCATCGAAACATGCAAAAATGCTGAAAGACAGAACCAATTGATAGCGTTCGCTGCTGACACTTCCCTTACAGTGCTTGTTGAAACAGGGCAACAGAAGCAGCACAACTATTTTCAGCATCGATAATAAACAGAAATGATGTTTCTTAGCAAATGATATTAGAATGATTTCTGAAGGATCATGTGACACTGAAGACTGGAGAAATGATGCTGAAAATTCAGCTTTGATCACATATGCTTTTAAAATGACATTTGTCAAAATATTAAAATAGAAAATAGTTAATTTAATTGTTATATTTCCCAATATTGCTGTTTTTACTGTATTTTTGTTAAAATAAGTGCAGCCTTGGTTAGCATGGTTAAAGACACACTACAAAATCGTACTGACCTTAAACTTTTAAACAGTATAGTGTACATGAAATAATAATTTAATTAGTTAACTATTTGTGCTAAAGTTTCACCTTTAGGGGTACAACAGCCTGGCAGCCTTTTACAAAAAATAACCATGGTTTTACTACAGTAACCACATTTTCCACATATTTGTAGTAAAACTGCAGGAACAACAAATTTACCATGGTTAACTCTCTCTCTCTCAGCTTGCTTCATTTTACCATGGTTAACACTACAAGAACATTAATTATTATACATTTTAGTACTTATGTAACACCATGGTTGGTTTTCATCAGGTACCCTCAAAGGCACACCTTTGTACCTTATCTACCCTTAATGCGTGTTTACTTGTATGGTACTAGTATGCTTCCTGGCTTTTAGGCATAGAGAAGGTGCACTTTTAAGGTTACTGCCCCAGAATAGAGCTAAAATACAATTTTAGTACATTTCATTTCTAGACTTTCAAATATAATGTTAAGTGACTATAATTAAAAGATCAGTTTAGTTTAGAGGTATCGATATCAGTATTGATATCGATGATACTGGGCTTGAAAATATCGGTATCGGATCGAAAATAAAATAAGCGGTATTGTCCATCCCTACCTGTATGCATGTTTCATACGGATTACATGAGCTGGAAGTATTTGTTTTCTATTTGAATTGGTTCATTTAAAAGTAGACATTTCACTCTCTATAGCATACATTTTTAGTTTCTGTAAGGCAAGTATACACAGAGTTTCGAATTTTCGTGCTCAAGTTCACAGAGAACTTTAAATTTTAAATTTTACAAAAGCGCAACGTTTCGTTGTTATTCTGGTTGCACACAATTGAATGTAGAGTCTTTACAGATTCGCAAGATGTACTACTCTTGTCTGTATGACCAAAAATGAGTATTTTAAGAGCAAGTGACATCTCCGTCTGTCATGCAGTAAGCGCTGTTCAGCTTCTACGCTCCACACAGACACTTCAATTGCGTGCATTTTTCTAGGTTAACATTAGATTGAGCGGCCATGTAAAGTTGCTACTACCATATTTGAGGTTGATGAATGATAGGTGAGCGTTTGGATGTCCTGCCCAATGTTCTATATTACCACATAGACCAGCCGTTAACGATCTGTCCGTTACGGACTGCATGACTTTGCCACTTCCTGTGGATTTTTTAAATCGAGTAAGCGATTATTTAAATTTTTGGTCAACCAAGCCTCTTCTCATCGACTAGTGGTTAGTCGACTATTAGGGGGCAGCCCTATTTGGCTCACAACTATTTTGTCAAGCTCATGACTTTCTGCTTGATTGCACACAGGTGTTTATCTTCTCACGGTCAGAGGTGTCCCCCGGGGTGTTCGAATGCTGGGGCCACTTTGCTGAGCCGTGGGGTCTTAAAGCATACGTCACCTGGATGACTGTGGCTGTATTCGTATTACCAGCCTTAATCATCACTGTATGTCAGGTATCTCCAGCTTTTTTCTTCTCAATCTCTAACTCGCTACACATTTTTTAAAGTTAAATATATGGCTTTGACATCACTTGTCTAACAATGCTTTATAGTATAAGAACATAGTGTATATTATGCAAATGTCTTGACTTGGCATGTTTAATAGGAATTAGATGTACTGCAGGGTACAGTCTGTTGACTCTGCCAGTTTTGGGTGAAATTCTGAATTTAATAATTGGCTCCTTTTCAATTCATGAGTTGGATGTTGAATTTAAATGACAGGAGAAGAAATTCACTGTAACTCCACAGAGAAGTTTCTGTAGTCCAAAAACAGTTTCATCATCATTTTGATTTTCTGTTTGCTTAATTTACAATGCCTAAGTAATCGGTTTGTTTCCCTGAATGCATGAACTAATAAAATGTATACTTTGAATGCAAAGCATGACAGTTTGCATACATTGCCTGCCAAATCCATAAATGTAAATTACATATACAAAACAGCGTCTCCTTAAAAATGTTACTGACCAGTATGGAAGCCCGTTTCGGCCGCTCAATAAAAAATACAAAAAGGTGACTTTTTATCTCACAATTCAGACTTTTTTCTCGCAATTGCGAGTTTACACTTCAACTTTTTTTCTCAAAATTGTGATACAAACTTGCAATTCAGACTTTTTTCTCATAATTGCGTGACATAAATTCGCAATTAAAAGTTCTAGTCAGAATTGAGACAAATTTGCAAATCTGAGAAGTAAACTTTTATCTCACATTGCAACTTTTATCTCACATTTCAGACTTTTTCACAATTACGAAATTGCGAATCTCACAATTCTGACTTTTATTTTCTGATAATTGCATGATATAAACTTGCAATTCTGTCTTTTTTTCCTCATAACTGAGTGACAAACATGCAATTGCAAGTTATAAAGTAAGAATTGAGACAAATTCGTAATTCTGAGACATAAACTCAATTCTGAGAGTTTATATCTCGCAATTCTGACTTTTTTTAGAATTGCGTGACTCAATTGTGAGTTAAGTCAGAATTGTGAGATACGAATGATCACTTTTTCCCCTCAAAATTTGACTTTATAACTCGCAATTAATCAGAGAAAAAAAATCTGAATTGCGTGAAAAAAACAGAATTGCATGATATAAAATCACAATTGCAAGAAAAAAAGTCAGAATTGCAAAATACAAACTCGCATTTGTGAGAAAATTATCTCACAATTCTGACTTTATTTCTTGCAATTGTGATTTTATATCATGCAATTCTGAGAAAAAGGCAGAATTGTGACTTTATAGATCGCAATTGTGAGTTTATATCACACAATTCTGACTTTATAACTCACAACTGCGAGTTTACATCCCGCAATTCTGATTTTTCTCTGAATTGTGAGACATAAACTCGTAATTCTCAGAATTGCATGATACAAATTTGCAATTGCAATTGCATGACAAACTCGTAGTTGCAAGTTAAGTCAGAATTGTGAGAAATGTGATTGTTTTTCTCCTCAAAATTTTACTTTATAACTTTATATCTCACAATTCAGAGACAAAAATTGGAATTGCAAGAAAAAAAAATCAGAATTGTGAAATGCAAAAATTATCTTGCAATTCTGACTTTATTTCTTGCAATTGCGAGTTTATACCACACAATTCTGAGAAAAAAAGTCAGAATTGTGAGATATAAGATATAAGATTTGAGTTAAGTTAGAATTGTGAGATATAAATTATCTGTTTTTCCCCTCAAAATTTGACGTTATAACATGCAATTATGAGTTTATATCACACAATTCAGAGAAAAAAAAAAATCAGAATACAGAAATACAAACTCCCATTTGCGAGAATTTTTTATCTCGCAATTCTGACTTTATTTCTTGCAGTTGCAATCATGCAGTGTCGGAAACGGGCTTCCAGACCAGCAAATGTTGCCATGTATATTTTTTTTCTCAGACTAGCTTTTGCTCTTTTCTAGTGTAAGGCTATGGAGGATCTGTGTACCTTACAAATATTGTAAATGCATTGTAATGTAAAAAAAAAAAAAAAAAAAAAAAACAGGTAAATGGTTTAACATCATATTATAGGTATATTTACTGTAGAATACTGTCAAATGTATGATTTGGTAATGTACAAAGGTAAAAAACTATGAATTAAAATTTAATTTACTGTGAAAACTGTAAAAAGGACCTTCCCAGAACTCCTGTAACACATTCCATATGATTGTATTTTAAAATAAATTCTTAATTCAATTCTAAATGGCACACAACTCTGGACCCACAATAAGAGTATATTTACGCTGATGTATCTGTTTTTCACCACAGGTTCGCATCTTCAGAGAAATCCATGACAATATCTACCTGAAGTCTGAGCGGGTGGTGACGGCAGAATTTAAGAGGAACTCTGTCTTTTTCCACTTCGCTCAGCGGGAGGGGGGCAAGGGAAGGAACAGAGAGAGAAGCAGACAGAGCAGACAGAGTCACCATGCTGACAGCAGTCTCAGTCAAGCTCACTGCAGCCCCTCGAATCATGCAGGAGAGGAAGCTTCCTCCTCAAACCTATATGAAGGCTACTCTCTGCCCTGTAGGAGCTCTATATGTGAGCCCTCCATCCAAACACACCTGCAAAACACCCACAACCACCTCTCAGACCCTCCCCATTCTCAGTCATTATCAGCCAATAGCGTGTGTGCACTGGCTGGACACCCAAATAGCTCTGGAGCTTCTGAACTGTGGCCAGATGTGCTTCCAGATGCTTTTCCCCTTCCGACCGACTATTCGCACCCGCCGCCTCTACCAGGCGTGACTAAGGCCATGTCTAAGACAGTGAGGATGACTCTTGTCATTGTGCTGGTCTACACCATTTGCTGGTCTCCTTTCTTTATTGTTCAGTTATGGGCAGCCTGGGACCCCGACCCGCCAAACCAAGGTCAGTTACAATCAAGCAGCACATTTCACACATATATATTAAGCAGCACAACTGTTTTCAACATTGACAATTAGAAATGTTTCTTAAGCAGCAAATCAGCATATTAGAATGATGTCTAAAGGATCAAGTTACGCTGACGACTGGAGTAACGATGCTGAAAATTCAGCTTTGCCATCAGCAGGGTGGTGATCATAACCAAACAAGCAACACATTCTCCAGGAATAACTCGAAAACAGAGATGCCCGTTCTTGGAAATCTACCTTCCCGCAGAGTTTTGTTCCAAGTACAATCAAAAACACATGAATCACTTCATCAGTGTCCTCAAGGTTGCTTGGAAATTGCAGGCAGGTGTGTTAGAGCATGGATGGAACTGAAGTCTGTGGAAGGGGAGATCTCCAGGAGCAGAAATAATCAATCATGTCTTTAGTGTGTCCCCTGTTTTATCTTCCTCTTCTTTATTTAACTGTTCCCTGCTTGCTTCCCCTTAACACATAAACAGACAAACACCTGCTCACTCACCTGAGTGTCGGGTAATCTCATTGGTATTTACACCTCTGTATTAGACTGGACTTTCTGCACAGTTTGACCAGCCACCTGGCAACCGAATCACTATGAAAATAAACACAAACCTACTCCTAAAGATGCGATGTAGTCTTTTAGTTAAAAAATATTGTTTTTGTCTAGATTAGAGGGCTAGGCTATTTTTTGTGTACCTTAAATTGTTCCATATGGCTTATATTACTATATTTCACATCTCACTGTCTTGTTTTTCATGATACATTACTGTTCCAAAGCTTAGGCTTGGAAGAACATTTTTTCAGCAAGGATGCATTAAATTGACCAAAAATGTCAGTTAAAACGTTTATAATGTTACAAAAGATTTCTTTTTAAGCAGAAATTTTTTATTTGTTTTTTTGAGCAGCAAATCTGAAGGTTCATGTGACACTGAAAACTGGTGTAATGATGCTGAAAATTCAGCTTTGCCATCATGGGAATAAACTACATTTCTAAATATATTCAAAAGTTATTTAATGTGTAATAATATTTCAGAAGATTTCTGATTTACTGTATTTTTAAACAGATAAATGCAGCATTTAAAAAAAAAAAAAAAAAATGCTGGGTTAAAAACTACCCAGCGCTGGGTGAAATATGGACAAACTCAGGGATTGGGTTGTTTTGACCCAGCAGTTGGGTTAAATGTTTAACCCAGTCTTCCGGGTAGTTTTATTTTGATCAATTTAAAACATCCTTGCTAAATAAAAGTATTAATTTCTGTAATTTTGCTTTGGAATGGTATAGTGTCTTTGGATCTTTCTATTCATCAAAGAATCCTAAAAAAAAATGTTCCCAACGGTTTTAAATATTAATAATAATAATAATAATAACAATAAATGTTTCTTGAACAGCAAATCTGCATATTAGAATGATTTCTGAAGGATCATGTGACACTATAGACTGGAGCAATATGCTGAAAATTTAGTTTTATTCACAGGAATACATTTCTGTCACTATCATTATTTATGCTGATTATGTTACAGGCTTTAAAGGGTTAGTTCACCCAAAAATGAAAATTCCCCATTGTTTACGCACCCTCCAGGCATCCTAGGTGTATATGACTTCCGTCTTTCAGATAAATGCAATCGGAGTTATATTAAAAATTATCTAGGCATTTCCAAGCTCTACCATAGCAATGCGTGGGTGTTTTTCTTAATCAGTCTAAAACAAGTCCAATAAAATGCATCCATCCATAATAAAAAGTGCCTGTAAAAGGCCTGTAGCGAATCAAAGAGTTTTTAAAGAAAAATATCCATATCTAAATATCCATATCTAGTCTCCTCTTGGTTTATACTGAAATCCTCCAACATTTTGCAGTACAAATCCTCATTTTAAACATCTAATTTGTTTTAATTTACCTCTCTAATTTACCCCTCTCTATGGTGCGTCCGCGTTCCGCAGAACCTGATTTTACCAAGTACGCTATGTTCCTGGATAAATATCTTTGTTGACCCTGAAACAACATTATGATTACCCAATCAGATTTGAAAAAACAGTTTATAGTTTTTGTGAAGTTTAGGCTTACAGTCAGTGTTTGGTGCTTGTACATTAGTGTCATTCATCTATCATTTCCTCTGATTTTAGGGATTACTCATGGGTAAGGTTAGGTTTAGGTGTAGGGATGTGGTCAAGATAACATTTTTTGATTAAAATGTTGTTCCACGGTCAACAAAATATGCTGACCCAGGAACACATCTAACTCAGCAAAATCAGGACGTGCATCCACGTTCATCACATGGATGCACTTTATTGGACTTGTTTTGGACTGATGAAGAGAAACACCTGCCTATTGCCATGATAGAGCTTGGAAGTACCAGGATAATTTTTAATATGACTCCAATTGCATTCGTTATATTACACCTAGGATGCCTGGAAGGTGAGTGAACAATGGGCTTATTTTTATTTTTGGGTGAACTAACCCTTTAATACTAACACTTTTCTAAGCAATTTTTAGGACTCTCACCTAATGATAAAACAGGGAAAACCTAATAAACCTGCACAAATGATTTAAAGTAATAAATGCAATTGTTATTTCCTGGCTTTGAGTTTGCCTTTATCTCTCATGCAGGGGCTGCTTTCACAATCCTGATGCTACTAGCCAGTCTAAACTCCTGCACTAACCCGTGGATCTACACAGCATTCTCTAACAGTGTGTCCCGTGAGCTGCTCGCACTGCTCCGCTGCCATACCAGATCCTCACGCAGAGGTTCGCTGCCGGACGATTCAACCGCAACTCACACATCAACCAACACAAAGGACTCCATATACTGACCTCAGCCCTGACTGTACTGCACGCACACACACCAGCACACGGCAAACACGCCACAGACGTGATGGGCTAGACCCTGTCCCGAATGTCATCCTTGCCCACGCTGATGACATAATAGCGCATGGAACTGTCAGGTAGGCGCAGCTGGGCTCATAAACATCTTTTTTAGAATTTAAAATGACAAATGGGATGCCATACGGTCTTGTGAACTTCACGGACAAGTACCAAGTGCACAAGTGTGCAAAAAGTGTGCTGTTTGGGGTGATGTCCTGGCTACTTTAGATTCAGGTACATGGCAGATACACAATCTGAAAAGCAGACACTGATCTGTCATCAAAGACAAAATCACATTGCCATGCCCAGTGCATTTTACAGACAGCTGTCGGGAAGCAAAGGTCCTCCATTCTTCTCTATCTTTCTTTCATGTCTCAACCAAGTGTTTTCATAGATTAGAGTTGCAGGATTATATCAGACTTTCAAAGTAAGTGTGGAAAATGTGATAGTGGAAAGATAAAAAAAAAAAAAAGCCATGTGAAGAGTGCATACAGAATGAACAAAAGGTTATCTGGTCGTTCTCCGGACAGCTTCAGAAGACCGGTGGCGAAATGCTGCAGATGAGAGCCTCAGAAGTTTAAGGTTTAAAATATCAAGTTTAAAATATCAGCTCGCTTGTGGGAAACACAGTGGCAGCTTAGTGACACAGTGACTTTCCAAATCATATTTATTCAAACTATATATCAAACGTAAAGAAGACACTGTGAATTGAATTGGTCTACAGTATTAGTTGAAGGTGTTACAGTGGGCAGAAATCTACATTTGACCACCACTGGGCGCAAAAGCCAAGCATGAAATCTAATTTTCTGTGTTGGCCATTTTAGTGGTTTAATGTACCAAAGCAAAGAAACAACACATTGTTTAGCAGCTGTTGATTGTGTAATGCATTTCAGTATGACCGATATATACACATCCTCACAGTCCTGGGAAATCCTTGTAAAAATCATAGGAAAATATAGCATTTTATTTTGTTCTTTTTATATGCTTTGGGTGAGAAATAACTTTTTTTACAGAAGAAACAGGGTAATGGTAAACCAACAGCAATATACAGGTCAATTTCCAGTCTAAGTATTGCAGGGAGCAAAATTCCAAGAGAAATTGCTACAGCTCCATTATGTATATATGTGCACACTAATCACACACCGATTTCAGTCGCTCATTCAGCACTCTTTTAGCTCTACCTCTGGTATTTGCTTGATTTTTGTGCTCATCTGGAATCAGGGGACCATTCACATGCTTCAGAGTAACTTATTTGTACAGAAATATTATAAACATTATAATAAAGATGTGCTGAAGGATTCAGAAAAAAAATACTACACTGTAACTTAAGCACCTTATTATAAAAAAAAGTATTATATACATATGTACATGTATGTTTGCAATGCACAGATTCTTGAGAAATTCAGTAGTGTCTGTGGTAGTTTTGGAGGCTAGTTCAATCTCACACTTTTGCTTGTTATTCCCACCATTGCGAATTATTATAAACACGCATTTCAGTCATAA
The DNA here is from genome assembly GCF_022985175.1 of Labeo rohita. Lineage (NCBI taxonomy): Eukaryota > Metazoa > Chordata > Actinopteri > Cypriniformes > Cyprinidae > Labeo > Labeo rohita. The sequence goes on along the minus strand of NC_066891.1, from coordinate 19,729,817 downwards.
AGTCATTCTAAAAGTCCAAAACTCGCATACTCTTAGTCTACACAGCTTGAGAAGAGAGGAACTCCCATTTTAGGGACATTCTTGCTGATTGGAAGTGCATTATCATTTTCCCTTTTTAACAGAAAGCAACAAATCATGTAATTTCCATGAACATCAGTCTTGATTGGGACAAATACACAAATATGATTTGGGACAAATCAAATATGATTTTCACAATATGACATTTATTGTATAACAGTATATCAATTACCTTGATGTACTGTAAACTAGTAAACATTAGATATTAGTAAAAATAGTGATCAGATATTGGAAACATTCAGAAAACAAATTGCTAGTGACCTTTTTGTTATACTCGATGCATAATAATGGGTAATCATAAAAAATCATTTAGCACATATTTAATTGACAAGACGTGCAGTACCTAAAATATGATCAACATTGTAATAAATTATTTTTTATATCAATTTACTCTTTGTTGTTCTTTATTTTGGTCCTACTTAATTTCTACGGTGTGACAACTGGAGACAATGTTTTTCACCTTAAGAACACCATTTTACAATCAATAGCTACAGTTGTAGGTGGTGTAAGGCAGTACGGTGCCTTGCAAAAGTATTTTTTTTCATGTTTTATGTTGCAGCCTCATGTTAAACTACTTTAAATGACCTGTTTCCCACATAATTCTACACTCCACACACCATAATGACAAAGCACAAAAAAGGTTTGTAACAACTTCATTAAAAATAAAAATTGAAATGATTCCATTGCATAAGTATTCATACCCTTTTCTGGGACACTTGAAATTTAGCTCAGCAGCACTCATATTGCTTGCAGATGTTACTACACTTTGAGTGGAGTTATACTGTGGCAAATTCATTTGAATGAGTATGATTTGGAAAGGAACACACCTCTCAGAAAAGGTCGATCAGAGCAAAAACCACACCCTGAGGTCAAAATAACCAATAGGGTCTGGCTGCAGACATTTGCATTTGCATTTTCAGACCTGCACTCTCAGACAACAGCACTTCCGCAAGTGATGTCACTTGCAGTCTTTTTTATTTTATTTTATTTTATTTATTTATTATTTTTAAATTGAATCTTTCAACATTTTACAACAGTAGCCAGGTGGTGCAGACAAGAAAAAAGAAACTCAATTACATTGTCACTTGCAATTGTTACTTGCAGGTAGCAGAGAGTGCAAGTGGCGATTGCGAGTGACATTGTAATTGAGTTTATTTTTTCTTGTCTTCACCACCTGGCTACTGTTGTAAAATGTTGAGGCCATGTCCACACTAATAGGTTTTCGTTTGAAAACGCATCTTTTTCCTCTCCGTTTTGGCCTTCTGTCCACACTGAGACAGCGTTTTTGGTCAAGGAAAACTGAGCTTTTTGAAAATGCACTCCAAAGTGGATAAATTTGCAGTGTGGACTGTGAAAATGGAGGCTTTTGAAAACAATGACGCATGTTTAGTCATGTGACGCATATTGTACCAATAGATATCTATGTTTATACCAGTGATTGTGGCTGTTATATGCTATTCACTTTCACACTGCTGCTAAAGATAAATTTGTACACTTCATATTACAGTACTAAAAAGATGACAGAAAATGTACTCACAGTTGCTGTCCTGACTCCTGCAGCTAAACGTGAGGGCAGCTGCTTTTTAGATCAAACATGAGAGCGCGCGACATGGACGCGTTAGTGAATGATGAGATATTTCCATAAATAAAATGATCCTGTCAAGAATTGCGTGAAAACTTATGTCCCTTCCGTCTGTATCATCTCAGTGAGTTTTTACACATGCGCAGTATGGCGAATTTAACGTTTTCCTACGTTTCAATGTGGATGAGAAACTTTTGGAAAACGCTTGAAAACGCTAGTGTGGACGGAGAGCGTTTTAAAACAAAAACTCCGTTTTCAAATGTATCCGGATTAATGTAGACGTAGCCTGAGAGATTCAGTTAAAAAAAAATAATAATAATAAAAATAAAATAAAAAAATAGATGGGATGTGACATCACTTCTGGAAGTGCAGTTGTCTGAGAGTGCAGGTTTGAAAATGCAAGTGCATGTCTGCAGCCAGATCCTAGGAAATGTTCAGAAAAAAATTCTGCTCTATTGAAGGTTTACAGAAGCATGTAACCTCCATTATCCAAAATGGAACAACTAGAGCTGGCCTCCTGGCCAAAATGAGAATTTGATGGAGAAGGGGCTTGGACTGGTAACCAAGAAGCTGCTGGTCACTCTAGTTGAGCTTCATGATCATATATGCAGATGGAAGAAACTTACAGAAGGACAAACATCACTGCAACACTCCACCAATCCAGTCTTTATTACAGTGTGGCCAAACTCAATCCTCTCCTCAGTGAAGACACACGAAAACACACTTGGAATTTGCACCTAAAGCACCTAAAGGACCCTCAGAATGTGAGAAACAAGATTCTCTGGTCTGATGAACCTCAAATCCACACATCATGTTTAAAGGAAACTAAGCACTGCACATCACCTGCACAGCAGCATCCCAACATTTAAGTGTGGAGGTAGCAGCCTCATGCTGTGGGGCTGTTTTTCAGCTGCAGGGACTGAGGGACTCATCAGAGTAGAAGGAAAGCTCAATGCACCAAAATATTTAGATTGAGGACACTCAGAACCTCAGACTGGGCTGAATGTTCACCTTACAACAGAACAATGATCCTAAGCACACAGCAAGAGTGGTTTATAGAAGACTCTGTGAAGGCCCACAGCCTAGGCATGAATGTAATCAAATATTTCTGGAGAAACATGAAAATATCTGCCAGCCCCCATCCAAGCTTACAGAGCTTGAGAAGTAAAGAGGTGGATGAAGAATGGCAGAAAACTGCCAAATGCAGATGTGCAAACATCATACCCAAACAGACTTGAGGCTGTAAAGGTGCTTCAGCTAAGTATTGAGTTAAGGGTATGAATACTTATGCAATGTACTTATTTCAGTGTTTTATTTTTAATAAATTTGCAAAGTTGTCACAAATCTGTTTTGAGCTTTGTTATTACATTGTATGGAGTGTAAACTGATGTGGGAAAAAGTATTTTAAAACAGTTTAACATAAGGCTGCAACATAAAGGGGGTATGAATATTTTCGCAGGGCACTGTATGTGCACAATTCACAATTGTATAGTTGAAGTCTCTAGATTCTCAGCCAGTAGGTTTACTTTACATCACTCACATAAGTGGAGATTATGTTATTTATCTCACCAGATAGCAAAAGAAATCTGTCTACATGAAGAGTAAACAAAGTTTTGAACCAGTTTTTGATGCAGAATTAGAATTGTCTATAGACACTTCCTCTGTCTCTTGTTTCAGCCGCCTGGAAATTTTGTGGCATGCGAATGGCTCTGTTGTTGTTGGAAAGGCTTATGAAACAATAGAGCTCAAAAACGGAATGCATTAGATATGGATTTCCAGAGAACAGAAGAAACTGCTTGTGGATTTGCTTTCGGTTTACTCTGCCTCTGCTGACTGGCGCACTTTATCTCACGGGAGCTGACAGGCAGATGGGTGCCGCGGCTGGGGTCAGAAAAGGTGGCCGCATGTACTTGTCTCTTTCCTTTATGCAAAGAAACCTCCCATCATCTTTAAATCAAACCAAAAACATGACAGCCTTTTTCATGACATCTCTGCATCTAAAATAAGAAAACCACACTGCAGCTTGACTGTATAAGATGCTTCCCTGTTTTAAGTTTAATTCCATCTGACATTCCCTGCATAAGAGTATTAGAAGATGCACAAAATGTGGCTCCTCTACTGCAAGACACCTCTACAAAGATGACTTGATCATCACGATCAGAGGAAAGAAAAGTTAACTGAATGCGAGTGGCGATTGCGAGTGACATTGTAATTGAGTTTATTTTTTCTTGTCTTCACCACCTGGCTACTGTTGTAAAATGTTGAGGCCATGTCCACACTAATAGGTTTTCGTTTGAAAACGCATCTTTTTCCTCTCCGTTTTGGCCTTCTGTCCACACTGAGACAGCGTTTTTGGTCAAGGAAAACTGAGCTTTTTGAAAATGCACTCCAAAGTGGATAAATTTGCAGTGTGGACTGTGAAAATGGAGGCTTTTGAAAACAATGACGCATGTTTAGTCATGTGACGCATATTGTACCAATAGATATCTATGTTTATACCAGTGATTGTGGCTGTTATATGCTATTCACTTTCACACTGCTGCTAAAGATAAATTTGTACACTTCATATTACAGTACTAAAAAGATGACAGAAAATGTACTCACAGTTGCTGTCCTGACTCCTGCAGCTAAACGTGAGGGCAGCTGCTTTTTAGATCAAACATGAGAGCGCGCGACATGGACGCGTTAGTGAATGATGAGATATTTCCATAAATAAAATGATCCTGTCAAGAATTGCGTGAAAACTTATGTCCCTTCCGTCTGTATCATCTCAGTGAGTTTTTACACATGCTGACTGGCGCACTTTATCTCACGGGAGCTGACAGGCAGACGGGTGCCGCGGCTGGGGTCAGAAAAGGTGGCCGCATGTACTTGTCTCTTTCCTTTATGCAAAGAAACCTCCCATCATCTTTAAATCAAACCAAAAACATGACAGCCTTTTTCATGACATCTCTGCATCTAAAATAAGAAAACCACACTGCAGCTTGACTGTATAAGATGCTTCCCTGTTTTAAGTTTAATTCCATCTGACATTCCCTGCATAAGAGTATTAGAAGATGCACAAAATGTGGCTCCTCTACTGCAAGACACCTCTACAAAGATGACTTGATCATCACGATCAGAGGAAAGAAAAGTTAACTGTAATGCACACCACATTCTTACATGTGTTTTACACACTGTTAACTGGTTATTAAAGAGGCACATGGGATACTAAGAGTGAACAGACTGAAATGGATAGAGACTGGATATGTCTGGAATGGAGTACTAGCTTACCGCTTACTGAATACTAGTGTACTGCTGCATACCATGTAACAATTATATATAACCACAAAAACGTTCAAAAGTTTGGTGTCAGTAAGATTTTCAACAATTTTTTAAAAATAAGTGTCTTATGCTTGAACAAAAATACAGTAAAACTTAGCAAAATATGATTTAAATTTAAAATAACTGTTTTCTATAATATATTTTAAAATGTAATTTATTCCTGTGATCAAAGCTGAATTTTCAGCTTCATTACACCAGTCTTCATTGTCACATGATCCTTCAAAAATCATTCTAATATGCTGATTTGCTGTTCAAGAAATATTTCTTATTGTTATTAATATTGGAAACAGTTGGGCTGCTCTATATTTTTATGGAAACCATTATTCATAGAAAGTTAAAAGGAACAGCATTTATGTGAAATGTAAAAATCTTTTATAACATTCTGTAAATGTCTTTACTGTCACTTTTGATCTATTTAATGCATCCATGCTGAATTCAGTTCATTTCTTCACTCTAAATAACATCCTGCTATCTCGCTTTCTCTTCTCGCGAAGACAAAAAAGGTGAATCTTTTCGACTGTTACACCACTCAGCCTTCACGTCTAGAAATTGAGCTCAGAGAACAGCTGCAAAGGGTATTTTTGGAGATTGGCTGCAAAAATGCAGTTACATCAGAGGCAGTCGTTGTGTTCCATCTATATAGACCCTTTGGGGCTCATGCTCTCCATACCGAACTCACAAAACAATATCTGTTATCCCACTTTACTCAAGCTCATATGACATATTGTGACCGCTCATGCAACACCTTGCCAGGTCACACACCAATGGCTAAATCAAAATGTCACTGCAAACTAAAATACTGGTCTCTGTGGCTTGGGTACACATTTTGATTTGATTTTGATAGCAGTTTTAAAGTACACTTTGCTGACATATGAATCTTTCTACTAATGATTTAAATTATACAGCTCAACATTTCAGACTAAACTGGTAACTTGTGTTTTTGAACTATTTAAAAGAACCAGCTCATTAGAATTATTTAGTAAATCTTAATTATGACAAAGTCAGAACTGACTCTTCACAGGGAGATTGACTGACAGGCAATCTGACCAATCATAGCACAGAATCCACCATTTTGCCCAACAAACAAACCAGACAGGAAAAATGGTGTGTATTGACATCTTTCCGCAGTTGAAACAAGATACCTTCTGATGTTCATTTGTGTTATTTCGTGCGTAGTAAAGAGGAAATTATTGCTTTATGTGCCGCTTGAACTGAGGCAATACAGCGATCTGTCACGACACATTGAAGAATTACAAAACGGTATTTATTATTAGAGCTGCACAATTTTGGATGAATTGAGAATCACAATTTTTTTGTTTCAAATAGAGATGACGATTCTGACCTAGGCAAAATAACTTTATTAGAGGCTGTGACAAAATATTAATTGCTGCAGTCTATTCAAAAAGGTTTCATTAATTTGAATCACTTATTTAAAAAAATGTCTGAATGAATGATTTAATGACTCGCTCATAAACATTCACTTCTTCCATTAGTGAATGAATCAGTGTTTTTGAACGAATCTGTCGAATGAGCAATTCAACGGCCCACTCGTAAATACTTCACTCGTTTCATTACTGAACGAATCAGCGTTTTTGAACAACTCTTTTCGTAAATACTTCACTCGTTTCATTACTGAACGAATCAACGTTTTTGAACAATTCTTTTGAATGAACGATTCAACGGCCCACTCGTAAATACTTCACTCATATCATTACTGAATGAATCAGCATTTTTGAACAAATCTCTTGAATAAATGATTCAACGGCCCACTTGTGAAAACTTTGCTTGTTTCATTACTGAATAAATCTACGTTTTTGAACGAATCTCTCGAATGAGCGATTCAACGGCTCACTCGTAAATACTTTGCTTGTTTCATTACTGAATGAATCAGCGTTTTTGAACGAATCTCTCGAATGAGCGAAATAACGGGCCACTCGTAAATACTTCGCCCGTTTCATTACTGAACGAATCAGCGTTTTTGTACAACTCTTTTGAATGAACGATTTAACGGCCCACTCGTAAATACTTCACTCATTTCATTACTGAACAAATCAGCGTTTTTTAACAAATCTCTTGAATGAACTAGTCATCCGCCCACTCATATATACTTCACTCGTTTCATTACTGAATGAATCAGCATTTTTTTAACAAATCTTTGTTTGAACAAAACGTTATTTGAAGCACCAATTTGAAGTGAAAATTACTTTCAACATATGATTTCCTGTATTTTGACATGGACAATCACTTTTCAGTGAACAGTTCCAAAAATAACCATTTTGAAGAACATTTTAAACATCTAAAGAAACCTTTTCGGCCATAAAAAACCTTGAACATCCATGGAACCTTTCAAACGCAAAAAAAGGTTCTTTATAGTCTAAAAAGTTTATTTAGATGTTTAAAAGAGTGCGCAGCGCAATAACTGGTCCAGCAAGGGTTCTGCAGAACAGGTTTAGACTGGGCATAGTTTGAGGGTCCGCAAACAGAAAATGAGTGGAATCACAAGCTGTTAAACTATTTTCTCACTGAGATCAGACTCTGCACTAAAAAGGACATTATGAAAGAGAAAAAGGGGGTTGCGGAATGTGCAACGGAAAAACTAAATATGCACACCGTAAGTAATTATGAATATCTTTCTCTCCTAATCAAAAACAAACCAGATGATAGCGGGAGAAATGTTTTAAGTAAATAAAAAGACAGATGGTGATCTATAATGCTCTAATTGCAAACTCGAGCAAGGAGACTGGTAAAGGAGAAGAAGAAAGGACAAAACTTAAAGGTGAAAACAACGACGGCGTAAGGATGGAAGAATTCCGCCTGCACAAATTCCTATATATTCTCATATTGCGCTGACACATAGTTGAGCATGGTCACTTATTATTCTGAGGGAGTGATGACAGAGTTGTTCTACTCTTCATGGATACATAAGCTGGCCAAATATTTGGAGACGTCGAGATCTAGAAGGTTTTCTGAGCTGGAGTGCATGAAGTGACAAATACAAATGCATTCTTCAATACTAAACTTTTCTCTGCGTGAATATGCACAAAAAGCTAACTTTCCACTAATGAAAACTAAAAAAATCTTTCCAGGAAAACAAACAAACAAAAAATTCTTTTCATTTTATCCCAAATCTGATCAAAATTCATAAATGCTTAAGCCTAGATCTGTTCACTGGCAGAAAATATAAACATCTGTTTCTGATCATGCACATTTATGACTACTATGTTCTTTGTTAATATTCCTTTTGCTCAAAAAACAACTGCCATATGCTCAAAAAATGCATTGTTTATCAAACACTCAATTTAGCTGTCAATTACTGCATCAGAGGTTAAATAGGGGTAAACTAAAGCAGCATGTTACGCTGAGACGAGCCAGTACATTAAGAGAACAGAGCAAAGAGTCCATCAGCCGCTTCCATCTTACAACGTTGCACTCTGCTGACACATTGTGGTGAACCATGCGCAACACATCTAAACTCTCATCAACACAGACCATGAAACAATAAATAATAGAGTCAGTTTAGAGAAATTCCAGGTTTATTAAGTTGCAATGTTAAAATGGATGAAAACTGCAATGACAAAACCAGTGTCAAGTGAATGAACATGGCAGATCAGCCTATCACTTCCTATCTAACATCAACCTCACCCATCCCACGAGCTGGGGTTAAAGAGAGAGGTGTCATAAAGAGGACTGTGGACACTGCTGTTCTGTCCCAGCCATTCAGTTGGCACAAAAGGTATTCTGGGCTCACCCGCTGGACCAGAGAAAGCTGCTCAACCCTTTCTCAAATACAAGGCGGAGAAGAACCAGACTACCTTATCTTCTGCTCAAAATCAACAGATTGAATGAGAAGAAAATGAGTTTACAATGCACATCACCCATATGTCTCAACACAATCATTCAGAATTAACTGCTGCCCCTAAAACCATAACACTTGTCGTACATATTCTAATGAATAAAGAACCAGTCTAACCTAATCTAACCAGTGTAAGGTCACTCTATTCAGGAAAACAAACCACAAGAGAGAACATTAACCTAATTTTACCAGGCGTGTGTCAATGTTACAAGGATTTCCTATTAAAACAGGTGGAAGATTCAGACTTATGTGGACCATTCAAGATCAGCATCACCTAAAAAAACAAAAACACTTGAAACTCGAACTGCATTTAAATCTTTGACACAAAATAAATATTGATTGTACAATTAAATATCTCAATTAAACCAACAATTACGGTTATTCAGGCCCCAGGATGCACTGGTGTGACCGTGTGTCTAGCTTTGACACATCTGTCAGATGGCTTAAAAGAAAACACTTTTGATTGTCATTTTTGGATCACTGCTATTCAAAGCATTTGATTGATCAGGAACTCGTTGGAATGTTTTCTTAGTAAGCCTGGCTTCATTTTAGGGTCTCAAAGTCACAAACTAAAAAAGAAGAGAGAATTAAGCTCTGGACAAAAGGTTTAAACTCATTTATGGAAAAAAAAGGTTTTTGGTCAAAGAAAAAGGAATAGTTTACCCAAAAATGTAAATTTAATTTCATTTATTCAACCTCATGTTATTTGAAACCCTGTATGATGTTGTTGTTTTTTTTCCCAGAGGAACATGAAATGAGAATTGAGTACTTTTCCATATAAACATAATTACCCACTTAAAATTTTAACCAATTTTGCCTGCAAAACATGTCTTTCTTACTCATTTTTTCATTCCAGTACAAATGTTTACACATTCAACATTTACTTGAGAAGCATGAAGATAAGTTTTTACATCTGTTCTCTGAAAAAAAGTGAGTTTAAACCTAAAAACAAGAAAAATTTCTGTGGCAAGAAAAATCATAAGAAAAAGACTTAAAACAAGAAGAAAAAAAAAAGAAGCATGAATACACTTGTTTTCCCTTTGATTTAAGCATGAACTCACCTCATTTTGATCATTTTTTTCAGAAACAATGTCATTTTGCTTCTCAGGTAAATGTTTTTTGATACAAGAAAGTCTAAATATGCGTGCTGGAAAATACGTATATGGAGTTTTAAAAAAAAAAAAAAAACACTTTTTAAAGTGTCTGGCCTCAAATACCTAGAATATAGTGCAGAAGGACCACTTTTGTGATGTTTTTTTTTTATAGACATGTTCACTGATCAGTTGTATATAAAACTGTAGGCTGTGTTCCATGTAAATTGTAAAAGTTAATATATATAGCAGCATACAAGTCTTCAGTAACATGAGGGTAAATTCAGGTTTGGGTGAACTATTCTTTTAAAGAAAAGCTGGTAAACACTGAAAAACAAAGTGGAGGTGTGTGTTTGAAAGAATGAGATGGAGGATGAGAGATGAAAATATGTTTGCTTGTTGTCCATTCCATCTCCCACCAGGAAAATCAAAACATTTTTGGTCTGTTGCTCTCAACCTTTTGGTTGAACAGGGGGAAGAAATGGACAGCAGGAGTAACCGCACATACGTCCTTCACACAAACACCATGTCTGTTATGGCCACACACACTTCATTCTATCAAGCCCACTGAGGACATAGTTAGAGACGGGGGTAAAGAATGATGATCACTGAGATACCCTCCGTGGCGCTGTGGAGTTGTTATGTCAGCTGCACCTCAGGAGGACTGGCATTATTGTTGCTCCCCTCCTGTGCGCTGACCACAGAGCCACGGTAAGGGACCTCGATGATCCGAGGTTTGTCAATGATGCGGGCGCAACGATTGCCCTTCTCCACGATGCCAATGATCCAAGCCTGTTGCCCATCGCCCGCCCCTCCGTCCTGACCCACTGCTCCCGACAAACCCACTCGACTGGATTTCATCTCGGCACAAAACCGGGCTGCTTGTTCCCGTGGCAAGCAGATCAACAGACCACCTGAGAGAGGCAGGAAAAAGATTTTTATCTACCTAAGAGCAAATCTGTACTGACCATGAATGTCCATTTTTAGAAACCCTTGACTGATTAATCATTAATGTTAAAGGCTTGGTTCACCCAAAAAAGAAAATTCTGTCATTATTACTCACCCTCATGTCGTGAGTCCTTCAATTATCTTCGGAACACAAACTAAGATATTTTTGATAAAATCCGAGAGCTTTCTGACCCTGCATAAACAGCAATGCAACTACCACGTTCATCAGCGGTTGATCCTTAATTTTATGAGACTAAGAGAATACTTTTTGTATGCAAAGAAAACAAAAATAACTGTTTGTGAAAGTGCCTCGAAGACTGACATGGAAAAGAAGAAATTGTTGAATACAGTCTTTATTTTTGTTTTCTTTGCATACAAAAAGTATTCTCGTAGCTTCATAACATTACGGTTGAACCACTGATGTCACATGGTCTATTTTAACAATGTCCTTACTACCTTTCTGAGACTTGAACGTGTCAGTTGCGTTGCTGTCTATGCAGGGTCAGAAAGCTCTCGGATTTAATAAACATATTTTTATTTGTGTTCCAAAGATAATCAAAAGGTCTTATGGGTTTCACTGAGGCTGAGTAATCAGTGACAATTTTCATTTTTGGGTGAACTAACCCCTAACCCCTAATACTACAAAACCTTGAATATAATGTGTATTTACTTTTACTCAAATTTTACCAAACATATGTGAGCACTGACTGTTGTTAGCCCACTGTATTTTAATATATTCACGCTGTTCAGTGTTTTAAAAAAAAAAAAAAAAAAAACAACATGCACATCTTTTTAAAATTCAATTTCAAACATTTTTCACTTTGCATTAAGATTGTCAGTTGGAATGATGCAGGGAGGCCGACGAATGAACAGTGCCTTTTGTTAAAATATCTGAAGTAATAATGTTTATAAAGAAATGATCCAAAACTGATTTTATTACCGTACTTCAAGTTTCAAGTGTAATTTCAAAGTTGTAACAATTATTATTGTTTCACAATTGTGCATTGAGTGACTCTCACCTGATGTTTCAGAAGAGGTGCCGTGCAAAAGCCCAAACAGGTTGCCACCGGCTTTGCTGATTGCAGCCATTTTGGAGATTATGGGAAGGTTGTGAATAACAAAGGCCACGTCATTTTTCTGCTGCTGGGCGAGATTCCGCGCATGACCTATGATCCCAAAGCCTGTGATGTCCGTGGCAGCGTGGGCATTAAATTTGTGCATTAAGGCAGCAGCTGGAGAGAAAAAAAAAAAAAAAAAAAAAAAAAAACAATATAAAACCTGTTTTTTTGTTTTTAAATCATTTTATTTAGCTAAAACGGACTAGTTCACTTCCAGAATAAAAAATTCCTGATAATTTCCTCACCCCAAAATCATGTTCATGTCTTTTTTTCTGTGTGTGAGTTTTTGAGGGAAATATTCCCATATTTTTCTCCATATAGTGGACTTTAATGAGTGCCCAAGGGTTGAAGGTCAAAATTGCAATGCAGTTTCAATGCTGCTTCAAAGGACTCTACACGATCCCAGCCAAGGAATAAAGTCTTATCTAGCAAAACGATCAGTCATTTTCTTAAAAAAAGGTAAAACGATGTTGGACTATTTCGAATTTGGAGGAGAAAATGAGATGTTTTTTGCCCTACCCTACCTTTTTGAACAGGAGTACACAGACAAAGAACTAATCACATGTGACCTTTCCCACATGGTTACACAATGCGTGAAGTCGTAGACACGCATCAAGAGCTAGTGAGAGATAAGCATTTGTGGTTGAAAAGTATATACATATATATGCAGTAAATAATACAATTGTTTCGCTAAATAAGACCCTTATTCTTCAGCTCAGATCATGTAGAACCCTTTGAAGCTGCACTGAAACTGCAATTTGGACCTTCAACCCATTGGGCACCGCTGAAGTCCACTATATGGAGAAAAATCCTGGAATGTTTTCCTCGAAAACCTTCGTTTCTTTTCGACTTAAAGACAGACAGACATGAACATCTTAGATGACATGCAAGTAAATTATCAGGAAAATTTTATTCTGGAAGTGAACTAATCCTTATTCCCCATTTCCTTTTCTCACCATTTGAAAAGTAAATACTTTGAGCCATTTGAACTACTACAAAGTTGCAAACTAGTTTGTGTGTGTACTGAATATTGGCCCTATTGTTCAAATTAATCCACGGCAAGAATGCTTACGCAATGACATACCAGTGCGATTGAGGGTGGCCATATTGAGCATAGCCTCCTGATAAGCTTGCTCCACTTCCTCCCTGGATATCACCAACTTTATCTTGTTCCATTTCTCAGGCTAAAGAAATTAAACATAAAGGTAAAAAAGATACAGAAAGAAATGAGATTACAGAGATGTGATACAAACATGCTAACTTATCCGTTCATAAAGTCTACACAAAAAGAGAGCAAAGTACCACACAAACAATCAGTCCAAACGTGTCAGTCGCATTTGAGGCACACAGCGGTACTCACTATATCCAGCCACTGATGTGCATTCACTGCTACTTGAGTTCCCAGGGGTTTAGTGAGAACTAACACATCTCCAGGTACAGCACTGTCAGGCCTGCACACATACACACATAAGTGAGCATTTACAAAAAGTGTCACACAATGAATATTCACTTAGATAAAACTGGATCATTCAGAACCAAGAGTACATACACACAGTGCTTTGATTCATGAGAGCAGACAGAGACACTCACATGATGAAATCATTGGGCTGGCACACCACAGAGGCCACACCCCCAATGATGATCCAGGGATTGACGACTGTTTGTCCCCCAGTTACCGAAGTCCCGGCCTCCTCTGCCGCATCACGAAAGCCCTTCATCATCAAAGGTATCACCTGATCTCTCTCCTGAGAGAACAACAGCACAGAACAAACAAAATGAACCACTTCACACCCAGCACTCTGAATCTGCAAAAACCCCATGCATATATAGTAAACATCTGAATGAAACGCTCAGCTCACCTTCTCATTCATCTTCTGACTGACACTGAGAAGCATGAGCATGTTGTCACACTCTGTGATGCCCATGGCGTACAGATCACTCAGAACATTTGCACAGGCAATTCGTCCCTATAAACAAATTGATGTGAGTCCCATTTATCTGTAAATTCTATCCTAACATTTCTGAAATATTAGTAGAGATCACTCACCATCATGTAAGGATCCTCCACTAAAGGATAGAAGAAGTCTGTGGTTTGGACTAGGGAAAGACCTCCATGTCTCAGAGGGATCACACACGAGTCCATTCCAATACCTTAAGCCAGGAATAAACAGATATTATTATTCACCCTCTGTAACTTCATGCACAATGTGCATGCATATTTAAAGAAGCTTTGACTAATCCTAAGGACTTGTTGAAGTTTTAACAATTCAGTTGGCAACAATAAGAAGCATTCTGCAGAATTAGATGATCTATTTTTCAGTGGAAAGCATTAATTTATAGCCTGAGTCCACAGTTCACATCTCTTGCATTATACTTCCTAGTAGTTTTTAATTAACAGGATATGCCAAAGGTTAAACAAAGGGTTTCACTAACACGTTATGTGATACTTCGAGATCAAGACGTATGAATAACATAAAAACAACAGCACTTTGCAGTTCTGTGTGACATATAAATATATGACAAAAGATACCACTCTAAATAACGTTTATATAATATTAACGTATTAATATTATACAGCCAGGCTAATCATACTATCTTAAAGGATAAAGGAAACGAAACGGTTAGTGTCTATTTTTGCAACTTTATAGCAAAAACGTTGCAATAAACAAGCATTTCTTTGCAAAACCGATTGGTTAACTATCAAACTGCTGTCAGACCTGAATATATACATATAACACAGCGCTGTCGTTATTTCAGTTTGACGGCAATAATGTGAAGCCTGGCTTATTTTCGCGACTCGGTTCTTTTGAACACCTCGTTTCCAAGAACTGGTTCACAAAAACGATTCGGTTTTTTAAGCTTTTTTAGATCACAATAAATCCGTTAGTCAACATACTACTGCTCATTTTAATGGTGTTTGTTGTAATTACTTTAATTATTTGTTTGCTAATGTTATACTATAGTCAAGTCAGAAATATAACTTACTCTTCATCCTATCATCCAAATTCTTGCTTCACTCCAAACGCACCTACTATTACCATTATCCGCTCACAGTTTCTGAGTTCAATTGCTGATTTTTTTAACCGATTCACTGAAAAGATTCGACTCAAAAGAACGATAGGTTCGCGAATCAGTGCTCGCTGTTTGACAGCCATGGTGTGACAGGTCAGCGCGCGGCTCATACTTTACCTAGTCGAGGACCATGAGCAACTGAAACAAGTTGCCCGAATTCATTGGTCTCGTCTCCAACACCCGTTCCCGAACCGCCGTCCTCTCCGGGCGGACGGTCAGGCTCTAGTCCCTGCAGGAGTTTGAGCAGAGTCTCCTGCGGGACTTTACACCCTCATCCTTTCAGATCGGAAAAGGCCGTGAGTCGGAAGCCGCGGTCTAGGCCGTGCTCCTCCGGGTTCAATGCCTGGTATCCAGCTGGGTAAAAGACTCCATACCCTCCCGCTCCGCTAGAGTCCACCGACGGTGGCTCGGAAACTGACATGGCTACACTGAATTTTATTTACTCCTCATTCAAATAGTGAAACACGGGAAAGTGAAGGAGAAAGGTGAGTCGTTTCACAGGATAAATGGCTGACAGAACCAGAGAGCGTGTTTTATCTACACGCCTGGTCATAGAAGCGAGTATGGACGCGGCGCGCTCGCGGACTGAACCATCTCACCTTGCAGAGGGGAGCTGCGAGTCACCATATAACACAAGATAGAGACTTTATCGCTAACAGACAGATTACTGCCAGAATACAAACAAACTGTTTGAGAGCGTGTAAAAAAAACAATCTCGCACCAAACTGAACTACGTGTAGCATGTTTTGCATTTGACTGGTCACACAAAAAACCCCTCAAAAATAAACATCGCATAGTCTGCTATCCTGAGCTCCGCCTATTGTGGTTCTGCCATAAAGGTGTATCAGATGTTCGTGTTCATGCAAATATACTGAAAATCCCAGATATACTTGAAGCAAATTCCTTTTTTTTACGTTTACTTCCTCAAACATATATATATATATATATTAATGCAAATAGTGAGTGAAATGTGATATATATATTGCCACAATTTTATGTATATATGAATGTGTTTTTTTTAAAGATGTCTCTTATGCTCATTAAAGTTCCATTTAAAATAAGAGTTTTCTATTTTCATATGCTTTAAAATAATATTTGTTTCTGTGATGCAAACCTGACTGAATTTTCATCAGCCATTACTCGTCTTCAGTGTCACATGATCCTTCAGATATCATTTTAATGTGCTAATTTATTATAAATGTTGAACACAGATGTTTTTTTGTTTTTTTTTAGAAACTGTGATACTTTTTTAACAATTCTTTTAACAATGTAAGTCTTTACTATCACTTTTTAACAATTTAACATTTAACACATCCTTGCTGAAAAAAGTATCAATTTCTTTTAAACAAAGAAAAAAAATTACTGACCCCAAACTTTGATCGGTAGTGTTTATTTTCACAGATTCCAAAAAAAAAAAAATTATATATATATATATATACATACACATGTATATGTATATATGTATATGTATATATATATATATGTATACACGAATATATACCAAGCAGTTTCCAACATTGATAATTTAGCATATTATAATGATTTCTGAAGGACCATGTGACACTGCAACTGGAGTAGTGATGCTGGAAATTCAGCTTTGCATCACTGGAATAAATTATATTTTAAAGTATAGTAAAACAAAAAAACGATATTTTTAATGTTTAAAAAAATGTGTTAGTTTTTTTCCTATATTTTTTTCTGTATGTTTTTCTATATTTCTATATCACAGCCTTGATCAGCAGAAAGTACTTCTTAAAAAAAAAAAAAAAACATAAAAAAATCTTATTGATCTCAAACTTTTGAATGGCAGGAATAATAATAATAATAATAATAAAAAGAGTCAGGAAAACTTTGAAAAGTTGTTTATTCCCACATTCAATGAATTTCATCGATATTTGGGACATTTCACAATACAGAACTGGACTATGATGATAAGTCACAGATAAATCACCTCACTCTTTGTTGAGGTTTAATATTAATAGCACAAATGAAAAATTGCAATTCTTAAATTTGAGTTTCTGTTAAAAAACAAACACAACACCAACTTTGGCTGTCATAACGTCCGTACTGATATTTTACTCAAGCTCTACAACAAACCAGTCTAAGCCAGTTTTAGCCAAGATGTCCATGGCACTAAAATCTGCATATTAAATGTCAGAAAAGGGAATGCCTAAAGACCAGTTTGAACAGTATGGTGGACAATGAACTGTTCTTCTCCTCTCAAGCCTGGATTGCACTTTTGGTGCTGTAGGCCAGGTAGTAGACCACAATGCCAATCAGAGCAGCCAAGACCTCCGTGGACACCCACGGACCACTCCATGCACCCTGCAATTCAGAAATACATTTAGACAAATCATAGAAAGTAAACAAGCAGTAGCAACACAATCCTGTGTGGATGTATATTTTGTTTGTTTTTTGTTTTTTTTTTCCCTAATCATTACACAGACAAGGTGATTGTTGACAAAGAAGATTTACCCTGTGATCCACGTTGACAGAGAACAAAGGCTTGATGGAATCAACATCTTCATTGTTCCTCTGAGCCTAAAAGCATTAACATTTTCATCAGCACAACTGAATATACAGTCTTATCAACTATGTTAAAGGGACAATTAACTCAAAAAACAAAACTGGCATTATTTACTCACCCTCAAGTCATTCCAAACATTTACTCATTTCTTTATGTAGAACACAAAAAATATATTTTTTTGAGACGCTGGAACTGGTGCTCACCGAGTTAAAAGACATTCTTCATAATATCTTCTTTTATGCTCCACAGAAGCAAGTAAGCCACACAGGTTTGGTTTGACATTAGGGTGAGGAAATTTGCCAACTTTAATTTAACTCATTCCTTAATTTTACCAACCTTTCTTAGAGTACTGTAAGACTCCTCATCAAAGAATTTGACCTGGTATGTGCCTGAGCTGGCCTGCTTATGAGGAACACTCCATGAGACCTGGACAAAAATAAATAAATGAATAAATTTGTGTACATGAATTTTACATGAATTATCCCTCAAGCTGTTTCAAAACTGTATACATTTCATTAAATATTCTGAAGAATGCTGGTAGCCATGTATGGCATGGTAGTATGGAAAAAAAAAAAAAAAACTATGGAAGTCAGTGGCTACCATCAACTGTTTGATTACCAACATTCTTCAAAATATCATTTAATGTGTTCAGCAGACGAAGTAAACTCTTACAAGGTTTAAAACAGGTGGTAAATGATGACTATCCCTTTAAATTCTCAGTAACCTTACCTGGTATTTGCCAACATCTTGGCCTCTGGTCACAGGAAACTGTTTCCCATTGACGTCTGCGTACAGGGCAACACTCTAAACACAACACACAAGTCTGGTCAGTCCACTAAATGAAGTCCAATAAAACGTGCATATATGTAACCGTTAGTCCGCTCACCTGAGCTCCGTTTGCACACGCCAAACTCAACTCAACGATGAACACGGTCTCGGAGGAGATCAGCGCGTCTGTCGTCGTGTATGAAGACGGAGAAATGACTGGGTCTGTGCAAGTCTCAGCTGAGGAGAAAAAAGTCCGGTCACACTAACGTTACAATCCGTACGAATAACACGCTACACCTAAACGTTGGTCGTTTATTTAATTAAACTAAACTATAAAGGACTGTAATAGATAACTTTGATAAAAACGGAACCAGTTCAATGTAGCTTGAGACATCTCGTCGTTAGCCTGTCTGACGTTCGGCGAAAAGATTAAAAGCCGTAAATGAATGCAGCTATATGTCGAACATTATTTTAAAGAAAATGGCAAGTTACCTGCACAAAGGCTCAGAGAAAGAGCCAAAATAGCTGTTACAATTCGCATCATGTTGATCCCTGGGCAGTCGAAATCACCTCTACTCACTCAAACCTGAGGAAAAAGACCAGCACTAGCGTTCACCCAATGAAACACAGACAGACACGTCACCTCAACGGAAGAATGACGTGTATGATAACGAGTGCGGCCTCTTGTGAAAGCCGCCGGTATTGCAGCATTGTTGTCTACTTTGAGAGGCTGACCATTATGTCTATGAGGTTGACAACCAGGACGACAGAAACCACTAGGGGGCCTTAGCAAGCTTCTAAGTTCCAAGAGTGATTAATAAATATTAGTATCTGACCTGGCGCGACCATTTTTACATTTTATGGGCGTGGCTTCCGGTCTCATCCGCAATCCAGCTATTTTTAGCTGTACAAAACAGCTCCATTTGCTGCTTGATATTGCAAATTGGTGCGTCTTACCATATTATTTTAATGTATTATCTTAATTATGAACTCACTGGTTTGTAGTGCAGTTTTACTGTTTACCGTTGTTATTCTTCTTGTTATTTTCCTTTGAGAAGAAGAAGTCTTGCCCATACGTTTAGTTCCGCGTTGAAGAATAAGGTGGATAGATTAATTAAATATTGATTTAGCTATAATAATATATTAAATATTAGTATATGTGATTAAATTAGATTTTATTTTAGCAATAAATTGGCATATGATTAAACTACATTTTTTAACTAACAGTGCTAATATTAATATTTGAACATAAGACTATTAAATTATATACTATTTGGTCTGAATAAAAAAAAAAAAATCAGTAATTTTAAATGCTACAAGTGATACTAGGCAGTGAATTTAGGCATCACATTATAACATGCTGTATTAAAATTAATATTTTGAGATTTGCTAAAGACCACAATTAGTAAAGTTACTGTTTAGATTAACTCACGTGTTTAGTGATTGTTTAGTGCTATCAATTAATTGCATCCAAAAAAAAAAAGTTTGTTTACATGTGTGTACTGTGTATATTTATATGTATAAATGAATACACACATGTATAATAGTGCTGTCAAATCACAATTGCAGCCAAAAAGTGTTTACATAATATATGTGTGTACTGTGTATATTTATATGTATATATAAATACACACACATACAAGTAAGAAATATTTACATGTATATATTCATATTTATAAATATAAACACACACACACACACACATATATATATATATATAGTGTGTGTGTGTGTGTGTGTTTATGTATATATAAATATACACAGTACACACGTGTAAACACAAACCTTTGTTTTGGATGCAATTAATTGTGATTAATTGATTTGACAGCATTAATGTATACATTTAAAAATGCCTATACAATGCTTATATATACACATACATATACATAAATATTTATTTATTTATTTATTTATTGAGACCCCGTACAGCACCTCCTATAACTCTTTCTTCTCTAAAAGGAGTTTCTCATAAATTTAAGTAATCTGAAAGTCTTCTGGGGTACACACAGTATGTATTTGGCAAAAAAGTTAGAGTAGATCCTCATCATATTCATAATTTTATTTCATTAAATCTCTCCATAACAATAGTCTGTACAAAGTTGTGTTTTTTCCATATTCACTTTGGCTGATAATACACAATATTAATACAGGCGGGCATGAATCCTCAAGAGTCCGTACATCCAGAGAAACAAATACCACAGGTATAAAGGAAACATTGTCACTGTCAGATGTGTGCAGACGTAAAGCAGACACAAACATTCACACGTGCAGTACATTACACTATGCTGTCACAGAAAGGCAATACAGATAAGCGTTTTTGTAAAGAGATACACACACCAAGTGTACAGAAACAGTGGCTGCTCTATAGCCACACGATAAAAACATCTGCTAAACATTTGCTATCTGTCTACTTCAAGTCAAATCTCCAGCAGGATTAAATGTTCAAAGTCCTTAGTTCTTATCTCTAATATGTTATTGACTTTCACTTCTTGTTTTTTGTTTTGTTTTGTTTTTGTTTTGTTGTTATAGTTCACTCAGGTGCCAAGAGATCTCTTCCTCTCATTGGATACAGTCCATGACGTGTATCTGCAGGGTGTCCATGTCTGGTGCCTTATACATACATTTGGGACAACAGTAATCCGGAAGCCCATCCTGCTCATCATCTCTTCTGCGTGCAGATGGAGGTTGGGCTGGGTTAAACATGGCTGCTCCTGCAAAAGGTGCTTCAAAAGCAGAAATTTCACATTGAGACCCCAAACATGTTCAGTAAAGATAATTATAATAATTATAAGCCATAATAAGACATAACTGTTGCATTTTTCATGTAGTCAGTGAAACTAACAACAAGAAAGAAAGTAAAAGAAGGAAAGTGCATGTTTTAGTTGATGCAGACTCTGAACAAAGTGTTTTACCGGCTGGAGGAGGCGGGTGTGGACGAGGCCTGTAGTCCTCCAAATGTCTCTGTTGCATCTCCTCAATGCGAGCTCTGTGAGGAAACAAAATTTACATGTAAATCTTGGATATCTGGAGATTCCTCAATTCATTTTGAGTACTTGATTTAAAAAATCCTTGACTACAATTTGCCAGTGTCGAGTAACCGCCAAAATACCGAAATACTCCACGGACAAGAATCCATGAATTGCATTAGGCTGCATGATGTATTAAACCCGTTTAAAAATCATAATAAAGCATAATGCTATTGTGAATTCACAAACGCTACGATTCATTTAAATAAATGTGCGACGGAGGTTTAATATATGTGCTTTAATTATTCACATGCATCTCCGTTCACTCCGTTCACAGCTGCTCCACACAAACTGTTATCTTTTTAGGCCGGGAAACGCCAAGCAGTTAATGTTTTATAACACTAAAATATCCAGTGTTTCAGTCACAATTGGTGCTTTGGTTTAGCATTACTTAATCTTATTTAAACTCAATCATGTTTAAAGCCTGCTATTCATCAGGTATCAAAGCTCGCTCTGTCAGATTTCTCAACAGCTTTTTCCCCCCAGGCTGCGAGAGCCCTTAACTCCAATCTCCCTGTCCCCCTCTGAAACCATGAAAACCTCAGCCTCCTCCCTCCAACTCATTAAAACTTGCTGACAATCTTTGAAAGTGCAATTCTGAGTGTGTTACACACAGGTGAGTGGGCTATACAAACCACTTGTAGTAACACACTTATGTCCTAGACACTTTCTATAAACACTTGCTGCTACAAAGACTCAATAGGATTATATATGTTTATTTGTGCATTGCACTATGTGCTGCTTCCCTCAAAATCTCTCTTCTGCACAATTTAATGCACAAAATATCTCTTTTGCACAATTTCATGTACAAATGTCTCTTTTGTAAAACGTCATGTACAGTACTTATGTAATGTTTTTGTTGTTTCAGTTTTGTATGTGTAGTCAACTATTTATTATAGTTATAGTATTTATAGTATATGTACAGTCAGATGGTTAACCGTTGTGTAAGTCTATAATTGCTTTTCTTATTCGTGTACTGTTGTATGTTTATATTATGCTTAACTAGTATGTAGCATCGTGGTCCTGTGAGATACGACATCTTGTTCCACTATATGTCCACACATGTAGCAGAATGACAAAAAAGCTCGACTTGTCTTATTCTAGACATTAACTTGAACTAATATTTAGTCTGAGTATTTGCGTGCATTTTTAATGTTTTTTTTAATTTTTAATGCATTTTAAGCTCTGAGAGAATGTCCGCAGGAGCGGGCGGGAGTGGAACACGCAGGTTGCGGGAGCAGGCGGTCCTGGTCAGAAATTCAGCGGGAGAGGGCGTGTGGGGGTTTAAGAAAACAGCCCTGTGCAGGGCTCTGATTTTGAGTCATCTGGCAACTCAACGGTTTTAAGTCAATAATTTTATCTTTTAATGAGGTGTGTCAGTAGGAAATATCAGTTTACATTTCCAAACATTCATTTTGCCATTAGTTGTAATCCTGTGAGATTTTTGTTTGCACAAGGAGCCAGTGCTCCACACAGAGATCTGATCTAATCATCATCCAGTCTGTCTGGAATGACATGAAAAACAGAACAAACTGAGACCGACTAAATCCAGAAGAACTGTGATGCTTCAAGAAACCTAGCTGCAAAGCAACACGAAAAACTATGCACAAGTGCACCTAGGGCAAAAGCTAAAGGATGGTCACAGCAAATGTTGCTTTAATTTAGTTAATAGAAGTTAATTGATAAAGAAAATCTATTTATGACATTATTTTTGACAGTATCCTTATTTTAAAGCATGTTTACACAAGTACCTAAAACTTTTAACAGTGCTGCAGCTTTGCAGGTATGTTTCTTGAAGCATTTTGGAGACATCGCCACTGTTCTTCTGGATTTAGTCTGTCTCAGTTTGTTCTGTTTCTTCATGTCATTCCAGACAGACCGGATGATGATGAGATCAGATCTCTGTGTGGAGCACTGGCTGTTGTCAGACTCCTTGTGTAAACAAAAATCATTGGATTATTACAATTAATGGTAAAATGAATGTTTTAGAATGTAAACTGATATTTTCTGACACACTACAGCAAAAGATAGAAATAACTGACTTCAAGCCATTTTTTAGCTGGTGAAAATACTAGTGCTCTAATAATTTTGGCCACCACTGTATATCCTGTAGAAGTCACTGTGTCCATCTCTGTTCATACCGTGAGGTTCCTTCTTGCTTGAGTCTGTCTATCTCGGCTATTGCCTTATTCAGCTCCTCCTGCAACTCTTCCTTCTTTTGATTAAGTTTCTCTCTGGCTTCCCTCTCAGCCAGAAAGTCCATCTTATAGATCTCTGCCTGTAAAAATAACATGCATGATTGTGTTTGTTATTATATGCAACATGCATGTTGAATAAGTATTTATAACAGCCTAATACAAAGTAAGTGAGCAGATCTCTGTAAGATGAGTGTGCAAGTGTTATCTTCACCTGAGCATTCAGCACTGGTATAGTCTCTAACGCAGCTCTCAGCTTCTCCGTTTCCTCCTTGAGTTTATCGATGAGATCCTGTTTCAGGGCCAGCGCTTTCTCAGCCTCTCCTAATCTGTTAGCTAGAGTATCCGCCTCTCCACTCTGAAATGGAAATTACCACATGTACCCTTTCCGTTAACAAATTTATAGTGCGAATCATGCACTGACCTATTTTCAAAAGTGCTTACCACAAACATCAAACAGACAGTTTTTTTAGTTTTGTAGCATTTAAATTAAAGTTGTGGGTCAATGACTAAAGAACCATGTGTCAACCATAAAGAAAAGAAAAAATCTTTTAAAATCTAGTTTAAAAATCTAGTTTAAAAATGTTATATCTAAAAAAAATAAATAAATAAATAATCAAAAAAAATGTTTTAGATTTTTTGTTTAAAGTATTGCTTACAAATATAATGTATTATTAATAATTGTTTTTTAGGCTTTTTGGTCTTCACACACAATCACAAGGGTCTGCATGAGTTTTATTTACATAAATTTATTATTTTATGTATCGTTAACTGAAACTAAAACTATTACAAATCTGATAAATAAGTAAATAAAAATAATTATATGAAAAACGTACATTAAAAATTTTAAATGTTGCCCTGTCGTCTAACTGAAATTAAGTTACAGTTAGTGTTTATTTAGTTATAAAAAAACAATATTAAAAATAAAGCAAAATATTCAAAAAAAAAAAAAAAAAAAAAAAAAAAATCACCCAAAAAAAGTTTTAAAAAACTATGATAGCACATAACAAAATTACAAAAAAAGCACTAAACTTGTATTAAACAGATAATACAAAATTAATATCTCACGACACGACTTTGGTTTAGCATAAGCTTATTAAATATTAATAAACAACTGTGTTATATGTACATTTACTTTTACTATTAACTATTAAAGAACTATTTAAGATTTTAAAGAGTCTTATTTTTCGTTAACATGATATTAGGACAGTTGTGTGATTATTACTGACCCACACATGGTAATGTTAAAAATTCTGTTTAAATAACCCAATAAATAAATCAATCAATAAATCAATCAATCAATCTCAAACAGCAGCTACGTACCCTGTGATTGGCTTGCTTTTCACTTTTGAGTTTTTTGTCGTAATCCTGAAACAAACATGTGTACGCATGCTGGAGCTGGGCCAGCTTCCTCCTACATGAGAAAGAGCAACAGGAATTGTGGGTTACTGTTGCAACCATAACAATGAAAAAAGGAAGCTACGCTTAAACACGCCTCTCCATCCAGCTACACTCACCTCTCCTCCACTATGATGAGCCTCTCATTCTTCAGTGCAGTCTCTAGGTTCTGTGTCTGTAGTAAAAGATTGTCCACTGTCACACTGTGATGCTTCTTCTGCTGCTCCATGTCTCTCTCTAAAGTCTGCAGGCGTTCGCTCTTTTTGCCCAACCTGGGAGATCAAACAGGTCTTGAACACACAGCTGCCGATTCTCATACATAAACACATGCACAAAGACCAAGAGATTCACTCACTTATCCTCTAAAATTCGTCTCTCTGCTTCGCTTTTCTCCAGCCAGTTTTGTCGTTCATTCAACTCACCCAGAAGGGACGTGACCTGAGCTTTCAGAGCTTCACTATCCTTTGTCTGCTACAAACACAAAGATGATGATCACTCATCTGCCACTACTGCAAATGCTGCCACAGCTCGGCACAGAAAGTAGTGGTATTTGCCAGGTTGTATCTGCATTTATGTACCTGAACAAAGTCCTTCTCCTTTTGTTTGAGTAGAGCCTCAGTTCGGTCTCTCTGAACAGAGCTCTTCTGAAGACAGTCCAGCTTCTCCTGGAGCTCCCTGTACCTAAATCACAGCAGAGACACAAACAGGATTAACTGTCCATCCTTCTGAAATTCACCATTATCAGTGTTTTCTACATTTAAAGTCCACTTCCAGAACAACAATTTACAAATAATTTACTCACCCCCTTGACATCCAAGATGTTTTCTGTCTTCAGTCGTAAAGACATTATGGCTTTTGAGGAAAGCATTTCAGGATTTTTCTGCATATAATGGACTTCAATTGTGCCCCCGATTTTGAGCTTCCAAAAATAGTTTAAATGCAGCTTCAAAGGACCCCAGCCGAGGAAGAAGGATGTTATCTAGCGAAACAACTGGTAATTTTTTTCGAAAATTTGTTATATTTTTTAAGCACAAAAGCTCATGTAACACAGGCTCTTGGATGTGCATCCACGGGTCGTTCTTGAGCGATTCGTTCATTTTCTTTAATGTGACTCGCGAAGAACGAGTTGTCTCGCGGAGTGATTTGTTCAGTCACGCATACGCAACATCCTATTAGGTTCTGTACTGGAATTAGTTCACCTGTTTTGAGTCTTCAGGTTTTTCGAGTCGTTCGTTCATCTTACGGGGCTGTCACGTGATGCTGATTTTGCTAAAATGAACGAAATTACTAAAAAAAAGATTCATTCATTTTGCTGAACGAGACTCAAAGGTCAAAGTCAGTAAAATGATCTGAACTTCCCATCACTACTATGAATTATGTCTAAGTTCATTGTCTGTGTACTCCAGCTAAAAAAGGTAGAGTATGGCGAAAAACTCCATTTAATTTTCTCCTACAACTTCAGAATCATCCGACACGTTGTACCTTTTGATTGTAAACAGCGTTTGACTTACTTGCACTTTCTTAGTCTTTGCGCGTTCGCTTTGTAAACACTTGGTCTGAGGTTCTGCCTACGTTCGGCCTGACCTTTCAACCTGATTCAACAGTACGTAGTGTCGTGAACGCGCATGCCAAAGTCTGTGCTACACGAGCTTTTGTGCTTAGAAAGTATACACATTTTTTTCTGAAAAAAAAAGACCCTTCTTCCTTGACTGGGATCATTTAGAGCCCTTTGAAGCTGCATTTAAACTACATTTTGAAAGTTCAAAATCAGGGGCACAACTGAAGTCCATTATATGAAGAAAAATCCTGAAACACTTTTTTCAAAAACCATAATTTCTTTACGACTGAAGACAGAAAGACATGAACATCTTGGATGACAAGGGGGTGAGTAAATTATTGTTATTAAATTGTTGTTCTAAAAGTGGACTTCTCCTTTAAGCAAATCATCGGGGGGAAAAAAGTCAAAGTCACAAAAAACAAAAGTGTGGGGAATACGTAATGACCAAAAACAAAACAAAACTCATGTTAAACAAATTCAAACTTCTGAACAGTAGTCTAAATGAGAAATGGCAAATGTCAAAACATTTGACTGCCAGTGCGTCGGTCTCATTCCAGTCACAGACACCATGTTCTTGCAACACCAATGAGGGGATGGACATTTGAGCACACACACACACACAGTGAGATTTAGTTCCCCTCACCTGCCTTGCGTAGCCTGAAGCTGCTCAGTTAGTTTAGCCAAGTGAGAGCTAAGCAGACACATGGATCAAAAGAGTAGACAGAAAAGAGAGATTGCAGACCATTCACTTTCAAAGAAAGGAAGCAAAGCAGATTTATAACAATACAATCCAAGCATGCAGAGTTAAGGAAAGGATCACTATCAGGTCTTCAGAGCCTGCAGGGAGAGAGAGCAGTGTAAACTAAACATCTGAGAGTACCTTTCTGCAGGAACGGTGAAACCGCATGCCTGCTGGACTGACTCTTCAGTAACACCACCATTCTAATAAAGAGAGGATTCATTAATTAGCAGAAGTTAGATAGATATATAAATACTCTTTTGACATTTCCATTTAAAGAATCCTGAAACAAATGTATCATGGTTTCCAGTAAAATATTATCAACAGCACAACTGTTAATAATATTAAAAGGGTATTAAGACTTGTACGGCTTAATGTAAGGTAAATTATGTCTCTCACTAAACCATGTATTGGAAAACCCATGAAAGATTTACATTTAAAAAATTCACATTGTTTTGTACATATTTTGGACAATGGGGTGCTATTATTTCAATTATGTAAAACGGTTGCACTCGATCAGCTACTGGCGCTACCTGTTGCTATTTTTACCACAACACAACAAAAATAAAATACTGAAACAAATCATTTATATTAGGCCATACAAGTCTTATTTTGAATTATAATAATATTACTGTTTTTACTGTATCTGTGAGTAAGTAAACACAGCCTTGGCGAACATGAGATGTCTTTCAAAACGTTAAACAAATCTTACTAAACCCAAACAGTAGTGTATATCATTTAGAATTGATCTTAATAATAATTTTGTGTAATTATAATAAATGCAGTTATGACCTTGTATACTGTAGGATTTAAAAAAAAAAACCTTTCAGATGAATTTTAAAAATGTAAAACATGCTCAAAGTGAAAAGATGTTGGAAATTTTATTTGTGAACGACCAATATGACATGTCTAATTGTATCAGTAAACAAACATAAATAAATAAACAAATAAAATAGATGCTCTACCTGATTGAGTTTGGAGCGTAACTGCTCCACAGTGGCGAGGAGATTTTCTCTCTCTTTCTCATTCTCTGCCTTTTCCTTCTCCAGCTCCTCATTCTTCCTCCTCAGTGCCCTCATCCCTTCTTCCAGCTTCTCTTTGTGGCTTTTCAGCAGTTTTAGAAATTCATTAGAGCCCTCAGCAGGCTAAAGTGAAGAAGATTTGTAAAGATGAAAGCATTAAAAAGAAACAACTTGATCTTTAGCCATGTTTGGATTGTACTTTAACACAGTGAATGAAGAGGATAAAACACACCACACCCAAAAGTCAAAGCAGATTAGCAATGCTGGTAAAGCTTTGTTGTACAGAATAATGCACTGTTAAATTTCAAAGACTGACATTTATGGTAAATTACCAAACTTTGAGGCATTGTGTGTCTGTCAGCATCTCCTTCAGCTCGGTCTGTCAGTACAGCTTCATTTAATACCTGCATAATGAAACAATAAAAATGTTAATTTTAATTCAACAAAATGACAAGTTTCAAATGCTTTACAAAAGAACCTACTTCTGGTGAGTCCATAAGGACATTCTTCTCTACATTAGTGCACTTTAGCTCTTGCTCCTGGCCCTGATTTCCAGTCTCTTTAGAGATGCCGACACTTGGACTCCCTGTTTGACTGATGCTGTGGTTGAGCTGTCCCAACAAGCTCTGGTTTTCCTGTGCCAGTCGTTGCACTAAAGCTCTGGCCTCACGAAATCTACAGCTCAGGAACTCGCGCTCCTCTCTCGACCTCCTCTGCCACCCCTCCATCTCTTCACATCTCTCTTTGAGGGCATCATTGCTTCGCTTCAGAGCCTCTGTGAAACATTTAGAAAGTTGCTTATGCATCGTTTTTGTTATCAATACGCAACAAGTCAGGGATAGAGAATCTCTTAAGCCTCACCTCGTAGCTGGTGATTATCTGTTATGAGTCTATGGACCACTTCATTTCCAGCTAATTCAGGAGGGACCCTCATAGAACCCTGTGAACTGGCCATCAATGACCCTTGACCCCCAGCACCCACAGTCTCCTCTCCAGTCAGCTCCCACTGCAGAGTGCAACCACCTGACGGCTGTGGCTGAACCATGATTCTGAGAGAGAGAAGACCAGCCAATAATTAGTTTACTAATGTTAACAAACTCTGGTAACACTTTACAATAAGGTGTTGTTTGTTAACATTAGTTAATGTATTAACTAACATGAATGAACAATGAACATTTATTACACTATTTATTAATCTTTAATAATGTTAGGTAATAAACATACACTCATTGTTAATCTTTAATAATGTTAGGTAATAAACATACACTCGTTCATTGTTTGTTCATGTTATTTCACAGTGTATTAACCAATGTTAATAAACACAACCATATAAGAATTGTTCATTATGTTAACCAATGTAGCTAACTAATGTTAACTAATGAACCCTATTGTAAAGCGTTACCAATAACAATTACTTGCTTATTTTTTTCCATAATTATTTTTAACAATACTAATTTCTATGGCTTTTTCAGGGCTGGATTATATTTTATCATTAGTTATATTATTTTAAAATGTCACCGATGAATTCCGGTTTCACTTCACAACAAGGTATAAATGAAGCGATTCACTGGCATTTCTGCCCTTAACAACGCTATATGAAAATAAAATAATCACTTCAATCATATTATTGTTGACAAAAACATAGTCTATGCAGTTTCATGATTATTTTCCCTTAAATAAAAATAGTTAACCGTTTCTCAATGCGGTGTTGATTCCAAAGACAAACACACACTTCAAAAACACTGTTAAATCTAATATTGTGCTAATATTTAGTTCTTAACGACACGTTTATGTTAAACAACAACTCACATCTTTCGAAAAGCAAGATTCAATGTTTTGTTTACAGGTTTCTGACAGACGTAACTCAGCTAACGACACGACTAGCATCAGACTAGCATTTAAACCCTTAAAACATTCAAACCCACACACTAACACAAGTCAAATTCATAAGACATACATAAAGTGTGTAATAAATATATCGTATGATGTAATAGGAAGGTAATTACTACCTTTATTAAGCCGTTCACAGTGTTTAACTAACTGCGCTAACACAGATCCACTGTCTGTCGGTCTTCCGCCAAGGAAACACGGTCCGGTTTATAGTCAACCATAGACGCTAAGGTCGGCAAACATCTTCCGCTTCACCGAACTGGAAAGTCAGAATCGAGTTTGATAAAGTGAATCAGATAAAAACGTCCAGAAAAGCTCGGACAGGTACACACTGTCGAGGAATTCCCCCGCGATACTTCCGCCCTTCATCACAGTCTGCGCAGTTTCCGGGTAGTGGAATTATGGGAAGGCAAATTAGAATAAAAAGTCACAAGGAACTTCGGTGGTTTCGTTATTACCAGTACAAAACTCTTAATGTCTTAAAGTCATTGTTGACATTTTAAGAATACATTAGAGATCCCACCAATGTTGTTGTTTTTTAAAAAAATTTACGACCAATACTAGTGCAGATTATTTCTGTTTTGACACAATAATAACTATGTAGACTATAACAATTAAAAAATAGGGGCTTATATGCATTACGACTATTATTACTAGTATTATTAATACTAATATTATTATTCAACCTCTAGATTAGATTATTGGGTTTACTTTACCTGTGAACACTGCTGTTGTCTGTTATACTAACAGTTGTCCTTTGTCCATTTGGTGTTGTTCTCTAGAGATCCACTAAACGGGGCTATTTATTGATAGTCCTGATATGTCACCCTGGACCACAAAACCAGTCATAAGTCATATTTTTTTTGTAATCGAGATTTATACATCATCATTAAAGTTGAATAAATAAGCTTTCCATTGATGTATGGTTTGTTAGGATAGGACAATATTTGGCCGAGACACAACTATTTGAAAATCTGGAATCTGACAGTGCAAAAAAAAAAAAAAAAAAAAAAGAAGAAGAAATAAAGAAATATTGATAAAATCACCTTTAAAGTTATCCAAATGAAGTTTTTAGCAATGCATATTACTAATCAAAAATTTAAAAAGTTTTGATATATTTACAGTAGTAAATTTACAAAATATCTTCATGGAACATGATCTGTACTTAATATCCTAATGATTTTTGGCATAAAAGAAAAATCTATCATTTTGACCCATACACTGTATTGCTACCATGCTACTTGCGACAGGTTTTGTGGTCAGAAAAAAAAAAAAAAATATATATATATATATATATTAAACTGATTATACCCTCTCATCATTAAGATTTCATCCTGCTATGCATCCTTTTAAAATAAATATATTTATTGCAGTGGATGGGAAAATTGAGTGTTCCATAACAATAATTTATTTGTTAAATATGCAGGTTTGGGGTCAGTTATTTATTTATTTTTTAAATACTTTTATTCAGCAAGGACTCGTTAAATTAATTCAGAATGACAGTAAAGACTTTTACATATATTAAAAAAAAAAATCAATTCCTGAAAAGAAAATGTTATAAATTCCAGAAAAATATTAAGCAGCACAACTGATGTTTAAGAAATGTTTCTTGAGCACCAAATCAGCATATTAGAATGATTTCTGAAGGATCATGTGACACTGAAGACTGTAATTATGAGAACTTACAGCTTGGATGTATAAAGATGCAGACTACGTGTTTTCTTTAATCAAATACATGTATGACACGGCAACTGTCAAAACAGACAACATGACAGTTGTTCCTTATATCAAATATCAGAAAAAAAAAAACCATATCAACAGATTCTATGAAAAAAAAGCTTATATTGTAATTTCGTATATGACAAATCTATGCAGAAATTGTTACGTCAAGAATTATAATAGGTTATTAAATAAAAATCAATTTAATAACATGTTATCCTCTTCTTTGAATGTCTCATGGTTATTTCAACACAGCTTTAAGCTGCAAATAATCCATTCAGTATTCCAAGGATTCATGTTTTGTTTTGTAAATAAAAAAAGAAGTGTGACGAGCTTCTTCAAATTCCTCCTTGTGTTTCATCACTCTTTGGAGAACACCACATATATGCCACTGCAACAGCGAGCCACAGATGTGCAGAATGGGGTGATGAAGATATTAACCACACTCATCCACAGCGACCTCACACAGGGCAGGCAGGTATGAAACACCTGAACACAGGGCATCACACACCTAGGGAAGAGACAGTGACATTTTGATTAAATTTTTGACTTTTGATTTAAAACCCTTTAATTTTATATATGAAACAGATTTGATATATAACTGCCAAAATTAGCGTACCAGATGTGCATACAGGCCAGTAGGGCAAAGAGACAACCACAGATACAAGAGAGGGGAACCGCACACAGCGCTGTCAGGCAGCGGTAACCCCACAGCCGCATGGACTCGAAGGCGATGCCGCTGTACACCCACACGCGGTCGTAGCTGTGTGTGGACGCGGGCTCTGCCAAAACGTCGCTAAACTCTATCTGGTGTCACAGTGAGTGGAAAGTTAGTGACATGTTAGTGCTGGTCATGTTTATATTACTTATAACCTAAACATGTTAGTCCTCGGGGTAGAAGTGACGGTTGTGCTCACCTTCAAGTGTTTGTTAACGCCACAGGGATCCCTGATATCAGCCTGAGTGAGGGACGGCGTGGAGGAGAACTGTGGGGGTGGAGGTGGAGTCGGGTGGATCTTCCTCACATAATAATCATCATCATCATCGTCGTCTTTATCATCATCATCATCATCATCATCAATATTACACTCCACCAAATACTCGTCTGACATCATATTGACTGCAAAGCAGATCACAATGTCAGCTCATAAGCATCCTCATAAATTTTAATGAGGTTTTTAGCATAAATGTTGGTTCAATTATTTAGTTATCAATAAAGACACTACAGCAGTGGTTCTCAACATTTTTGACTACAAGATATTTGCAAGACACCCCAATGTATTTCTGATACCCCTGCTGAAAAAAACTAAGCTGGCTAGGCTGGTCAGGCTGGTTTTAACTGGTTGTTCCAGCTGGTCTCCCAGCCTGACCAGCTAAGGAAGTGGACAAAACCCTTCTAAAACCAGCCTGCTGACCAATTATGACCAGCTAAACCAGCCAACCAGGCTGGTTTTAGCTGATTTTTTTCAGCAGGGACTTATGTAATAATAACAAATGTCAAATTAACGCTAATTTTAAAACTTTTTTATTTACAGAAACCTGGATTGCCAAAATAAAACAAAATAATTATAAATTGCTGATTCAAATAATTCAATCTATATTCCCAATAACTGAGTTCTTCATGGTTTACATTTATTACCAATGAATTTACATGACTTTTCTAGTTTGTAAATACACTGGCAATAAAATATGATATGAAAGTGCATGATATAAATTCATAATAAATCAATTAAATGACTTAAGAATATTTGAATTCTATGACTTTTCCAGGTTTAGAAATAACACTTTGAAATATGTCAGATTGTCTGAGATTGTGAGAACCTGTTTCTTAAAGGGGTCATTGGATGCAAAGTTCACTTTTACATGTTGTTTGAACATTAATGTGTGTTGGCAGTGTATGTACAAATCTACCCTATAATGATACAAATCCATGCAGTGGTTTTTAAATTAATCTGTAAAAATAATATCCCCTTTTTCAAATTGAGCCATTCTCAGATGCCTGTGGGTGTGGCGTCACACCCACAGAGGCCGCTCCCATGATGGTTGATTGACATGAGCGTCTTACCTCAGACCCGCCTTAAATCAGCTGTAACAGTCCGACCTCTGTTGTTTCAATGCCGGAGCAGGGATGTAAATTAGACAAGAATATCTCAGATTGAGGGATTGAGGTGTTGTGTTGCCAGATGTAATAATGAACGTAGTGGTCGTCATTTACTCCCGACATCTGAGCCGCTGAAGATGCAGTAAATTACATTTGTTTGTGAAGGGAATGTGCCTCCCGATCTACATATATCCGTCTATGTTCGCACTAATCATTCGTGATTCAGCTTCACTTACAGCAGAAGTGAGTATAAGGTTTTTTTTTTTATATAAATCTTTGCGATCGCCTTTCCCAATAACATGCTAGTTAGAAAGTTTAGCGGCTAAATGCGGCTAAAGTAAACAGGCTCGTCACTTCACAGAGAGAAGAGAGGGGCGGGGCGAGTAGAACTCATTAACATTTAAAGCAACCTCGACCAGAACAGGATGATTTTTGCAGAGCTGATTTTGGCAAGGTAAAAAGGGTGTTGTTTTACACAACCATTGAGAATTTTTAACCAAAGTATATTATAGACTTTTCATGAAGACCCTAAAGAATCATATCAACCTGTGGAAAATTTGCATCCGATGACCTCTTTAAGTGAAATGGCAGTTGTTAAGTGAACAATTTTAAATAAGAAAAATGATTTCAGCGTACATTTTGCTTATTTTTAACCATATTTTGTCTTATTTTTTAATCATTTTGAGCATTTGCATCCCCTTTAGAAGTGTGATGAGGCCCCTAGTGGGTCCAAGCCCCATTGAACTAACTCAAATCAGACAAGACACGCCCTGGCAACTCCTGCTTACTATATTTACACATTATACAACTGTAATACTACATGCTTGACTGAGAAGTGATGAGATGAACACATCAATACTGTATGGATGTAAATGTCAACATCTGACATTTCATAAATCAGTTTGTTAAAAAAAAATGTATTTAGTATTTTCAAACAATGTGCAGGAAAAAGCAGAAACACTAATTAAATTTTAACAGTAATTAAAATATGATTATTAGTGTCAAATATATGTTACAAGTATATATTATTCAATTTAGAAATACCTGTAATTGCAATGCAAAACAATTTATGCAATTATTTATTACTCACCCTATTCAATAGTCCAGGTCCAAAAATAAACTGTAATCCTTTATAGGTCAAAAAAGCAGCCTCAGAAAAAGCAAGTTTTGATCTATCTGACAAACACTGCCAATCTCCATAAACTGTCTCGTTGTCCACATGCAACAGATGAATTTGTGGCCTGTATCAGACTATTACTGGGAAACAGGAGGGGACCGTCTTTCAGTATGTAGGTGTGACCTCACTCTCTCAGCCCTGTGTTCTTTGCCATAGTCTAGCGTGTGGAAATGTCTGTACCCAGTGAAGAATTAGCAGGCTGAGCGTAGAGTTATTTTGGGGGCGAGGAATGGAGAGAGCACCACTGATCAGGTTACTGGACAGGCTAACCCTCTTCACACACAGCCATTTTCCTCATATCATCTGATATTTAAAATAATTACTAATTAAAAAATATTCAGACACGTAAAACGTCTGTCATTGTGTTACAGTGTTGATATTGTTTATTATATTTTACTTTAATCATACTGTAATACTACTTGCACGTCTGACTGAGAAGTGATGAGTTAAATTTGATAAATCATATTCAGCATTTCATAAATCAGTGTTAAAAACTAATAATGCACAAAAAAAAAACTGAAAGAAAAAGAAATAAAGCTGAAATAAAATAAGTATTAGATGAAAAACTATACAAATTAATTAGATATAAATATATTTAAGTACTACAATAACTAAATCTGAAATGACGATTACAGCTAAAAAGAAAATATATATCCACCTTAATTTTCAACGCGGAAGTAATCCTATCGGCGAGACTTCCGGTTTTTTAGCGGAAAATAAGAAAACTGAAAATACATATAGTATAATTCAATTCTAAATTTTCATAAATACTGTAAAAGTGTATAAACAAATACCACTGGTTATACACACACACACACACACACAAAATCAAACCAACTAGCATTTCAAGAGTTATTATTATGCATGATAAAATACGCAGCAAGCCGACAGAATTTTAGAATCTATATAATTTATTTTGATAATATTGTAATCCACACATCAATGATGACATCATCTACCAGAGACACACACTGCTAAAGGGAATGCATGGGTGACGGGGTGGACTTCGAGGGAGATCAGTGACCAGGGGCGTTAATGTGCAGCAAAAAGGAAGTGAGTGCCATTGTACTTCCTGTGCGGTTTCACAGTTTGATCTTTTCTTCAGTCAGTTCTCTGGCTTCTCTGTTGGACAGTTCCTGAGCTGCTCTGAGTGGCACTTGTCTTCACAGTTGTCTTTCCAGTTTTCGTATATGACAGAGAGAAAATAGAATAGTGGCTACAGAGCTGTGCTTATTTTGGCCGCTCCACCTGTTCCCACGCCATAGACCATCCGCGTCAGTGTGTTTGCATGCATGTGTGCTGGTTCCATTAGGATGGTTTTCAAAGAATGCAAACAATAGTAAAAATAATGCAATTAGATGTAAAAAAAAAAAAAAAAAAAAAGAAAAGAAAAAGAAAAATTAAATAGCAAATGATACAAAAAAACCTCAATGAGTCATCTAAAACAAACAAACAAACAAAAAACAACTGTAGCATTTTCATATTTATCTCATCGTACCTTGAACTATTTAAGCAATACCTAATATAAAAAAGCAAGAAAAAAGCATTTAAAACTGAAAAAGATAAACTAAATATAATTAAGTAGAATCTTGGTTGGCAAACATCTGAGGGTAACAGCCTTCATAAATCTCTTGCTACATTCAGGGTGACACATCTATATCTAAAGTAACAATGTGGAGTCTGTCTGCCATGGACGTCATTCCCACAATTCACTTTTGTCCATCTGAATCTATGTGCTTTGAGGGACTCAACACTTGTTTTCTGGTACTCAATCAGCAGATACTTATGTTTCTCCAAATGAACACAGTCTACACTACAGTCAAAAACATCAGACACATTGGACATCACTGCAATGAATGATTAGATAGAAAGTGGGAGATTCTGTTGAGTGAGGACCTGTTGTCAAAGCTAAAACACAAATACAACCAATAACAGGATCAATGACTTGGTCTCACGTGAAACAAAACCATATTGAAATCTTTTGAATACACTTGTTAATAAGGCGTAAAGAGTACCATATATTGTATGTTTGGAAAAATATATTCATATCTGTGATGAGTTTGCCGTTCCCTCAACACTCAGACTCAGATTCACTTAACTATCATCGCTTTGTCTCCCTCAGTCCTGTTGGTCTTGGGGTTTGAAGAGACGCAGGCCGAAGCCTCCTTTCTTCACTGGAGGTCGAGCAGCAGCAGTGGGTACCGTAGGAACAGATGCGGGAGGAGAAGAGGGAGGAGCGTTCGAACCCAAGGCTTCCATAGGAGGATTACGGGACAACAGCTCCTTAAACACTGAATTCATCTGGCGACTGACCTCCTGTGAGAAAGAGAGAATCATTCATTAATACATAATGATAGCCATTTGGGTGCTAGCTCTTCAAATTCATGGATTTAAAGGGAATCAAGGGTGTTAACTTGTAAGGCCTAATATAACATAAATGATGTCTCTTACTGAAATATGTAGTAGAAAATCCATGAAAGACTTACGTTATTTAAAAAATCCACTTTGTTTTATACATATTTTGGGTTATGGCGGTGCCATTATTTCGATTATCTCGAATAGTTGCACTCGGTGAGCTACTGGTGCTACCTGTTGCTATTTTTAACGCAACACAACACGGAAAATAATAGGGCTGCCCTCGACCAGAGATTTTTCTGGTCAACTTGTAGTTGTTTATTTTAAGCATTAGTCGATTGGTAATAAGTATAAATTATAATAATTAGTTTTAGTATAAATCATAATAATGAGCCTTTTATTTGGCTTCATAGCCTAATTAGGGCTCAAGCGCATGCAAAAAAAAAAATCTGCCAGTGTGCTGTGGCAAGTTATAATAATTATGAATGTGTCTGAGGAAAAAACAGCAAGGAGACTGCATTAAAGTTTTAATAATTTATTGATAAAGTAGCGTTTTGTTTTCGGCTTAAGAGATGAAGTCTGCAACACTGACTCATCGTCTCCGCAGTAGTGATGCACCTGTATGCATGTTTAATACAGACTACATATATTTGCTTTCTATTTTAATTGGTTCATTTGAAAGTAGACATTTCACTGTCTATAGATATATTTTTCATGTCTACAGTGAGCTTTGAATTTTTGCACTCAAGTTCACAGAACCAAGACGGCAGAAAGCGCATCCTGTTTGCTTTAATTATTTTACAAAAGCGCAATGTTTCGCTGTTATTGTGAGTGCCCACAAATAAACGTAGTCTCTTTACAGATTCGAAAGATGTATTACTTTTATTTGTATGACCAAAAATGAGTTATTTTAAGAGCAAGTGACCGCATCGGCACCTCCATCTGTCGTGCATTGTCATGCATATGTCATGTATTGTCATGCATATTCATGCGTTTTCTACTACATATTTCAGTAAGAGACATAATTTACATTATATTAAGCCATACAAGTCTTAATAATACCCAAGGTTCCCCTTTAATGCATATTTTGTCTTAATTTAAATCTTTTAAAACCATCTTGCTGCCCCCATGGAATTGTGCTGAGCCCCCCTAGTAGGTTGTGGTCTCCTGGTTGAGAATGACTTATTTAAACGAATATACCTATTAGTGTAGAAATGTGGCAAAAGAGACATGTCCTGACATTTGAATATGGTTCAGTGGACAATTTAGCTTTCTAAGCATTCATACAGAACAATTAAGATTAATTATATAAATTGCCGTGACTGTTAACATTTCAATGACCTTCCAAGGCCTGAAAAAAAAATCATTTTGCAATTTCCTAGTACATC
The DNA here is from genome assembly GCF_022985175.1 of Labeo rohita. Taxonomy (NCBI): domain Eukaryota; kingdom Metazoa; phylum Chordata; class Actinopteri; order Cypriniformes; family Cyprinidae; genus Labeo; species Labeo rohita. The sequence continues at coordinate 19,690,888 of NC_066891.1, read as the reverse complement.
CAGATTTTCCAAAAGCGTGGAAACCCTGGTATGTATTCAAATATGGAATGGCCAGGTCAGCTTTGATGTCAATGATACAAAATGCCATTTATTATGCATCTTGTATTTGACTGATGTGCCTAATTTGCTTAAACATATACAAATGAACATTGAGAGCTACAACAAGAGGGCAAGACTGTCAGTGAATAATGATTTAAATTCAGTTGATCGGTTCTGTTCATCTCATAAAGCTACCATATGACGAAATAACACAAGAATATCAACCTTATTCTTCAACATGGAAGTAAGCCTATGGGCGAGACTTCCGGTTCACTAGTCGGTATGGGGAAATAACGTAGAAGAATAACAATGTGCAGTAAACGGTAAAACTGTTTGCACTACAAACCAGTGTGCTCGTAATTAAGATACATTAAAATAATTTGGTATGACACACCAATTTGCAATATGAAGCAGCAAAACAAGCTGTTTTGTACAGTTAAAAATAGCTGGACACGGATGAGACCGGAAGGCAGACCCATAAAATGTACAAATGGCTTCACCCGTTCTTACAGCAAAAATAAGGTAGCTAGACCACGAGTCATATTGCCTATTTTTCTAGGGCTTAATGGTTATTCTATGGTTCTTTTAGTTATTTGTCAAGCTTGATGGACCTTGTTCATTTGTATGCTTTCACTGTACAAGAAAGAGTTCAAGACTCCTCAATCTCAGAAAATTTTCCTTTAGTGGAAATATCAGTAAAAGAATCAGACCTTGTCAATATGTACTGTCTGTCTGTCTGCTGGTCCTCCTACTGGCCTCAGGGTGTCTAAAGTGTGTCTGCGCTCCTGATGACTGAAGAGAAAAGAAGACATAGACAAAGAAGGGAAAGATGATGTAAACAAATAAAGATGTTCAATTGCTTATAACAACATACACTACAGTTCAAAAGTTTGTGCTTGGTAAGACGTTGTTTAAAGATGTTTATGCTTACCAAGGCTGCACTTCATTATTATATATTTTTCCTGCCTTCAGCTTAACATTTCATTTCAAATTCCTGAGAAACAGTGAACACTGAAGAAAGCAGATAGCTGAAATGTTTGTTTATCCCCTGCTTTAAACGTAATATATTTTAGAGTGCAGATTTTTAGTACCTTTTGATTAAAAATACAGCAAAAACAATATTTGAATAAATGTTACAGTGTAATTCATTCATGTGATGCAAAGCTGAATTTTCAGCATCATTAATCCAGTCTTCAGTGTCACATGATCCTTCAGAAATCAGTATAATATGCTCATTTGATACTTATAAAACATACATTTTTATTGTCAATGTTAAAAATGATACTAATAGTGGCAACCATGGTATAATTTTTTTTTAGGATCCTTTGATTAATCGAAACTTCAAAAGCACAGCATTTTTTAAAAAAATGGACATTTTGTAATCTTGTAAATGTCTCTTTTGATCAATTTAATGCATTCCTGCTGAATAAAAAAATAGTTTCTTTCAACAAAATATCTTACTGACCCCAAACTTTTGATTATGTACAAATGCAGCTTATACAGAATAATTCTGTAAAGAGGTTTACAGCTGGTCATACACTCAGTTAACTTCTCATACACGTCTTTCAGCAGCTGGTACCATCAAAACAACATCTTCTGTTCTCCTACCCTGAGAATTGGCGTGCAACTGCAGTTGTCTGAGGAGGAAGGACGAGTCGTCCCTCGGGCACCTGCAGGATCTTCCGTATGGGGCTTCCACTCCCACTGTTGCCTCCAACTATACCGCTACCTCCGCTGCCAGTCCTCTGCCGGCCGGGCAAAGATGCGCTGTCACTGTTCACTCTCATACTGGGGAATGACAGCAAACACGGTACAGTTAAGATCTCACTGGGCCTGTGACGAACATGCAAGGTGCATTGCTATCAGCGGTCTGAGAGAATGTACCGAGTGCTGTGTTCAGGCAGCTGCTGCTCATCTGATAGGTTTCCTGTGCTGCCTCCTCTGCTGTCCTCCTTCTTCCCTCGTTCTTTACGCTCTGCCCTGAGGATGAAGAGAAGACAACAAGATGAGGTCACCAAAGCTAGTGGTCAGGTTATGACTATCAATATACTCTTTAAGAAGTAAAGCAATATGTTTATCAGTGTTGGTGATACATTTCTTTTCAGGATTCATTAATAAACAGAAAGTTCAAAAGAACAGCATTTATTTAAAATAGAAATCTTTTGGTCTCACCCCTCTACCACACTGATGTATTTATGGGGGATCAGGCCTTTAACTCCTCCTATTTCCCCTCTCCACCAATCAGCAGAGGCCTTGCTGTGTAGTAGGAGGTGGTCACCCTGCTTGAATGACAGCTCGGCTGCAGAGCGTGCAACATAATCAAACATAGCCACAGCCTCCCACTCTGCACATATGATGCGCACACACACAAACACACGGCACAAAATACACACACAACACAAAGCATGGCAACAAAAATGCCATATGTCCCAAAATCCAACATGGAATGGCCACAGTGTAACAACAGGACACCAAAACCCAACATGGAACAGACATGGACACATTTAGATAAGCAATTAATTAGAACTTCGAAGGTTTAAAAAATAAATTGGCGTTATGTATGTGTTGTGTTTTCTTACCATCTTCACTGGGAAGATGTTCAGTGTCTCCTTCGCCCTCCTCTGTGATGGGTTCACTGGAAACAAGAGGTTGGTGTTACATAAAAGTGAAAAAATTCTGGTAAGAACTGTTTATAGGAATAGTTTGCTGGAAAGCAAATGCTGAAAAATTGACTCACATTCATGCCATCCAAGATGTAGAAGATTTTCTTTCTTAATCAGAACAGATTTGGATAAATTTAGCATTACGTAACTTGCTCACCAGTGGATCCTCTGCAGTGAATGGGTGCCATCAGAAAGTCCAAACAGCTGATAAAAACATCACAATAATCCACAAGCAATCCACATGACTCCAGTCCATCAATTACCGTCTTGTGAACTGAAAAGCGGCATGTTTGTAAGAAACATCCATTATTAACACATTTTAACTTTAAACTGCTGCTTGAGTCATTTCTCCATAATGTTGTTTCCAGTGAGGACAACAGAGCATGGACTTTTTCACTGGAGGAAGGGTAATTGTGAATTATGCACTTGTGTTTCGGCGAGAAATTATGGATTAAAATTTTAACGCATTGATGGATTCGTCTTTTAAAAACATCTTTCACTTCAAAAGATGTTAATTGATGGACTGGATTTGTGTGGATTACTTGTGGATTATTGTAATGTTTTTATCAGTTGTTTGAACTCTCTCATTCTGATGGCACCCATTCACTGCAGAGGACTCATTGGCTAATGATGTAGAGTACCTTGCGAATGTTTTCATTTTTTTCACGTTTTGTTATGTTGCATCCTTACGTTAAACTGCTTTAAATGTTTTTTTCCCACATCAATCTACACTCCATTCACCATAATGACAAAGCAAAGCAAAAAACAGGGCTGTAACAACTGCAAATTTATTAGAAATAAAAACTGAAATGATTTCATTGCATAAGTATTCATACCCTTTTCTGGGACACTTGAAATTTAGCTTAGGAGCACTCATATCACTTGTAGATGTTACTACACATTAAACTGTGGCAAATTCAATTGTATGGGTGTGATTTGGAAAGGCACACACCTCCCAATAAAAGGTCTACAGGTGAAAATGCATATCAGAGCAAAAACCAAGTCCTGAGGTGAAAAAACTGCCTGTAGAGCTCACAAAAAGTCACACATCTTCACAGAAGCATGTAGTCTTCATTATGCATGATGGAAGAAGTTTGGAACAACCAGGACTCTATCTAGAGCTGAATTGATGAAGAAGGGCTTTAGATAGACTGGTGAACAAGAAGCTGATGGTCACTCTAGTTGAACTCAGTGATCAAATATGTAGATGGGAGAAACTTACAGAAGGCCAAATATCACTGCAACACTCCACCAATCCGGTCTTTATGCTATTGGGCCAAACTCAATCCCCTCCTCAGTGAAGACATATGAAAATACACTTGGAATTTGCAACAAAGCACCTAAAGAACTCCCAGACTGTGAGAAACAAGATTCTCTGGTCTGATGAACCTCAAATCCAAGCATCATGTTTGGAGGAAACCAGGCACTGCTCATCACCTGCACAGTAGTATCCCATCAGTAAAGTGTGCTGGTAGCAGCCTCATGCGGTGGGGCTGTTTTTCAGCGGCAGGGATTTAGGGACTCCTCAAAGTAGAAGGAAAGTTCAACACAGCAAAATATTGACCTTCCAACAGGACAATGACCCTAAGCACACAGCAAGAGTGGTTTACAGACAACTCTGTGAATGTCCTTGAGTGGCCCAGCCACATCCTAGGCATGAATCCAATCAAATATTTCTGGAGAAACCTGAAAATGTCTGCTAGCCTTCATCCAAGCTGACAGAGCTTGAGAGGTGAAGAGGTGAGAAGAAGAATGGCAGATAATTGCCAAATGCAGATGCGCAAAGCTAGTCACAACACCCAAAAAGACTTGAGGTCTAAAGGTGCTTTAGATAAGTACTGTGTTAAGGGTATGAATACTTATGCAATGTACTTTTTTAAAGTACAGTTCTGTTTCTTTTTTTTGGCTTCGAGATCACGATGTATAGAGTGTAGACTGAAGTGGAAAAAAGTAATTTAAAGAGCAGTTTAACATAACAAAACATGGAAAAAATGAAGGGGTATGAATACTTTCGCAAGGCACTGTAATGCTAAATTTCTACAAATCTGTTCTGATAAAGAAACAAACTCTTGAATGGAGTCAATTTTGAGCAAATGAGCACATTCTGATGACAGAATTGTCATTTTAGCTGAACAATTCCTTTAAGACTCACCAGTACTCCTGCTCTAGGGTCATGCATTTCTCATAGACCGGGCCTGGGAGTTCGGACGGCCCAGGGAAAATGTTCTCATGATGGATGATCATAGTCTTAACAAGGTCATTGATCTGAGGTGCCAGTGTCACTTCATCTCCACCCATCTCTACCCCTCTGAGCAGACTGGGGCCGAAGCACACGGCCAGGTTATACGGCTGCATCATGTTCTCATCACTGTACTGAGAGACACTGAACAGACGCCAACAAAACAGGTTATGGACTGCATCATGATTAAGAGGGCTTTTTAAACAAAGAGAGCAGGACTCACTGATGAAGGAAGGCAAAGAGATATCGCATCACTATGGCAATGGGTCTGGCGAAGGATGACACTACAGTCTTTATCTGCGCTACTTTTTCTGTCATGTTTTCCATTTCTGAGAAAGACACAGAGTAAACAGAATTTGCTCAACACACTGGAAGCAAGACTTTCCAAAACAGTAACTCATTAAATGAACTATGTTAAAAAAATCTACACTATACCATTCAAAAGTTTGAGGTAAGTTTACATAAACTTGATTCTTAATACTGTTGTTACCTGAAAGATTCACAGCTGTGTTTTTTTTTTTTTGTTTAGTGATAGTTGTTCATGAGTCCCTTGTTAGTCCTGAACAGTTATACTGCCTGCTGTTCTTCAGTAAAATCCTTCAGGTCCCACAATTTCTTTGGTTTTTCAGCATTTTTGTGTATTTGAACCCTTTCCAACAATGACTGTATGATTTTGAGATCCATCTTTTCACATTGAGGACAACTGAGGGACTCATAAGCAAACTATTACAACTATTAAGGTTCAAACGCTCACTGATGCTTCAGAAAGAAAAACGATGTGTTAAGAGCCGGGGGTGAAAACTTTTGAACAGAATGAAAGTGTGTACATTTTTCTTATTTTGCCAAAATATCATATCATTTTCATTTAGTGCTGCCCTTTAGAAGCTACAGAAGATACCTGCATGTTTCCCAGAAGACAAAACAAGTTAAATTTACCATGATTTTCAAATTTTAAAAGTTTTCACCCCCAGGCTTAATTCATTGTGTTACCTTCTGAAGCATCAGTGAGTGTTCTGTAGTGATCAGTGCTTCACGCTCCTCACCAAACGCTCACACAGACGTGCTTCTGTGTGAGTGTTTGGTGAGGAGTGTGAAGCCCTGGTCATTGTAGCACCAATCATTTCCCAATTTTACTATTTTTTCTATATTGATCATATAATGTTGAAGTCAAAAGATTACATACACCTTGCATAATCTGCAAAATGTTAATGTTAAATGTCCAATCACAGTCATATCTGTTGAGCGTGTGAACACTATGGCCAGTCAGCATGTTTAAGAATCAGCTCAACAGCGCTCAAATGTGAGCGGGAAATGGTACCAAATCGACTGGTACCACAGTCGGTACTTTTGACAACACTATTTGATATGTTGTCATCTAATGCAAATTAAATGTCCAAATCCTTTTTTGGTGACTGAATGTGCACACAATCAGACAGAATCAGAGAGAACACATGAAAGGCATCTTACGGACACACTCCATGAGCTGGCTAAAGCTCTCCTCAGGGAACAGAGGTTTCTCCAGACCTCTGAAATAGAGCTTCAGAACCCCTGCCACTGAATCAATGTCACTCTCACTGTCAGTGAGCGGGTCCTCTCCTGCAAAACCAAAAAACAAAGAACAGTCAGAGAGAAGAGAAAACAAAAAGAAAATGCATATTTGGATATAAATACAAATAATATTAATATATTTTACTGTATGATAATATACACATAATACATAATAATATACAATATTTTAAAGTCTCTTATGCTCACCAAGGCTGTATTTATTTGCATTTATAAATGCAGTAAACCAGTGATATGGTTTATGTGAAATATTATTACAATTTAAAATAAACATTTAAAATTTTTGATCATTACTCCATTCTTTAATGTCACATGATCCTTCAGAAATCATTCAAATGTGCTGATTTGCAAATGTAAATTATACTTCTTGATAAAATCTTATGTCAATACACGTGTATTTATTCATTTGAACATGAGCATACCTCGTTCAAAGGCATCCCTGATATGATTGACTTCAGTCTGTGATCCAGGAACTCTAAAAACACCTTCATGATGCAGACCTGTTTAAAAAAGAGCATCACATTTATATTCACACACATAAAAACTCAGTTCTTTATATTAAAGGGTTACCCTCATGTCATCCTCATGTCGTTCCAAACCCTTAAACCTTGTTCATCTTCGGAACACAAATTAGCTTTCTGACCCTCCAAAGACAGCAATGCAACTACCACGTTCAAGACCCAGAAAGGTGGTAAAGTAGTCCATGTGACATCAGTGGTTCAGCCATAATTTTAAGCTACAAGAATACTTTTTGTGCACAAGTCATATGGACAATTTTAACAATGTCCTTACTATCTTTATGGGTCTTGAACGATCACTGCCTATGCAGGGTCAGAAAACTTTTGGATTTGATCAAAAATATCTTAATTTGTCTTCTGAAGATGAATGAAGGTTTTAAGGGTTTGGAACAACATGAAGGTGAATAATTACTGACATAATTTTTCATTTTTTTGGGTGAACTGTTTAAGCAGCAAGTTCTAACTGATTAATTTGCACTTTTATTAGGCTACTGATATGAGTACTTTTTTAAGTATTATGTTTCATTATGTGTAAAACCTTACAAATGAGTGAAAAAAGACTGAGTTCAACTATAATAAGGGATTGTCTTGCAATTAACAGTTTTACCGTGCAGGTTGATGAAACGAATGCAGCTCTCCACCACCAGGGGGATCTGTTGCCCAGAGCTCTGACAGAAAAAGAACAGGGAAATTGGGAAAAAATTATACATATCTGAATACACATCTAAATTTGTATAGAAATTAAGAAAATATATAGAGAGACATATAGTGCAGAGAGCGCAGAAATACATTTAGCCACATAAACAGATGCACACAGATGCATGCATGACAGGGGAAACAGCTGTACCTGAGTCCTCGACATCCGCCTCCTCCTTCTACAGTCACAGGCAGCCAAGCAAGGAAAGAAAGAGACAGGAGGGATGTATAAAGGAGGAGTAGATTGTGTGGCATGATCAGAAGGAGTGTAACATGATAAATGGGGAGAGAATAGCAAACAAAAGCAAAAGCAGTTAGAAAAGGGGGAGAAAAATCAGGGTGAGGGAAAAAGACAAAAGCAGAGAACAAGGAGTTTAGATGAAAAGCAATATGTCAGGGGTGCTCTGTTTTAAAGGAGAAGTCCACTTCCAGAACAAAAATTTACAGATAATGTACTGTAATGTTCATTTCTGTCTTTCTTCAGTCGTAAAGAAATTATGTTTTTTGACGGAAACATTTCAGGATTTTTCTCCATATAATGGACTGATATGGTGCCCCGATTTTGAACTTCCAAAATGCAGTTTAAATGCGGCTTCAAACGATCCCAAACGCGGATGTAAACGATGCCAGCCGAGGAAGAAGGGTCTTATCTAGTGAAACGATCGGTTATTTTCATAAAAAAAAATACAATTTAAATACTTTTTAATTTTAAACCATTAAACATTATATGGAGAAAAAACCTGAAATGTTTCCCTCAAAAAACATAATTTCTTTACGACTGAAAAAAGAAAGACATGAACATCTTGGATGACAAGGGGGTGAGTACATTATCTGTCAATTTTTGTTCTGGAAGTGGACTTCTCCTTTAATTTAGATCTGGCTAGATAGGTATAATGTGCTTACAGACTGCATTAAATCAAAATTAGATGTGGCTTTTAGTCCATGTATTCTTATTTATATGCTAACGTACTCTTGAACGTTGACAAAATACACTTTTAGTAGATAAATAAGCTACTGTTCAAAATTTTGGAGTCAGAAAGTTTTTTTTTTTTGAGAAATTTTTTAAGCATGGATGCATTAAATTGATTAAAAGTGACAGAAATCAAGCAGTTGTTTATAAACTGTTTTCAACATTTACAATAATAAAAATGTTTGTGAGCAAATCAGCATATTAGAATAATTTCTGAAAGGTCAAGTAGCAATGAAGTCCAGAGTAATAATATTAGTAGAGTAATAATAATTTTATAACATTACATTAATAACATTATTATAACATTAATAATATTTCACAACATTACTGTTTTACTGTATTTTGGTCAAATAAAGGCATCCTTGGTAAGCATAAGAGAAATTTGTAAAAAAAAATCCAAAATCCAACCCCAAAATTTTGAGGGCTTTTTCTTACAGGAAACAGATTGATGACTCACTACATGATCCTGCACTACACAGATTTTTGTCCAATCAAATGCTCTCTAGAATGAGAATGCCCCTCCCCCAAAAGCACATGTCACTGATTAGCAAATCATGTTTCATTCCTGTTTTGGAACTGAAGCCTATGTTAATTTTTTTTTAAAGGAACAATTACTTGAACTTATCTCACACAAACATCCTGCTTCAATAGGAAATATGTCAATATAGGACACAAAACTACACTCATTACGAAATGTAACATCTTTTAGTGTCAGAAACAACATGTTAGCATAGATCGATGCCATGCATGTTCTTAAATCAGATTTCAATCCACTTAGCCAGAAAAATGTCCATTTTACTGAGCTGCACCCATTGATCAACTAATCGAGACAAAAAAAGTGTTGTTGGCAAAGCAGGTCTGTGGCTCTGACTGCATTATCCGATTATTAGTGGTGTAACGAGAGTGCACATCTCATAGATTTACTGTCCACTTAAGATGAAGAGATACACCAGGCATTGCTAATGCAGGATGTAGCAGACACTGTTAGACACTCCACCACAATAGAAGAAAAGTGTGAGAGAATGAGGTTGGAAGTGAGAGGACGAGAGGAGAAGGAAGTCGTTTCTCATGGTGCAGAGAGCCAGATGGCAGAGCAGTGCTCTACAGGCCTGAGCTCCCAGGAATAGAGCGGGACAGAGAGAGACACGGTGGGAATCTCAAAGAATAGAGAGCACCCTGCTGAAACCACTAGCATGACGGCTCACCAGCATATGCTGTCTGGTGGACGCTGGCTTCCCCAAAAGGAGTCTTAAATAGCTTAACCAGTGAGATTACCATCATTGATCAGCTTCACAAGAGAGACCATGCTGGTTGACCAGTTTGACCTTAGATGTTTGCTATACTTAAACCATCATTAATCACCCTTGACATTAAATGGAAAGTTGACATAAGAGTTCAAACAGTGATAATAGTGTCTTGAGTGTGGCATGTTAAATTGATTTGTAAATGCTTTTTTATATTATGCAGTTTTTATGGCCTCATATTAACTGAGAGACTAGATAGAATTGTTGTGTTTATAAATTCACTTGTCACATTGCAGGACTATTTAAGCAAATGACAAAAAGATGAAATGTTGATTTAAATGGTGAAAAATGTACATAAAAATGTCTAAAATGTAAACTTTTGGTCAAAAATAACTCTATCTTAAAATGGTTTTAAAAGAGGTATCTTATGCTCACCAAGGCTGCATTTATTTGATCAAAATTCCAGTGAAAACAGTATTCTAATTAAAATTAAAATGACCATTTTCTCTTTTAATATATTTTAAGATACAGTTCATTCCTGTGGTTGAGTGGTGTATTATTATTATTATTATTATTACTGAGTAATGTATTATTATTATTGTTATTATTATTATTATTCACATTATTATTAGACACATTAAATTGATAAACAGAGACAGTAAAGACATTATAATGTTGCAGTCTATTTCAAATGAAGCTGCTCTATTAATCAAAGAATCCTGAAAAAAAAAACATGATTTTCACAAAAATATTAAGCAAGAAAAACTGTTTTCAACATTAAAAAATAATTATTATTAATATTAATTGATCAGCAAATCAGCATTTTAGAATGATTTCTGAAGGATCACGTGATACTGAAGACTGGAGTAATGATGCTGAAAATTCAGCTTTGCCATCGGATTAAAAAATTACATATTACACTATATGAAAATAGAAAACAGTTATTTGGACAGTTATTTTAAAACAATATTACTGTTTTTACTTTATCTTTGACCAAATAAATGCAGCATTGTTGAGCATGAAAAAAATCTTAATTAGTCCAAACTTGTCCAGTAGTGCATTTTGTAAGTTTCTTGTTAAAACTAGTTTATGCACATTATTTGTCAACTACCCGAATGCATGCTGATCTACAGCTGGTCTTTTCAGCAGGGTGGACTGGTGTTGGTTGTCTTTTAAGGACACTGCTAATTAGACAAGGACATGATGTGCAGATAAGCAAGACAGCAAGAGCTACATCTCTTAGATGGTGCAGAATTTAGCAGGTATTATGCACAAGCTGTTATGACCTCTATGCTTCAACAGCTATGGTATACAGTCAAAAAAATTGAAAGTGTGAAGTCTGGAGTTCCCCAGCACTATCAGAGGGCCTCATCTTGAAACCGCTCTGAGTCTTAATAAGTTTGTAAAACGCTTCGCCAGCAGAGCAAATGAGAGTTAACCAAAGGATACATCATATGATGCTAATAAAATATCATATGCCTCTCTAGGAGCCACAAGTTTAATTTTAAATTCATTTTTAAGAGAAAATGTGTTTAGCAGGGAAACCTCCCAGGGAAGAACTATATTACTTGTAAATACAGGGAGCTCCACCAGTCACACAGAAACAGAAATTGTGGCAAAAGAGCACAAAAGCAACAATAAACTCCCATCATCCCATTTATAGTATAAAATTCATATCTTAATTTCTAATAGACTAACATATTAGCTTGGTTAAATATTACTTAAACTATCAGAAAAAGACAAAAAAAAAAAAATTCTGTTTTACATTTTTCATTAGTGTAATCAATATTCTATTTATTAAAGCCAAGTATGAGTCTCATCAAGCTAGTGTTTTTAAGCATTTTACATTTATTCCAAAATAACTCAAGGCAGCAACAATTTAAACACTTACAGTTGAAGTCAAAAGTTTACATCCCCCTTTCAGATTCTTCAAAATGTTAATTATTTATGGAAATAAGAGGAATCATACAAAATGCATGTTATTGTTATTTAGTACTGACCTGCCGGGGGTGAAAACTTTTGAACAAAATGGGGATGAGTACATTTTTCTTATTTTGCCTAAATATCATTTTTTGTTTCCATTTAGTACTGCCCTTCAGTCTCTACAGAACGTAGTTATATGTTTCCCAGAAGACAAAATAAGTTCAATTTACCCTGACCTTCAAATTCAAAAGTTTTCACCCCCCGGCTCTTAATGCATGGTTTTTCCTTTAGGAGCATCAGTGAGCGTTTGAACCTTCTGTAATAGTTGCATGAGTCCCTCAGTTGTCCTCAGTGTAAAAGATGGATCTCAAAAGCTTACAGCCATTGTTGGAAAGGGTTCAAATACACAAAAATGCTGGAAAACCAAATAATTTGTGGGACCTGATAGATTTCTCTGAAGAGCAGCAGGCAGTTTAGCTGTTCAGGACAAACAAGGGATTCATGAACAACTATCACTAAACAAAAAACACAGCTGTGGATCATTCATGCAACAACACAGTGTTAAGAATCAAAGGGATGTAAACTTTTGAATGGGGTCATTTTTATAAATGCAACAACTATTTTCTCTCGTAGACTAAAAGTAAACATCTCATCTTATTCAGGTCAGTACAAAATCAAAAATAACACACATTTTGTATGATCCCTCTTATTTTGGTTAAATAATTTTGTGGATTCTGAAAGGGGGATGTAAACTTTTGACCTCAACTGTGACTAATGTTCAGCTATTCTTTTAAATAGTTAACTTTTAACTATTTTTGAATGTTTCGGATCATCAGTCAAAGCTCTGTAAATATTAATCACAAACACAGAGACTTTCTTTTAATTTCACCAAGCTGATTATTCACTAAAACGCCCACAGATCATGTTTTCATGCCATTTTAAGTCTTATTTTGACATAACAAAGTGGTTTGAGTTATTAACTTACTTTTAAAAATTAGTCCTTCCATTAATGCCACTGTATTGTTTATTCAGACTGATTTGTGAACGTACATAAACACAAGAGGCGGGATTTATCACATGAACCAATCACAGTTAAACTGGAATGTAGTTCATTCCATTAACTGTTTTTTCAATCCCAATAGAGAAAATTCCACAACCACGGCTTTTGAAAATCTGGACAGTCACTGTTGGGCTCTTTTGGCTGTAGCTTCAATGAGAAGCAAGATGCATTGTATTCACAGACTATATTATGGAAAATGCGATAAATATGAGCATCACAAAGCATTTCAGAGGAAGAGGCTTGGAAAAGGACACAAACGCTGGCGCAGTATTCAGAGAACAGCACAGTGCTTCTTATGAGCACAAACATGCACAAAAATATGCATGCCTCCACTCACACACACAGGTGAACACACATTTTCGTTGGCTAGCACATGGATTATTAGGCTGCGCAGATGCCTGGAGAGGAAACTGTGAGCGCGTCTGTCTCACCCGATTTAATAAGCAGCCATGTCACTTTATGGAAATAACATAGCATGTCATTTCAAATAAGATTCGGTAACACAATCATGCAAACCGTGTCGCTAATCTTACTAGGAGAGCATGAAGTGATCACATTATCTCCAAAATATGTTCCTATTATCTAACATTCACCTTGTAGATTTACAACCTGAACGGTTAAACCAAAAGGTCATGATTCGCAAATAATCAATAACAGGCCACATTAAGAAACCAGATGCGTTATTGTGTCACAAGCCATAATCAGACAAAGGGTGGGCCATGCTTAAAGCCATACCAGAAGTGTACAAATGCAACACACGCATGACAAGAAGCACAATGAGAACAATTAATCAGTGTTAAGGAAGCCATGGAGGGAATGAGGTTAAAGGGAACACAGCAAGAACATTACAGAGCTCTATCTGTAACAGATCAGAGGGCTGTCAGCCACATGGCTATACCTGGATGAAGGAGAGCATATCTCCAGAGAAGAGTTTGTGGTTGTACTGGGAGCAGGGCCTGGCTTTCCGCACACGCACTGCCCTACCAGGCTGCATTCTGGGAAATATATACACCGGCACTCCACTGTGACACTATGGCATCAGTGTACTCATGCAAACATGCTAACATAACAGTAATTCACACAGAACAGACACAACAGCACAACGGAAACGTACTCTAGAGCATGCACACAGTTTTGGGTCAATACATACTCTATTTATCCCACAATGAGATGTTTTAGCCTCATTATGAAATTGATTGTGATTTGCTCGATCACTCGAGTCGTTTAAACTGATTGTTAAATTTCTAAATGGAGCCATCTTAATTTCCGCTGAACACGCAAAGACCGTCAGCCAGGAAACACGAGCAGATGTTTGCTGGATTGCGGCCAATGTTTTCAGCACATGACTGTGTGAACAGCACATAGCCAGAGAGAGACAGATGGGATAGAAGACGTACCTGGAGGGATCACTATCTATGGCCTCAGCTGCAAAAGAGACAGAGAGGGAAAATAAGGACAAAAAAATACAGTTGACAGTTTTTCCATTGCATAGTTTCCACCAAAATACTGTAGTTACTAAAGTCACTGTCCCAACAATAAAGCAGTTGCAACTTTTATTGTGATAAGGCATCTAACACCTTCGTACTAGGGGTGTGAGATATATACATCATCTATGGAGATATCATAATTGTTTTGTAAACGATATGAGACCTGACATTATCAAGTATATCGCAAAAACAAACTATGAGATGTAACACATTTAGAGTTCACACTTTCACTGTGTGATTTAATCTATTAAAATACATTTAGAATTCCCTAAAAATTCAAGATAAGGGGCCAAAACTGACATTTATATGTCCTTTAAATTCACATCATCTGATATAGTTAAAGGAGAAGTCCACTTCCAGAACCAAAAATTACAGATAATGTACTCACCCCCTTGTCATCCAAGATATTCATGTCTTTCTTTCTTCAGTCATAATGAAATTTTTCTTGCTGTGCCTGAACTCTGTTTTTTTCCGGTTCATGACAGTTAGGGTATGTCGAAAAACTCCCATCTTATGTTCTCCCTCAACTTCAAAATCATCCCATATCGCTGTTTTACCTTTTTTGTTAAGGGTATTTGTTCTTGTTTGCATGTTCACTTTGCAAAGACTGGGTCGGTACTTCTACAGCAATGTAGGATGATTTTGAAATGATTTTTGAATTTGAGGGAGAAAATACGATTGGAGTTTTTCGACATACCCTAACTGTCTTGAGTCAGAATACACAGAGTTCAGGGAGAGCAAGACAAGACGAGCGTTTGAGGTTAAAAAGTGTTTAAATTGTATTTTTTAAAAAAAATGAAAATAACCAATCGTTTCACTAGATAAGATTCTTCTTCCTCGGCTGAGATCGTTCAAACCTGGAGCACCATAGAAGTCCATTATATGAAGAAAAATGCTGAAATGTTTTCATCTTACATTTTGGATGACAAGAGGGTGAGTACGTGATCTGTAAATTTTTGTTCTGGAAGTGAACTTCCAGAATGACTGCAAATGTGATATTGATTTGATGAATAGTTCAATAAACAATGGTTATATTGAGTGACTTACATTTTACACACAACAGTTCTTGCTTTTGCTGTATTTTGACAACGAAAATAGTTTCAAACAAAGCCACATCAAAATTGTTTTACATCTCTTATGTGTTTCGTTACTAAATCAATCAGCTGTTTAAAGGAATCAGTTGAATGAATCACTCAATGACTCAATTATTTGACCACCTACTGGCGACTTTCAGCTTGTATTTAAAAGTATATTTTTTTATTTTTTCCTCCCAAATCATTTCAAATATCACTATTGAACTTTTTAAACATTATTAATCAATTTGCTCAACTGCAGGTTAAATGCATTTATGTCCTGCATTAAACAGTCTGTGTAAATGCATCTAAATGCCACTTCAGTTGCAGATTCTGTGCCACCTCTGCATTGCAAACGCAAATTGTGTTGATACTGATTCATTTTGACTGGCAACAGCCCTATTGTGTCTTACTGTTTGAATTTACTGATTAAATTCAAGAATTTGACCCAGAAGATGATGCATACATTTAATTATATACAGACCAATAAAATGCCAATAAAAAGTTAAAAATCAATTTAAACTTTCACATAATATGAAGAATATAAAAAGCAGCAGTCTTAAACCTGCCAAGTCTGCTAAATCATACCCTTTATTTTGCGACAAACTTCTTTCACACATGCATTTTTTTCCATTTCATAGTTACCTTCTTTGTTTTTATTCTAAGTTGAAGAGTTGGTTAGTTGTGGTTAGTTACCTTTCTGTATGGCCTCTTTAACTAGGTCATGCTTGGCTTGGAGTTTTGAGATCAGAGAGCTGCCACTTACATGCTCCTTCACTTTCTAAAAAGAAAAATGCATTGAATACATGAATGATTGTTTTTGTTAGTCATCAAGGTATTTACTTTTCTTCCATAAGATTTGCAAGAACATTATGTTTGAGGTTGTTAAGATTTTTAATGTTTTTGAAAGAAGTCTTCTATGCTTACCAAGGCTGCATTTATTTGATTAAAAATACAGTAAAATAGTGAAATATTATTACAGTTTAAAATACCTGTTGTCTATTAGAATATATTTTAAAATATAATTTATTCCTGTGATGCAAAGCTGAATTTTCAGCATCATCACTCCAGTCTTCAGTGTCACATGATCTTTCAGAAATCATTATAATATGCTGATTTGCTGCTCAGAAATATTTTTTCTTATTATTAATGTTGAAAACAGTTTTGCTGCTTAATACTTCTGTGGGAACCATAATAAATTTGTTGAATAGAAAATTCCCAATAGCAATATATGTGACACTGAACCACACTGGATTTTGAAAGTGACAACATGTAAAGTTGAATAAATAAGCTTTCCACTGATGTATGGTTTGTTAGAATAGGACAATATTTGGCCGAGATACAACTATTTGAAAATCTGGAATCTGAGGGTACAAAATAACGCCTTTAAAGTAAACAATAGTTTTGACCCCTACAATGTATTTTTGACTATTGCTACATATATACCTATGCTACTTAAGACTGGTTTTGTGGTCAAGGGTTACATATTTGAATTAGATCTTACTGTGAAGTAGAAGGTCTCAGTGTCCTGTTGATTGGCTCTGCGTTTGGCGAGGCTGGGTTTGGTTCCTGCACTGTCACCTGTGCTCTCCGCTGACGGGGTGGCGGAGGCATCAGGGGCGGGGTTGCAGTCATCATCACAAACGCTCTCCAGAAGGTTTGAGAGTGTTGTCTTAAGTGTCTTACAGATCTGAAGGAATTTCACAGGTTTGAGATATATAAGTAGCAAAAAGGGTTTGTTCACAAATCCGCTTGAAAAACCGTAATAAGAGTGTCAGAGAGACGCATAGTGCTGCTATGAGCATCTCTGAAGGAGAGCTCAAAAATAAAGAGTGTGGCACAGATTTTACCTCCTCAGTTTCCAAGGTAACAGATGCCAGTCTGGACTGAAGCTGCTGGAATCTGGTCTCGAGCTCATACCTCACCTGACCCTCTGCGCTCACCTCGCACACCTGTCACATACAACAGATGTTTTTATTATGCATAATAATGGTCCCTCATGATGGCCACTGTGTTAAGACGACATGACCAGCTGAATACTACACTTTTTCACTTGGTAACACCTTAATATCAAACCCTTTAAGGATGAGTTCATTTCCAGGATAAAAAAATCTTGATAATTTACTCATCCCCAGGTCATCCAAGATGTTCATTTCTTTCTTTCTACAGTCAAAATGAAATTAAGGTTTTTGAGGAAAACATTCTGGGATTTTTCTCCATAAAGTAGACTTCAAGGGGGATCAGCCAACTGAAGTATCAAAATGCAAAATGCAAAAGGCTATACACTATCCCAGCTGAGGAACAGCTGGGTCTAGGTCTTATCTAGCAAAAGATAAGTTCAAAAAGGTAGGGAAAGGCAAAAAACTCCATCTAATTTTCCCCTCCAACTTCAAAATCATCCGATGTAATTACGTAATGCGTGAAATTGAGTTAGTGCAAGATGAGCATTTGTGGTTAAAAGTACATACATTTTTTTTTTTTTAGAAAATATAATTATTTTGCTAGGTTTGACCCTAATTCCTTGGCTGGGATCATGTAGAGCCGTTTGAAGGTGCACTGAAACTGCAATTTGAACCTTCAACCCATTGATCCCCATTGAAGTCCGCTATATGGAGAAAAATCCTGGAATGTTTTCCTCAAAAACCTTCACTTGTTTTCGACTAAAGAAAGAAAGACATGGACATGGAAATGGAAATTTTCATTCTGGAAATGAACTAATCCTAAGTTGGCAAAAAATGATCATAGGTGACAATTGGTAAATAAATTCCAAGACAAGTGGGGAAAAAATGATTTATTGTGGATATTTTAACAGGATATTTTTCATTAAATCCAGAAGCTTTCTGACCCTGCAGAGACAGCAATTGCTGAAATTAAAATAAAGTCATTGTTTTTGTTTTCTTTGTGCACAAAAAGTATTCTTGTAGCTTCATAAAATTACAGTTGAACCACTGATGTCACATGGACTATTTTATCGAGGTCCTTACTACATTTCTGGGCCTTGAATATGTCAGCTGCATTGCTGTATATGCAGGATCAGAAAGCTCTCAAATTTCTTCAAAAATATCAAAATTTGTGTTGATGAACGAAGGGGTTTTAAAGGGGTCACACAATGTTGCTAAAAAGAACATTATTTTGTGTATTTGGTGTAATGCAATGTGTTTACGTGGTTTAAGGTTGAAAAAACACATTATTTTCCTCTCTGCCATGCCTTTCTGAAACACTTTTTACAAAGTTCATCGTTCTGAGCGCGTGTCCTCTGATTAGCCAGCTATCCAGTGCGTTGTGATTGGCCAAATACCTCAAGCGTGTGATGGAAATGTTACGCCCTTACCATGTCGTGATGCTGTGTCCCGGTGCGACAAGACAAAATCAATAAAACCTGTTATAAATGAGGCATTTGTTGCATCCAGTGGGGACATAATTACTGATTATAATGACTCTTCTTACACCTTGCGTTGCGTCACATCGCGCTGCGTAAACATTAAACTATGTAAACAATGTCTGCATTTGTGATCGTGGAAATGACAAACAACAACCACTACTCCACACTGTTCAAAACACACGTTTGAATAGCCAGTAGCAAATTCTTTAAATAAGAAAACGTACTTACAGGCTGTGAGTCAGAAGCGCCAGATTATCCTTGCAAAGTTGTAATTTCCTCTCCTTACAGAAACAGCCTTTGGGCACAGCAGGCGTTATAGGCTACTCTCCCAGGTTCAGGAAACAATCATCCATAAAATGTTGCACACAATTGAATATTTGCATTGTACTGTTCTGGAAGTGTTGTAAATATAACTTAACCACTGATTTCTAGTTGTGTAATCATTTGGAAAGTCAAGCAAAGTAGTTTCGCTTTCGCAACGAAACACACAACGTCTCCACAACATGGCGGCGGCGACAACAATACTACAACGAGAATAAAAGTTACACCTTCTTTCTTTGCGTATACATTTGGGCGTTGTTATGCAAATCTTCCCACACTGTGACGTACATTTGCGGGATGTTTGAATGAGCTGTTTCAGGAAGGCGTGGCAGAGTCTTAACTTTTATAAAGAATGTCTCTTTGGGTTTGAGACTGTAATCTTTGTAACTTTACGAATCTTATATATGCACAAACAGCTTGTAACACTAAAGACAAAGGAAAACATGAAATCTCATCACATGACCCCTTGAAGGGTTTGAAATGACATGAGGGTGAGTAATGACAGAATTTAAATTTTTGGGTGAACTAACGTTATCTATCCCTCAAAAGCTAAAAGGCCTACTAAATGCACGTGGCCATTCTCATGCGTTACCTGGTCTCCTTCATGGGGCTGGTACTGAAAGCGGAAGGGCAGGCAGAAAGCAGTGTTGTGGGCCTGGAGCAGAGCATCTCTATCCTGGCCCTGGTTGAGTCCAGTCACCGCTGTGTCCAGCTGCTGAAGGCCATTTTTCATATTCTGGACGGTTCGGTTTCTGTTGGAGAGGTAACCGCGTATAACCCGAGACACAGACAGGTGGTACCCCAGATCCGTGCACTGCATTCAACATTAGCCAGATGGCAAGACAAAGACAAAAACAGAAAAATACAGTCATTGTTTGAGCGAACATGACTGTTCTGATTCACGCTCACTGACTAAACCTGCTGTGATGTTCTTGACTTGACATGTTTTACAATGTGCCTCAGGCAGTGGGAATAACAAACCAGCAGACACTTTTGAAAGCTCACTCGAGAGCTTTAGATATCAATGCCACAGAAGACGTACAGTACCAGTCAAAAAGTAGAACAATAGTGGAGTCATTGAAACTATGAAATGACACGAGTATGGAAATGATCTAGTGACTTTGTGAGATGCATCCTGGGATTCTTTTAAACTGTACTAAGGGGGTTTATATGTATGCTAGACATGTGTCAGCTCTTTTCCCGCACATTTCTTCTCCAACTCATTCATTGAAAATGGTTTTGTGAACATATGCACCATTCATATTTGTCTGTAAATATAATTTCAAGCATTTAAGAATAAATCTTGAGATCAAAAGTTCTAAAGACCATGAGAAACATAAATCAGTCAAATGTGTTTGTATTTTCAATGGTAGTGTAAAGGTTTTCTCTGGAGCACCCTCAATGGACTCTACATATAGTAAATACATTAGATAAAATGCTCTGTGCTGTGTTTTGGTCAGGGGTCAATTCAAAATGAAAAGGGAACTAAAACCTAATGACATCCTAAAGAGTGTCTAGACAGATGGTAACGGGACAGCAGTGTTTTAGACTCACATCAATCAGAGTGCAAATGTCCTGCAGATAGTACTTATTCATAGAGGCATTAGCTGCTGCCAAGTTGAGCAAGTAGTCGTTACGAGCTTTAGTGCACTTCAGCTGAGTTTCCTGTACTTTGCCTTGTCTCTGTAGAGAAAACACAAGTGCAGTTGAAACTGGGGGGTTACAGATAAAGTGAGATCTTGCTCTTCCTGTGCCATATTCACAGAGCTATGCTCCGGATGTCACAATCTTTCATTCTTACAAACCACCGGCTGTTACCTTCTCCATCAGTCTCTCCATTTTTTTCACAGAGCTGCGCCTTTGCCCTCCTGATTGGCTGAGCCCGAGATCAGCTGACTTGCCCGTCTGTTTCTCCTCCAGACGTGTGGCCTCTTTGAGCTTACCTTCAGCAGCCAGAGAGTCGATGTGATACTGATGGTAAGTTTTCAAAGCCTGTAAGAAATCAAACACTATTACAACATGCACAGCAAAAAAAAAAAAACAACACAAAAAAAACTTAATTCATATTCATTAATGGTTTTCCAGTAAAATCTAAACATCCTTAAAACACGGTAAACTTTATTTTTTTTACTCCATGGGCAAATAATTTTTTACTAATTTTTATTGTAACATAATGGGACAGATAATGTTAGGCTTATTAATAGATTCATAAATAAACCGTATTAAAAAACTATAATAATAATAATAATAATAATAATAATTCTTCTTATTATTGTTTTATATAAGTATTATTTATCTTATAAATGTGTTTATTTTTTATTCCCCTGGGCATATCTTTTTTAAAAAAATAGTTTTATAACTTAATATGCCAGATACTTTAAGCTTATTGTTTGATTTACAAATAAAAGAAACCTATAAATAAAAAGATAAAAACGATTAAGAAAAAAATGACAAAACTACAAAATAAACTAAAAACAAATAAAAAAAACTATACTTCTACTTCTACTACTACTACTACAACTACTACTACTAATTGTTTATATTATTTAAAGTTATTTAAAATTATTATTAAGCACATTTAAGTATTATTATATTTAGAATTATAATATATATTTTACGCTTATTTTTATTCCATAGACATTTTTTTAAATTGTTTTTAACATAAGAGCCAGGTAATTTTAAGCCTATTTAAAAAACAAGAAAAGATTAAAAAATGAAATAAAATAAAAAAATAATAATACATTTATTATTATTATTATTATAAATATGTTTAGTTTTACTTCATAGGCACATTTCTTTCCATTGTTTTTAACATACTACGCCAGATACTTTAAGCTTGTTGTTAAGATTTACAAATAAAACTAAACAAAAAACTATACTACTACTAGCAATAATAATAATAATATTAATAATAATAATTGTTTATATTATTTAAAATTATCATTATTATATATGTAATTATTATTATAAACAAGTTTTTTACAAGTATTTTTACTCCATAGGCATATCTTTTTTTTTATTGTTTTAACGTAATAAGCCAGGTAATTTTAAGCCTTTTTAAAAATAAAACAAGATATTACAAATACGTTTTCTTTTTACTACATATGCATATATTTTTTTAAATTGTTTTTTAACATAATAAGCCAGATATTTTAAGCCTATTTACAAATAAAACAATAATAATAATAATAATAATAATAATTATTATTATTATTATTATTATTATTATTATTATATTTTTAATCATTTTTTTCATGGGCATTTTTTTTTTTACAATTATTGAGATAATCTTATTGTTTGATGTATAAATAAAACAACATTTACATTGTGACACACTCAACTACAAGTTCTATTTTAATTTTTTTATGATCAAGCTTGAAACATTTATTTTCAGTGACATTAAATACCTTGTATGACTGCAAAAAGAACATATACGCAAACACAAAAAAAAAATCACTGAGCCTTGAGCCAAGACACTTGTGGTAGGCAAGCTGTCTGTCTACTGGAGGGTATACAGAGCACACAGCTGCTGTCAGCTGGGGTCAGCGGGCTTGATCTTGCAGCTCTGACCCGAGCACAGCTAGAAATGAGCTCTGGAAAGCAGGGGGGCACGTGGGCTTTTTGTGCTACAGGATGTACCAAAATGCACTGAAACTCAAGGGTCTACAGAAAGACATGCATACACAGTCAATCATAAATGCATGAGCAGATATGTGCATCATGTGGTGTTTAGTCAAGTTTAATCACGCAGTCTCTGGCCGCAGCGAGATGATGTAATTCAAAGCTGATGCCATTTGGACTGTATTTCAGTTCACTAGAGCGTGTTCCTCCATGTAAATTTAGCATTTTCACAGCAAAACAGCCTCCAACCTACCGTCTGCAGCTCTGTGGTGACTTTCAAGAGTTCATCCTGCATCTGGAGTCCCACCTCCTTGCTCTGAAACAGAGAATAAGAGTCAGTATGAAATAAGGAAGACGGTTTGCCTGTGTTTTGTGTGGGAGTGTTATTTCTGTAAATAAGAGAGGAAGAGAAGGAGGGGGATTTAGATGTCGGATCTGGTAATAGAGTGGAAGAGAGAGATTTCTGTACCCGTTTTGCCAGGCGGTGTGTGTCCTCTATGCAGTGCGAGAGCCGCTGCGTGAGTGTGTTGCAGCAAAGCTCACTCAGTGAACTGTGATCTCGGCTCTCCTGCCTGGTCTGGGTCAGCAGAACAGACCAGCACTGAGCCACCGACAGGTCCAACTGCTCCTTCCTAAAGAGGAGCACAGAGAATAAAAAAGAAGGTTAAAATTGTGAAATAGAATTTTAAAGAAATAGTGACAGTGTAGTGACACCTTTTCTTCTGCATTGTGACAACTTCAAGTGAAAAAATCTGAATGTGAGCTTGCTATTACAGTGCCTTGCGAAAGTGTACATACCCCTTCATTTTTTTTCACATTTTGTAATGTTGCTGTCTTATGTTTTTACATTAATTTACACTCAATAAACCATAACAGCAAAGCAAAAACTGTTTTTTGCAAATTTATTAAAAATAAAAACCTTAAATGATCCCATTGCATAAGTATTCATACACTTTTCTGAGAAAGGTGAAATTTAGCTCAGCAGCATTCATATCACTTGTAGATGTTACTACACTTCTAGTGGAGTTAACCTGTGGCAAATTTAATTGAATGGGTATGATTTGGAAAGGCACACACATCTTTATAAAAAATCTAACAGCTGAAAATGCACATTAGAGCAAAAACCAAGCCCTGAGGTAAAAATAAAAACTCCATGTAGAGCTCAGAGACAGGGCTGCATCAAGCCACACATCTGGGGAAGAGTTCAGAAAAAAATTCTGCACTGAAAGTCCACAGAAGCATGTAGCCTCCATTACCCTTAATGGAAGAAGTTTAAAACAACCATGACTCTTCCTAGAGCTGGCCTCCTGGTCAAACTGAGCAATAGATGGAGAAGGGCTTTGGTTAGAGTGGTGACCAAGAACGTGATGGTCACTGTAGTTGAGCTCTATGATCATAAATGCAGATGGGAGAAACTTACAGAATGACAAACATCACTGCAACACTTTACCGATCTGGGCTTTATGGTGGAGTGGCAAGACTCAATCCTCTCCTCAGTGAAGACACATGAAAACACACTTGGAATTTGCAAAAAAAGCACCTTCAGACTTTGAGAAACAAGATTCTCTGGTCTGATTAAACTCAATTTCAAGTATAATGTTTGAAGGAAACCAATCACTGCTCATCACCCGCAGAGTACTACCCCAAACGTAAAGTGTGCTGGTAGAAGCCTCACGTTGTGGGGCTGTTTTTCAGTGGCAGGGACTGAGGGACTTGTCAGAGTAGAAAGAAAGCTCAATGCACCAAAATATTAAGATAGCCTTAAAGGGGTCATCGGATGCCCATTTTCCACAAGTTGATATGATTCTTCAGGGTCTTAATGAAAAGTCTATAATATACTTTGGTTAAAAATTCTCAATGGTTGTGTAAAACAACACCCTTTTTACCTTGCCAAAATAAGCTCTGCAAAAATCATCTCATTCTGGTCGAGGCTGCTTTAAATGCAAATGAGCTCTGCTCACCCCTCTCTTCTCTCTGTGGAAAGACGAGCCTGTTTACTTTAGCCACATATAGCCACTACACTTGCTAACTAGCACATTATTAGGAAAGGCGATCGCAAAGATTCATTAAAAAACCCTTATACTTATACTACTACTAAGTGAAGCTGGATCATGAATGATTCGCGCGAACACAGACGGATATATGTAGATCAGGAGGTGCATTCCCTTCAGAAACAAACGTAATCCACTGCATCTTCAGCGGCTCAGATGCCGGGAGTAAATGACAACCACTACGTTCATTATTACATCCAGCAACACAACACCTCAATCGCTCAATCGGAGATATTCTTTTCTAACTTACATCCCTGCTCCGACATCGAAACAAAGAGGGTGGACTGTGACAGCTGATCTGAGGTAAGACGCTCATGTCAATCAACTATCATGGGAGCGGCCTCTGTCGGTGTGACGCCACATCTGAGAATGGCTCGATTTGAAAAAGGGGATATTATTTTTACAGATTAATTAAAAACCACTGCATGGATTTTTATCATTATAGGGCAGTGGTTCTCAATCCTGGTCCTGGGGGCCCCCTGCTCTGCACATTTTGCATGTCTCCCTTATTTCACACACCTGATTGAGATCATCAACTCATTAGGAGAGAGATCCATGAACTGAACTAATGAGCTGATGATCTCAATCACACATCAAGAGTGGGTTATAGACAACTCTGTGAATGTCCTTGAGTGGCCCAGCCAGAGCTTGAACCCAATCAAACATTTCTGAAGAAACCTGAAAATGTCTGCCAGCCGCCATCCAAGATGACAGAGCTTGAGAGGCGAAAAGGTGAAGCGAAGAATGGCAGATAATTGCCAAATGCAGATGTGCAAAGCTTGTTGCATCATACCCAAAAAGACTTGAGGCTGAAAAAGATTCCTTAACTTAAGTACTGAGTTAAGAGTATGAATACTTATGCAACGTATTTATTTCAGTTTTTTTTATATATAAATTTATGAAGTTGACAATTCTGTTTTTGCTTTGTCATTATGGCGAATGGAGTGTAAACTGATGTAGAAAAAAGTAATTTAAAACAATTTACCACAAGGTAGCAACATAACAAAACGTGAAAAAAATGAAGGGTATGAATTGCTAACAGCTTGCGTCAGCGCAAACCATCTTTTCGCATTAAAACAGTACTGTCAGGATTTACTAAAATCGCACAAGTAAGAAATAGTGTTGAAAAGCCATGGACACAGTTATTTTTGCACCTGACCTTACTGAATTTGCATTTGTAGGAGTTTCCCTTTCAGATCCAAAATATATGGGGGGGAGAGTATTAAAATGAATCACGCAAAGCGATTTAACTCTGTGCTCGTCAAATTACTGGTATTTGCGCCATTATTTAATGCCCAAAAAAGCATGTCTTAAAGCAGGTGGTAATTTGCACTGCTCTTGGTAGATTGCGCTTTTCATTATGGAAACGATCTGGCTGCCTCTGTGTTCGTTAATGTGCGCATTGTCAGTAAATCACATGCGGAATTTTCCCCTCCCATTCTTTTATGGAAATGCACTCTAACGCCAGTTTGCCCCGTTTCGTAAATCTGACCCAAAATGTCCTAAAATTAATTAACATTTTTGGGGAAATTCTGAAAACTGCATCCAGGTCTGGAAACAACTGAGCCTAGAAATGGAACTGACGCTCATGATGAAAACATGCCAACTGTAGTATGTCCGGATTACATTCATACTAATATGCAATTTCGGACACAGACAGTCATTTACTGCACTTTTTTACTGAAAGAGCCAGTGTGTTCAAATGAATCGGTTGAGTGAATGATTCATTGGCTCACTCATACAAACAATCTATGCATAAATCGATAGATCTGTCAATCTACTGTATAGAGCTATCAATCTACTGATTGATATGTAGGCATACATCACAAGGCCACATCTCAGTTTAACTTGAGTGCTAAAAGCAGGATGAGTACCTCTTGGTCTTCACAGTGAACCTCTCGCTGAGTTTCTCCAGAGAGCGGGCATACTCTGCCTCGATCTCCCCGCGTCTGCGCAGGTACTCGCTTAGATCCTGCAGCTGCTGTGTCTTGACCTCCAGCTGTGCATCTAGGATTTTTAGCTGCTCTGAGAGCTGACCCCGCACCTCTGAGCAAAGAAATACAAGGGAAAGAGATCACATATAGATGGCTTTCAGTACAAAAAGCGACATGAACTAATGACTGTGTATCCCCCTGCACTAGTGTCCCTGGCCTGGGGCTGGGAGCTGATTGGATGAGGGAAGACAGCATCCCTAATACTGCCTATAAATACATCACAGTGTAGGCCTACATCTCACACATAGAACAAACGTTACATATAGAGCAGTACATTAGGCTTTTTTACCTTTGATTTGCGTCTCATACTCCGCCAGACTCCCCTTTTCCTTTCTAAGTTTTCCATGTGATGTCATTTTCTCCTTCGTTGGTGTAGCACTCCTGTTGACTTGTTCACAGTGACTGAGATGATCACGCAAAGGGTTGTTCCTCTTCACAAATAAACTATTCTAATTCCAGTTTCAATGTATTGGTGTTTTTATTTTGCAAAGTGAGTTATATTTCCATTACAGTGCAGAAAGGCATTCCACTTTAGGTCTGGAGCTCGTAAATAAAAACCTTTTCACTCTTTTCAGTCGTTCAATCTGTGCCCTCAGCAGAAACGGAACAGGGAAGTCTCTGTATGCACGTGTATGTTTGTGTGTGTGTGTGTGTGTGTGTGTGTGTTTGTGAACACAGAGGGAGTTCCAATCCAAGCAATTCTCTCTCAGCACTAAGTCTGTGCATTTAAAGGTTCGTTTTCAGAGAAGAGAAGGTTGCAGGGGCCTGATAAGTTTTCTACTTCTGTTTCCTGAGACTGTGGTTAAATGTGATTGTCCTTGCCTGGAAAAGACACAGACACAAGAAGAGAATTTTGGTAAGAGTTGTGACGAAGACCAAGTACAAGACAGAAGCAAACCATAAATGGCATATGGAAGTAATACGAGTTCAGAGAGACAGGAGAGGAAGAGAGATGCAAAAAAATTACTTTAGTATGACGTGTCTCTGGCACTTCCAGAAGACGAAAACGGTTAAGCGAACAGAGCGCACCTGCCCACATCCTGTTTGTCTTCTATGTGTGTGATTCAGAAAGAGTCTCACATCAAGACATCCTGTCAATCCTAAATTAAGTATCCACACATTTTTTACAACTTCTAAAAACAAACCTCTCTAGTTCTCAAGAAGATTGAACGTCACGAGGCAACCCAACACAATACCAAAACTGTATTTATTTTTGCACAATGCAACCTGTCCATGTTGGCATCTGCCAAGTTTGGCTGCTTCCACCAATCTGCAAAAATAGAGTCTAATTGGACACACAGTCTTTGATATCAACACCAAACGATATAGGAACTGTTTTTGTCTTCTTTTGCTATCCTAACATTTTATTATTTGCATTTAACATCTTCAATTCTGCCTACAATCCAATCAGACAAAGCTGTGACCCAATTTTTACTCGCAACCCACCAGATGAAAACCACTGCTCTAAAGCATGAGCTAATAACTCAAATTAAAGGCCTTAAACACGACAGACAGGGAAGGGAGGAATTTTTAGAAGCTCTGACTATGTCTACGTGACTGATTGTTTGTTGTAGGACGTTAGACTGAACTGTGCTTGAGTTCCTGTGAGTTGCGCCAGTGATGGCCGTTGGTCTTATGAGAGGGTGGAGGGACCTGAGTCATCACGGCTTTCGGCACAAACACACACACTCATAGTCAGATCACAGAGTGCTGCTCTAGCACTGTGCATGAAGAATTTAGGGTACCACACATGTATAGAGAGCAATAAATCCGAGTTAAAGTGATAGTTCAACTAAAAATAAAAATCTTGTCCTTAATTACTCACCCTCATGTTGTTCCAAACACGTAATACCTTTGTTCATCTTCAGAACACAAATTAAGATATTTTTGATGAAATCCAAGCTTTTTAACCCTGCATAGACAGCAACGCAACTCACATTCAAGGCCCAGAAAGGTAGTAAGGTCATCGTTAAAATAGCCCACGTGATATTAGTTGTTCAACCTTAATTTTATGAAGCTACTTTTTATGTGCAAAGAAACAAAAATAATGACTTTTTCAAACAATTTCTTCTCTTCCGTATCAGATGTGCTTTCACGAAAAGAAATGCATGTAGTGCTGCTGACGCAGGAGCTGGCATTCTGACGTAGAACGTCCATCTCTCTTATTTCAATGTTTGTATGTACTGGTTCAAATAAGTAAGGTTAGGCATAAAAATTGCAAGTCATCGTCTCTGTCGAAATCTTCAGACGTGTTTTTATGTACAGTGTGCATGCTTACATGAAATGAAAGTAGGGCTGAGCGATCTGGCAAAAAATCTAAACTTCGATTTTTGATTTTTTATGATTTTTAACTAGTCAACTTGAAAACGTACCTACAACATGATCAAGTAACTTGTTCTTTATTAACACTCTAGTTAAAGAATAGTCTATTCCAAGTGCAGCACACATGAAGTTGTCAACATGATGTAAATGTTAAACAAATCACTAAATATCTTTGCAGAAAAGATGCATAAAGTACAACACATCTTGTACAAACTTGTCTTATATATATTATATGTTCAGAAATAATACAAGGAAAATGCTTTTCAAAATTCTCAAAAATCAAGGTAATTCAAATTCAAAACGACTGAAGGAATAACACCAGTAGACTATTAACTATAAATGTTGTGTAGAAACAATGAACAGGGGCTTTTAGCCTGTCACCATGATGCAAACATGAAATATCAGACATACAGTAGTAGTTAAAGGAGAAGTCCTCTTCCAGAACAACAATTTACGAATAATGTACTCACCCCCTTGTCTTCCACGATGTTCATGTCTTTCTTTCTTCAGTCGTAAAGAAACTATGTTTTTTGAGCAAAACATTTCAGCATTTTTCTCCATATAATGGACTGATATGGTGCCCAAGTTTGAATTTCCAAAAGACAGTTTAAATGCAGCTTCAAACGATTCCAAATGCGGTTGTAAACAATCCCAGCCGAGAAAGAAGGGTCTTATCTAGTGAAACGATCGGTTATTTACAAAAAAAATACAATTTAAATACTTTTTATTCTCAAATGCTTGTCTTGCCTTGCAGTTCTTGAACTCTGTGTACTCTGGCTCAAGACAGTTAGGGTATGTCGAAAAACTCAGACCGTATTTTCTCCCTCAACTTCAAAAATCATTTCAAAATCATCCTACATCACTGCAGAAGTACTGACCCAGTCTTTGCAACGTGAACATGCAAAGATAACCAAACACCCTTAACAAAAAAAGTAAAACAGCGATATAGGACGATTTTGAAGTTGAGGGAGAACATGAGATGGGAGTTTTTCGACATATCCTAACTGTCATGAACAGGAACAAAAACAGTCCAAGCAGAGTAAGACAAGACGAGCGTTTGGCATTAAAAGTACATAAACTGTATTTTTTAAAATGAAAATAACAGATTGTTTCGCTAGATAAGACCCTTTTTCCTTGGCTGGGATCGTTTACAATCACATTTGGGACTGTTTGAAGTTTAAATTGCCTTTTGGAAGTTCAAAACCATAGTCCATTATACAAAGAAAAATGCTGAAATGTTTTCCTCAAAAAACAATTTCTTTACGACTGAAGAAAGAAAGACATGAACATCTTGGATGACAAGGGGGTGAGTACATTATTTGTAAATTGTTGTTTTGGAAGTGGACTTCTCCTTTAAATCGAATTAACCGATATAATCGGAAAAATCGCCCAGCCCTAAATAAAAGTAAACAAATAAAATACTTCACTTTTTTTTAAGACTATTGTGGTACATTTTACAAGAAAATACATTTCCTGTCTTTCTACTTCAAAATGTAATTTACTTGCTGTTTCTTTGTAATTATTTTTGAAATTTACTAACAATTTCTGAGTGAAACTGTTTGAAGGTAGGTTTTTTTTAACCCTATCACATGAGCACAAAGCTTTTCATGTAACCATGGCATCAAATAAATAAACAGGCCTAATTATTGCAGTTTACCCATAATACTAATAGTATAGACTTTTTTTTAAGCAACACATTTTCCTGTCACCTGATTCCATGTAAAAGGCACATCATGCACTCTCAGTCATTGAGCACTCATGACAGTCTGCTCTTCACTTCCTCCATCTCACGGTTTAGAGGTCAAAAGCCTCAGCCAGCCAATCAGAACTCAGCAGAGACTTCATTATGATAATGCTATTATTGATTCACAAGAGTTGAATCGGATTTGTGCACAATGGGGTTGAATTCTATTGCATTAGTGTATGCCTGAACGTCAGTGCGTTTTTGATACTCTTGGCAGTAGTTTCTCTATTTTATAGAAAAGATTGAACCATTTGAACTCTAATCTACTTCAGACGAAAAAAAAAATGCAACACTGCATTTCTATAAATAAATCCTTACATGGTGTCCACTCATCTAATTGCATAATCCATTTAGCAATTCACAAATCAGCATAATGCTGGTGGTGAATTCTAATGTTAAATATACATATACTGTCGGGTACACATAAGCAAGCAAAGCACATATATTGATCCACCACTGGAATGCCTGCGTGAAACCACTCCGGTGTCCTGACTGAGTGAATGTGCCTGTTTAAACTTGATCTGTCTGCTGTATTGAGTTAAAGAAACTGAGGGGAATTGGAGATCCATGGGATCAATCCTGTTTTACGCTCCCAGTGGAGGCTGGAAAGAAGCTGAGCTCTGGTCTTATCTCTCAGAGCAGAGGACCACAGGGACCCTCACACACACACACACTTATAGCCACCACCGCTGAGACCTCTGCTGTGTTCTCTCATTGCCATGGATTGATGCTCCCGCCGCACAGACAAAGGCACAAATATTAAAGGCTGAACATGACGCATCACAAAATGCTTATTTAAGGGTATAGCTAACCCCACCATGAAAGTTCAAGTTCACATATTCACACTCATGTCATTCCAAACCCATATGGTCTTCTTTCTTCAGTGGAACAAAACAGACAATAATAGGCTGAATGGCTAAGCTGCACTTTTTTAAAATAAATGTAACCATGGCTGTCAAATATGATTTTCAAGGCACCATTTTCAGTTAATAATCACTTAAAGGGACAGTTCACCCAAAAATGAAAATTCTGTCATTCTGTCATGTGACCCACTAACCCTCATGTCGTTCCAAACCTGTAAGATCTTTGTTCATCTTCAGAACTCAAATTAAGATATTTCTGATGAAATCCGAGAGCTTTCTGAGCTTTCACAGACTATTTTAATGATGTCCTTACAACCTTACTAGGCCTTGAATGTGTCTGTTTTGTTCCTGTCTATGCAGTGTCAGAAAGCTCTCAAATTTCATTAAAAATATCATCATTTGTGTTCGAAGATGAACAAAGGTCTTACTGGTTTGGAATGATAGAGGGTGAGTAATTAATGACTGAATTTTCATTTTTGGGTGAACTATCCCTTGAAATTTCAGTCTGATCCTCACACAAAGTTATAGTAGTAACTTTGACTGCTTGGAAAATTGCAGCTTGAACATTCTATCTAATACTTTTTTTATATTTCAAGGAAAAAAGAAAGTCATATGGGTTTGAAACAACATGTCAATGAGACAGAATGACAACCAAATATGACCCTAGACCACAAAACCAGTCATAAGGGTTTATGGTATTAACGGTAGGAAATTTACAAAATATCTTCATGGAACATGATCTTTATTTAATATTCTAATGATTTTTGGCATAAAAGAAAAATCGATCATTTTGACCCATGCAATGTATTGTTGGCTATTGCTACAAATATACTCATGCTACTTTTGACTGGTTTTGTGGTTCAGGTTCACAAATGTTCATTTTTGAGGTGAATTCTCTCTTTAAATACCAATTGTAAGTCTTTACAGTCACTTTTGTTCAATTTAATGCATCTTTGCTGAATAAAAGTATTAACATCTTTGAAAAAACTTATTCACCATGAACTTTTAAATGGAGATGCAAATCACAGCTAAAACGCACAACATATATTTCCCACCAGCACCCACACACTCTTTCCTGCCAATGTCAATACAATACTGAAGTCACACTATGAAATGCAGCATACCCAAACATTTAATGCCTTTCAGAATGGAAACAAACCAACTTGTCTAATTACACAACAGTAAACCACAACATCGCTACCTACACAACAGTACAGAAACTCATGTGATGTGACCATTGATACTGCATACCACATCCGTGACACAGTTACTCCTCAACCCTGATCTAATTTTTAAAGAAATCTTCAGACGTGTGTCTGTCCACAATATTTGCTGCTAACTTTCATTATCTACAAAACACAATGACGTGACACCACAATTGCACCAAAGGCCATTAAAGTGAGCATAATTCTGAACATGCATGTTATGGACTATGAAAAAATGAATTTCTGCAAAAGCAATTAGCAAATACTGCCTGAGACTAAGTTGTTAATTAAAATATGCCTTGCTCTGATGGCTGCCAATAGAAACGAAATATCGCAAATGAGATCTTTGATGCATCTCAATGGTTTTTCCTAGTCAGCAATGTGATTAAGTCTCCTGCGTCTCAGATTTTGCTCTTGAGGTATGGATACAGTAATGTCACTAAGAGATACAGAAGAGATCCCAACGAAACTCATATACTACCATTCAAATGCTGGGGAACCGTAAGTCTCTTACGCTCATGAAGGCTGCATTTATGTAATTAAAGATACACTACCCTGGTGAAAAAAACAGCATATGCTGGTAGGTATGTTTTGATGCTGGGATGCTGGTTAGGTAGGTTTTGATGCTGGTTTAAGCTGGTCCTTTGCTGGTTTATGCTGGTCCTTGACCAGCAACATGACCAGCATAAACCAGCTAAGGACCAGCTTAAACCAGCATCAGCATATGCTTTTTTTCACCAGGGTAAGAACACCAATATTTTTAAATATTATTACAATTCAAAATAGCTGTTTTCTATTTGATTATATTTTAAAGGTTCATGAAACCCCAGACTACTTTTTCTGAGATTTAAGCAGAGGTGTTTGTGTTGCACATCATATATGACAATGTTAGGATCCATTAATTTTAATTGTTGGAGAAAACTGGTTAATTTTGAGCTTTTTTGCTCTATGTTCATCTTCCGGGTGTAAAATCTACATTATGCTGACGTCACAGTTTGTGACGCAGCAATGGACCATAGTACATCGATGACGCATCGGTGTCTTATAATTATAGCGTTCTCATTAACAACTCATTAACGCAACGTATCAAAAGGATTATAAATGGCGCAAAATAAGCCTTAAACGTTAATAGAGGTGCAACAGCACGTTCATATATGTGACCCTGGACCACAAAACCAGTCATAACGGTCAATTTTTCGAAATTGAGCTTTATATATCATCTGAAAGCTGAATAAACAAGTTTTCCACTGATAGGACCGAGTGTAATATTTGCAATATTTGAATATCTGGAATCTGAGGGTGCAAAAAAATCTAAATATTGAGAAAATCACCTTTAAAATTGTCCAAATGAAGCTCTAACTAATGCATATTACTAATCAAAAATTAAGTTTTAATATATTTACAGTAGAAATTTTACTAAATATCTTCATGAAACATGATCTTTACATAATTTCCTAATGATTTTTGGCATAAAAGAAAAATCAATAATTTTGACCCATGCAATGTATTTTTGGCTATTGCTACAAATATACCCCAGTGACTTAAGACTGGTTTTGTGGTCCAGGGTCACATATATGTTTTCGATGCAGAGTGCAAATGGCTGTGCATTTATTTGTGTTGTTAACTCAATGGGAGCGAAATGAAACTGTCAGTTGACTGAACCCGAAGTTGACTCTCTCCACTCCGCAGCGCACCACGCCCACTTTTGAAGCATTTTTCAAAACTATGGTGAGAACTAACCAGTGCTGAAACAGGGGGGTTTCATGACCCTTTAACATTTTATATTTTAAGCTGAATTTTCAGCATCATTAATCCAGTCTTCAGTGTCACACGATCCTTCAGAAATCATTCTAAAATGTCTTTACTAACATTACTTAGATTTTCCTTAACTCACGTAAGCTATGAAAGAGCAACTTCTGAGCAATAACATTTTTTAAGAGATAGCGAGAGCTTTGAGGGACAGTTCAGAGCAATAAATAGGAGCTAAGTAGAGGTCATGCTGAGATGAGACTGCTTATCTGACAATCACGATTCTCTTTCCTGCACTTGTCGCTCTTTTTCTGCATGAAGATACACACGGACACACTCTCTCTCACACACACACTCTCTAATCCCATATTAAGCAGCTTGAGTCACTGTAGTCTTTCCTGCACTTCCCGTGAAGTCTGACATCGTGACGTGCTTTGTGGGCACAGGGAGCACATCTCTCCTCTCCTGCGTTTCATCTCTGCTTATCTGCCAAGTTTTGTCTCTGAAGACTCACACATCTATTCTTCAATACTGCTTTCAAGGGAGCATCTATCCCAGCTGCCAGCTATCCGCCTTTTCAAGCGTTAGTTCACCCCATCATTGTTTACCCATAGACACATTGCTCTGATTTATTTTTTTTTTTTTCTGGAACACAAATGGGAAGTTTTGCAGAATGATGATACTTCTCTTTTCCATAAAATGAAAGTTAATAATGACCAGAGACAGCCAATCTGCAAAAATGATGCCACAAGCAGTCCAACTATCATTTCTAGTGCTCTAAGCCACACATTCCCTTTTTTGTGAGCCACAGACTGAAATGTAAGTAATTATTTAGCGCTCAAACTGAAAAAAAAAAAAAATTAACTTCTCCCATTTACTCAACCCTCATGTCATTCCAAACCTGTATGATGACTGTATTATGTGGAACACAAAATGAAATATTTCGAAAATTGTCTTATTTTGCCCATATAATTAAAATCAGTGAGGTCCAGTCTTGGTTTGGACCCCATTGACTTTCATTGCATTGACAACTGACAATGATAAAAATATCTTCTTTTGTGAAAGACATACAGGTCTGAAATGAGTTGATAGTGATTAAACGATGATCAAATTTTCATTTTTGGGTTAATTTTTCCTACTAAATCTCATTCATGTTCATGTAGGTTTGAAGCCAGTGATATAAATGTATTTGGATCTAGCTTGTCTTATAACCACTTGTGACATAATAAACTTGAATATGTAAAACTGAAAATCTTACTTGAGCGTTTATTATCTGAATATATATTTCATTTAAATATTTAAATCCCAATACAGAGATTTTAGAGATAGAAGGGAAGATTTTTTTCAAAGATCAAAATAAACACAAGTTTATTCCTATCATAGAGTGTTTTCACATCAGTCGGTCATATTGGCAGCACTGAACGCAAACAATGCCACTGAACCGAACAAAACTTGCACGTTTTGCTGATTATTGCTGCTAAAAATGGTCAATTATTGTCATCTTTTGGGCTGTACTAATCACTCAGACTGGGAAAAACATTTAGAGTACTAACGACTGCCAAAATTTATAACAAATCATGGAGAAAATCTGTCTGAGAAACAAAATGTGTTCGTGGTTGGCCAAACTGAACCAGGATTTCCAGGGCAAGAATCTTGACAACATTCGTGTTTGTTATTATCATTTCCAGTCAGGTAGGTGAAATATTAGGCTAAGATCTTACCACATATTAACTTCAGTTTGTCAAAATACTGTGCCTTTTCATGCATACTAAGTCCTTTTCTATATGATTTAGCTGCTTCCATGCATTTTCAACAGCATAAATTAGCAGAACAATTTGCTGTTGTTTACATCCGAGTTACACGACTAGGAATATTATGCGAATTGACTACTTCTATGAGGCTTTTTCTTATACTTAAAGCATGACAACCATTCATTTTCACTGTATGGAAAAGAGCAGCATGAACACTCTACCAAACCTCTGTTTATGTTACATAGAACTCATACAGGTCATGAGGAAGAGTAAACAAAGACAAAAAATGCATTTCAACGTGTACTATTTCTTTAAGGGTGATCAGAAGTGTGAAAATGAAAGGCAAGAGATTGTGTAAGAGGAAGAGAGAGATAGAGGGAAACCCTCCGCCAAATGACAACACCACAGTGGTAGAGGAGGTGAGAGGGGAGGTGGTGAGGTGGAAGAAAGAAGAGGTGGGACGGACACCCTGATAACAATCAATGCTGAGACACACAGAAAGAGGAAGCGGCTTGTGTGGCATTCATGCGCACAATCAGTCATGTATGCAAAAGCACGCAGCCTATGCTTGGACGCGATGGACGCATCTGCCAAAAACAAGCACACACACTCACCCTATTAAAAGGATAATGCATGCATCTAAGAAACGCTCGCTGTCATACGCGCACAAACATGTCAGTGCGTGTGTGAGGAGGTGGAGTGAGAACACATAAACATACAACCGGTCATGCTGAGAGGACTGCACAGTGGATTTATAGTCATAAATAATAAAAAAACAAGTCTTACCTCATTCTCCTAGGTTCTGTCTCTCTTTCCCTCTCGCTGGACACAGAGAACACTGTGCTTGAGTCACACAGATTTCATGCAGCCAGTTTGATTTCACCCCCTCTGACACATTCTACACACATGACTCTCTCTCTCTCAGGGAGCGCATTCAAAATAAGGTGGAAACACACACACATACACACAAGCATGCATGCTAGAAAACAGCTCCCCTTCTTTGGTTCACACACACCACTCTCGCATGCTGAAACACAGCCTCCTCTCTCTGTCTCCTCAGCTCTCAGGCAATCAGAGAGAATGTCATAACCGAAACCACGCCCCCTTCGCCCCCCTCCCCGCAGGCTTACTATAAATACAAGGATGGATATGAATATGCTGTCTTGTTCTCTTAGACTTTCCCCCCCTCCCGTTTTGCTCCATCTCTCATTCCTAATATTCCCTCGCTCTCCCTCTCTGTGGCCATGAAATGCTTCTCTTATGACCTTGCATTGTGCTCTCGGACTACCAGCCCCCCTTTCTCTGCACACACGCGTTCAGGATTAATGTACAGTCATGAATCTATTTAATGTTCTTGCAGATGAGCTATAAAACTGATACTGATGCCAATCCAAAAGAAACTGAATGGGTAATAGCAATAGCTGGGTGATAAACAAACAATGGCCGACGCTTCTGCACACACACACACGCACCTGCTGGCACTGTAATGGCCGGTTTACACAGAACGCGTTTTGTTTTTTTCTGTGCAAGCAGGGACCGTTTACACAGACGGACCGTTGAACGTTACGCCACGTCGAAGTTCTACTTCTACAAACGTTTTCAGTTCCACTGTACTGCACATCAAAGGCAACACGTTCTGTTTTAAGGGACTGTTGCTACTTACACCACTTATCTGTCACATCTAGTATGCGTTGCATGTGCAAATATTTGTGTAGCTCATTAGATTGATTATTGTTATGCATACAATAAGAGCAGGGCATAACAAGTTTTCAGAAGAGTTCTCGCCTCACAGGAAATGGTGCCCACAAAACCGCCAATTTACTCAGTCTCATACTGGCTGAGCTCAACAGCTTATGATGCTAAAATGACACTGAGAAGTGTTTGTGTGTGGGTCGTGACTTATGCATGTGCCAGAATTATTACATTTGTTCTTGAAACATAAATATGATTGGCTAATGAATATAGAAGAGGCAGTTTTAATTTTGAATCGCTCAGTAAAAATACAGGCGTTATTTGCATATGCGTGAGAACAAATTTGATTAGCTAAATGAGAAGACCTTAATGGGATAGTTCACCCAAAAAAAAAAAAAAAAATAAAAAATCTGTCATCATTTACTCACCCTCCTGTTGTTGCAAACTAATATCCCTGATGGCACATGCACATCACAGAGATGTGTATTTGATGTCTGCATTTACATCTAGATGTATTTTTTGATGGAAGATGGATTGTTTGCTCATCTGCAATAGGACATTCAGGACATTTACTATCAGATATCAAGTAGATGTCTATTAGAAGTCTTTAAGATTTGTATGATTTAGAATGTATGTAAAACTGACATCTTACAGATGTCTATTAGCCTAGATAGCACACGTACATCTGCAAGATGTCTGTTAAAGATCACTTGATCTGGAAAGCATCTGCAACATTCGTCTGCAAGATGTCTGTTAAATTTCACTTGATCTGGAAAGCATCTGTACAAACATCTGACAGACGTCTCTAAGATGTCAGTTTTGCATACATTGTAAATCATTAACATCTTAAAGACATCTAATTGGAAACTTCCTATAGACGTATTGCAGATGAGCAAACACTCTAAAAAACAGGTCTTGCAGATGTAAACGCAGACATCAAATAGACGTCACAGCAGATGCTTTCCAGAACAAGTGATCTTTAACAGACATCTTACAGATGTATGTGTTCTATCTGGGTATGGCTTTGAACACAAAGAACACAATTGAAAGAGTCTTGGTAATCAGATAGTTCCTTGATAGCACACATACATCATGGAGACGTCTATTTGACGTCTGCATTTACATCTGCAAGACATATTTTTTAGTGTTTGCTCATCTGCAATACGTCTTGGACGATTCCTGTCAGATGTCAAATAGACATCTATTAGATGTCTTTAAGATGATTATGATTTAGAATGAATGTAAAACTGACATCTAAACAATGTCTGTCAGACGTTTGTACACAGCAGATGATTTCCAGATCAAGAGATCATTAACAGACATTTTGCAGACATACATGTGCTCTCTGGGGATTGACTTTGACCATATGGACAAAAAACGCTGAGGTATTTCTTAGAATATCTTCTTTTGTGTTCAACAGATGAAAAAGAAAGACACAGATAGAAAGTCATAGTTTTGGAATGACATGAGGGTGAATAAACTATGACAGAATTTCTATTTTTAGGTAAACTATCCCTTTAACATCTAAAATAAACAGTGTAATGAAACATGAATGTAGCAGTGTAATAGTTCACATTTTGTCCTTGAATATTTACTAAATAGTATAATATTTCTAGCCGACCGTACAGTAAGATTCCTGTCCTGAGTTTTGTAAGGTGCAAACAGAAGTTCAAGCCCTTCACCTCCCCCATCTTTCCTGTGCTTGTTTCCTTCCTCTCTCACGTTAAGCCTTGTGTTCGCTCTCTTTCTCTCACTGTAAAATCCTCAGGATGTGACAAATAAAGTGAAATTAAGCCCCTTAAATCCTATAATGTGAAACAAACACACACACAATATATATTTACACATAAAACCAGACAGAAACACACACAGCTGAACAAAACACGTCCAGCTGCAGTGCCGCCCAATACCACCAGATATAAAAAGATTGATGATTATTGATCCCTGAAGAGAAATTCACTGCAGCGGCAGCACTATTAAACAGAGTGCACATATAATGAAACCGTATATGCGTCCAGTGAGCATAAACAATATATATGTGTGTGTAGTTGCTCAGTAAGGACTTACAACATCATGGATATAATAGCTGTGACTAGGATTGTTGCACATGCTCCAGTTCCCTTGTGGCAAACGAATGGTCTACGGGAATCATCACCCCACCCATGAGTGCTTGGAAAGGCGACTCCACTGTGGGGGTGGCTGGGGGGAACCATGATGTTACTTGGACATCAATGTGACGTCAACAATATAGCAGGTTGTCAGATTTGTACGACTTGAGAAATGATTTACAGGGCCCGGCAGGTAGCAAACATATAAGCAGTTTAACATTGTCTGCGCTGCCGCTGATACCATTGGTTCTACACTTGCCCCTCTTCCCGCATCAACCCTTACTACCCCGGCCTGTCCTCCCTAGGGACAGTTCAGTTTCCACTTGGTCAGTCAGTCCTCACAGCTTTGACCTACTTCATGTCTCTGGCTTCATACGCGTACTCATAAGCTCACACACTCAAAACTGCACATGCAGCGATGCAAATGAACACTGAGTGGTGATTACAAAGCTGATTTTACCTGCTGTGGTCTGATGAACACATCAACA
Organism: Labeo rohita; assembly: GCF_022985175.1. Lineage (NCBI taxonomy): Eukaryota > Metazoa > Chordata > Actinopteri > Cypriniformes > Cyprinidae > Labeo > Labeo rohita. The sequence continues at coordinate 19,650,119 of NC_066891.1, read as the reverse complement.
AAGCTGCTGTTCAGAGATGCTGATGGACTGCAGAATGCAGCAGTGACATAAACAGACCACATAGACACGTGTGCATCGATCATGGGGTTCAAAGTCTGAAACCACACAGTAAAAGCTGAGATTCCAAATCAATTGTTTAGCCTGAAAATCCAGAAGATGTTTGTTAAAAAACTGTAAAACCACAAAAGTGAATGAATAAGAAATATTTAAATTAATGTTTAAGCAAATTGCAGCATGTGACTCTTTGTACAAATGTTTTTGCTTCCACTGAAGCTCACAATGCTCTTTGAATTATTTTCAAATCATGCTAGAGAACAGGATGATCATGTTTCACACTAACCTGTAGAGCTCATGAAATTTGAGTGCTGCTGCCATCAAAGCAAAAGAGGAACAAATTGAATACTAGGATTATCTTTTAGTTCACTACAATTAAATGGGAAAAATGCAGAACATCAGCTAGATGTGTATTTAAGGCAGAATGTGTAAGATTTTCTTATTAAAATATTAAAAAAACACTAGAACAGTGTTATATATTTTGCTGACTTCTGTACTTTGTAGGAAACAAAACTCCAAAGACACTTTAATATATTATGCATTTTATTAGACAAGTGACGAGCACACTATAACATTATAACAGAACTTTCAGTACATTTCATACTTGATAAGTATGATTAAAAACAGCGCTGTTTTACCTCACATACGCATGACGGGAAGGAGCCGAAGCTGTCAACTGTTCCAGCCGTTTATCGCTCCAGCCTCCTTTTTTCGCTTCCACGACTTTCAGCCCCACCGTGCTTCATACTATAGTGAGCTTAATAAGTCTTTAATAAGTCTAAAACTCCATTGATTCCACACTCAGTCACAGTGCCATCAAACTACGCCTTTGGTTCTTTGTTTGTTTGGAATATTCGCCCTCTAGTGGCTTTTTAAATACATATTGAACAATCTTATGTAAAGTGGTTCCAGCTAGCCGTGCATTATGCCGCTTGTACCATGGCCATTGGCCAGCACTGACAAGTTTAACCTGTTCATGTTTGCAGCACAATATTTGGCTGGAAGGGTAAAAATAACGGTTATTTTCATCAGTTACAGCTCATTAGTTCTGACATTCTGCCCCTTTCAATCAGGCAGAGATGAAATAGTGTGGTAAATCACAATTAATTGAACGAATTATAGCATTTATTTGAATTAATTATTAGAGAGAGATAGAGATGACAGTTTTGTGTGTGAATTATCTCTCTATCAACATTGAAGCTATAAGTTTAGTTACTTCAAAAACAGCTGTTTTATCCCCTTTTTGGCAATGTATTAATATAGAATGGTTATTAAACTGACTTAGAACTACCTGTGTATTAAACCGTTTTAATGCATACCTGCCAGCCAATCAGAATCAAGTATTCAGGCAGACCCTGGTATCCACCTTATTCTTAAACGCACGAGTAAGCCTATGGGCAAGACTTCCAGTTCATTAGCCGCTATAGGGATGAAAAGAATAACAACGTGCAGTAAATAGTACGTTTGCACTACAAACCGGTGAGTTTATAATTAAGATAATACATTAAAATAATACGGTAAACACACTAATTTGCAATATTAAGCAGCAAAATGAGCTGTTTTGTACAGATAAAAATAGCTGGACACGGATGAGTCCAGAAGACAGACCCATAAAACTTACAAATGGCAGTGCCCAGTATTATGGGAAAATTAAGGTGGTACATTATCAATTAAAAATGAATAAAAATGCTTAAAGGAAACATTTACCAATTTTCAACCAGCTTTATATTTTACAGTGTCAGTAGTATATATTTTTTTATATATACACATTAGATGTCCATTTATATATACATTTTTAAATTGCATTTCTACAGAATAGACAGTCAGCTTTTACTAAAACCACATCTCGTCAGCGTTAAGGTATTATTTCAAACAAAACAGGGAGCAGAAACTGCTACATCTTCACAGAATTATTTAGTACAATAGTGAATTACCGAAAATGCCTCTTCCTTAATATGAGCTAGACATGTCGCAGACCTCTGAGTAATGGAATTTCTGTAAGTAATGAATTCTCTGGAACTGTTTCCTACAAGAAAGGGGAAGTTGAAAAAGAAACTGCACTCTCATTTAATTATTGTTGAGTGTTGTGCAAAGTTTTCTCTCATGTAACACTAATTTAAAGGTGACAAGACTATAAGTAAGCCATTCATAAATATATCCAAAAAGTGTAAACAATGTACTAAATGTTTGTTGCACTTGTGCAACCAATGTCGTGAGTTTGAGGTGGGACTGTCTGTTTGCTAATCAATGGCAAATGGAGGAATGTTTAAAAAAAACATTATTTTTACAATTCTATTCAGAGAAGCAAGTGGCCCAGAAATGATACACTGCAGCTTTAAACTACAGCCAAAGATAAGGACTTGCTTGTAAATGGTGCAGCATGGTAGCGCAACTCTGTGGCCATTCTTAAGTACTGCAAGTGTGATGTGATGAAAATCTCAGCTGATGCAAATTTGTTAAAATAAAAAATGCATTATATGTAGACTGCTGTTTATTAGTCAAACTAGCATGCACAATTTCTCTTATAAACAAATCTGATAAGAGCTCTTATGCACTTGTACATAAATAATATATTATTCATTTGCATATGTAAATTATATGTGTTCATATTAATAATAAATTAAATTGTTATGAGGAATAATTATTGCAACATCCTGGAGTTGTATTTATTTGCTCTAATGATGCACTACTACAGAAAATACTGACATGAAGGTAAAATATTGTTACCAATTAAGGCCCTGTTAAACAGGTATAATGAGACACAGGGTATCTACAGAGAGTACATGCTGTACATGGTTCAATCAGGAACTGAGGGTAGGGTGAGGACAAGAGGGAGTTTCTACTGGCACTAGGGGGGTTGGGCTTCTGTGATGTAGCTGTGGCCCAGGGGTGAAAAGGCACCGCTGTGTAAACTGATGTCAGTGCGGATCACCACTGCGTGTGCGTCTCATCTGCTCAGCCTGACTCACAGCCTTCTCTATCTCCCCCTGGGACAGCAGCCTACAGCGCTGCAGGGCAGAGAGCAGCTGGGCCCGAGAGTTACTGATGAACGAGTGGGACAGGAAATAGGGGAGACCACCTCCATTCCTCAGAAAGTAAAGCGGCACTCTGACCATACCTAACACCTGGAGACAGAAAAGAAAGTTGCATAATAAGATTTTGTAATTACACACACACACACACACACACGTGAAAAAAATAGAGCTTTAACCTCTAAACCATGGTCTGTGGCTTTAGCTACAGCTGCTGTCTCAAGCTCTTTCAGCTCTGACTCTGCCATCTTTTTGATGTAGAAGTGCGTGATGAGCCCAGGGCAGGATGAAGAAAGGCAGGTGGACACATGATTGTCCACGCCCACAGGCACAGCCACGCCCACCTCCTCGTGTAGTTCTCTGCTAAGCCCCGCCTCCAGCGTCTCATTAGACGGGTTCACCAATCTACAGATGACAAAATAAAATACAGCCTCTATGAAAAATGCCTACTCATTTGTAAACTTCATTTTAAGTTTATTTATTCGTGCAGAAAGATGAACTCACCCCCCTGGGAAACCCAGCAAGCCATCAAAACGCATCTGCATCTGAATGACAGTAATCTGAATTCAGGTTCAAGGGCGTTCATTTACATATTATTTTGAGATTCCTGCTTTAGTGTAGTGCACCTGTCGTAGTCGCACTCTTCAAATAAAGTTAAAAAGTTGTGAAGTGCAGGTCAGGTCACAGTGAGTGCACTCTTCCTTACCAGTACTATGTGTTTGATTGGGATTTTCCCGAAGAGTTTGGCACTGGAGTCTCCGTACAGCATAATATGACACGCATGTTTGTAGCCTTTCCGTGTTAACGCATCTTCTCTTGTGATCTGTTGCTCCATTACAGGACGAGCGATAAACAAATAACTAAATAAATAAATCAGTCAATTGTAAATTTTACAACGCGTGTTGATAAGTAAGGAATAACACAAATGTGGGTGTTTGTTGCTACTGCAAGCCACTATAATCACCTGACGTTCACTATTTCAAAATAATAGTCCATTGAGAACGCAGCTTTTTTTACTCTAATTTATAAAAACCCGATAGTTAACACAACAAAACTGCGCAAACGTTGTATTTACCACATCTGTCAAATAAAAAATATTACAATTAAAATAAATAAAAATCCTGAAACCTATTCAAAATATTCGAAAGAGCCCCTAAATTGATCTATAATTATTTTGAAGAAGCAACAATAACGTAATTGTTTTAAGGATAGTGTCTTGGCCAAAACTAACAATTTTTGTAAGGTTGGACACAGTTATTTATTTTATATAGTCCTACATAACTAATGAGAACGATAGGCTTAAACAAATGTTTATTGGTAATATTTATAGTTCTATAATTTATAACAATATTGCCTAATAGTTAAAAGTTGTGCACGTTAAGAATCCATTACGTAGTTTTTATTAACTTCTCAGAGTTGTCAAGTCCACGCTTTTCCCGCGGAATAAGGATACTTTTAAACTGTTGCCAGGACCACGAAACCAGTCATAAAGGTCCATTTTTTAAAATTGAGATGTATACATCATCTAAAAGCTGAATAAATATGCTTTCTACTGATGTATGGTTAGGATAGTACAATATTGGTCGAGATTTTGAAAATTGAATCTGAGGGTGCAAAAAAAAAAAAAAAATTGAGAAAATCTCCTTTAAAGTTGTCCAAATGAAGTTCATATTACTAATCAAAAATTATTTTTTGATCAATTACGGTAGGAAATTTACAAAATATCTTCATGGAACATGATCTTTACTTAATATCCTAATAATTCTTGGCCCAAAAGAAAAATCAATCATTTTGACACATACAATGTATTGCTACAAATATACCCATGCTACTTATGATTGGTTTTGTGGCCCAGGGTCACATATTTGACTGAAATGCATATATTGAAATATTTTATATTCTACCAATGATAAAACTTCTAGATTTTTAGTTTTTTTAAGGAGGGCCACTGGTAGGCAGTTGCCAAGTCCACGCTTTTCCCACGAAATGGGGCTACTTTTTTTAAACTGTTGCTGGGAGTTAATTTTCGCCCTCACGGGTTAATGGTTAGGACAATATTTGGCCAAAATACACCTAAAATCGGAATCTGAGGGTGCAAAAAAATCAAAATATTGAGAAAATCACCTTTAAAGTTGTCCAAATGAAGTTCTTAGCAATGCATATTACTAATCAGAAACTAAGTTTTGATCAATTTACGGTAGGAGATTTACAAAAGATCTTCATGGAACATGATCTTTACTTTATATCTTAATGATTTTTGGCATAAAAGAAAAATTGACCATTTTGACCTATACAATGTATTGTTGGCTATTGCTAATAATATACCCTTGCTACCTATGACTGGTTTTGTGGTCACATATTTGACTAAAATGCATATATTGAAATATTTTATATTTTACCAATGAAGTATTTTAAGTATAAGAATTGCATATTTTGATTTTTGATATTTGGAATATGGTCATTGGGCTAGTTTTGTTACACAGACCTGGCATTCCTGGACAACGTACGTACGTCTGTTGTCCTATAGATGGCAGTAGCAACTAAACTGTGCTCCTGAAGATGTTAACATTCACTCAGTAAAGGAAGAAAGAAAGAAAGAAAGCAAAGAAGATAAAGAAAAAACAAAAGAAAGGACATGGAAGAAGTCTTCCTGTTGAAAGAAGAAGCCAGAGGAGAAATACAAAGTGGATACAGTGCTTCCCCCTTCTCTTTTATGTCACTCCGAATCTATGCCACCTGTGCATAGCACTAGAAATAACCTCTTATATCTAAATGCAGTGTGGCTTCAAAAGCAAAGCCGATTCCACAGTCATAACTGTTAATTCCACACGCATGCAACGACTCTAGTTTCATACTGCCCAATTAGTTTGCAACGAGCCAGTGAACTGCTGTGGGCCTCACGTAACATTGTAGATATCAGACAAATAAAACTAATCTAAGTTATCCTCATTGTACCTACATTGAAATTTTTTTTACAGATCTTACAGTGTACATTCACATGGTTAAACTGAATATGATTACTGTAGAATAATAGTGTTAACATTCCTGCTCATAAAATGTTATCAGTGTATGCATACCAGTATGAAAGTTCTTACCGCAAGAAACCTTTAGTAATTTATTTCATAAACAAACTACTAAATATCTGAGTGTTGTAGCAGCCCAGAGGGAACGTGCCTTGGACATTTCAAGGGTGTAAGACTACACTGCTTCCATGCCAAACAACACTTGACAGGATTCTTCAGCAGCCTTACAGGAGCTTTACAAGTTAAACCATGATGCTACTACCGTCTCTCTGACCTTGTGCATTGCAAGGCGATGACTGGAGGAAATATTGTGTTTCATAACCACTCCCTTCTTCTTTTTCAACAAATATCATTTGTCTTCTCAACTCCGGTGCCAGCTGGACACAGAACATTCAAGCACGATGCCTTAGCAAATGATACAGGACGATATAATTACATATATGGGCCATTCTACAGAATTGGTGCAAACTGTTGTCCCACAACCAAAGAACACATTTAAAATGCAGTTGAGTATCCAAATCTTAGATGTTTACTAAGATTCTATTATTATCTATTGAAACCCACAATAATATTTAAAATATCAGCAAGCTTAATGTATATAAAATCATCATTTAGTGGGTACTTGCAATTGGGAGGTGGCTGTCCCGAACCCTAACCCCTAAATTTCAACTTGTGAAAATGATACTGCAACAATTTTTGCATTTTATTCCATTGTTGTTTTTAAAATATTGTTTTTTAAGTCTCCTGGAGGGCTAGGTTTAGGTGTAGGGTAGGTGTAGAAAATATTTATATATATAAAAACCATTATATGGAGAGTGTAAACCACAAATGTGTGTGTGTGTGTTTTATGTTTTCTTTATCACCTGCATTTTCATGTCACTACTGAAACAATGTATGTTTTAATCCTTTGGCTGAGACTGATTTCAACTACACCCCTACATTTACGATCAGAAAATATTTATGTGTCTCTCTCTCTCATAGCTACATGATGAGTAGACAGGCCTCATCATTTTGAGGTAAATGTGTTCAAAAGTATGAAAAATCTGTGTGTAACTACAAAGAATGTCACTGCCGAACACCATTTTTCTATAATTAAATACTTTTTGGGGAGTTACTCCATAACATTTAGTTTTTCTATGTGTACAACTGTTCAGAACTGTGCTAGCTAACCATGGGCTGATTAACATATTTGAGCTAGCTTTAAAAGTATCTAAAATTGTCACTACTGAAACATTTGGTAAAGTTTCGGTAATGACATTTTTGGGTGTTATACTATAAAATTGTTAGTACCGTAACAGTCACGACCGTAGTGACAAAAGGGAACACATAATTAAAATTTTAGTACAGTTATACACATTTTTAGTATTTTAGTATGTTTTAGTAATGTTTTAGTTTGTGGATTAAAATGCTGTAATGTAATGTAATCACCAAAACATTACTGTCACAACCGAAACATGGGATGTTTTGTCAAATATAAAGTATACTAAATTATCAGTTAAGATGTTATGATAGTGTTTGGTTCAATGTGTATTCAAACTAATGAATCCTTAAGGTTAAATCAGTATGATCAATTTTACTAATAAAAACTGGATTCAAAATACAACAAATCTCATAAATCACACTTGAAATATTGTTAAAATTGTAATTATTATTGATTTACCTCTGAAAACGTTTTAATAAAATAGAAAAATAAAAAACAAAATCTTAACAGGTCAATATAACCCTTCTAATTAAATTATATATTACTGTGTTTCAGTAGTGACAAATTTGAGGAGAGAACAAATATTCCAAAACTTTCTGAAAATACAATATGAGAATTAACTTACTAGAAATGTGTACCTTGGATTTTATACAATTTGTATACATACAAAATTTGTGAAAAAAGAGACCTTTTTTCAAGACGTTTCCAACTCTGACTTTGAACCAATCCTGTAAAATGGCCCATATACATGTAAACATTTTTAAACCACTAAAACATCAAAATAGCTACATTCATTCAGCATTAGTGAGAAATGGTGTAGTAAACGTAAATAAAGTAGTTAACAGTTACAGATTCACTAACTACAAGGTGAAGGATGAGAACTGTGGGTATAAATGGTACTCTTGTGTGTGTGTGTGTGTGTTCTCCAGCAGTTGTTACAATGTTGGATACGGCTAATGTGGGTTTTCTGAGTCAGCCGTGTGAATGTTTCCATAAATCCCTGAGCCTTTGAATTGTTAAGAGACATTTGACATAGCAATATCTATGGGAGACTGACTGAATTAACCTATATTCACTTCCCAATCCAATCTGTCAAGGTTCCCATTGTCCCATGGTAGAAGATAGTAAGTGAATGTGGAGATGTGCAGGTGTACGTAAGTGGGGCTGAGAATTTTAATTGGAGGTTATATGTAATATTTAAATAGTAATGGTGATAGTGTAAGCCTATACTGGGAATGTTAAGAGACGATGAAACAGATGAAGAGATAAAATAAGGTTATAAGGGTGAGGGTCATTAGCCTCACTGTAGGATGTTGCTCAAGCAACAAAGCAACTTTGTGCTTCAATATAGAATTCAACTGATTTGCAGCCACAGGTGTGTGTGTGTGTATAAGCAAGCTTTAAAATGGCTTTAAACAGTTCATCCAATCAAATTTCAAAGCTGAATCTATCCGTTTTATAATATGTAAGTGAAACTTTAAGCATCCACGCACACAGACTTGAATCAGGCATCTAGGATTGTTGAAGTCAGTGGTGACTCAAGGCCTTGTTAACTCTGTCCGTCCTCTCTGGGCTTACCGTGTGGCAGGGGATTGCGCCAGAATGGCTGCGCTATTCTAGAGCCTGAGCGCTTTCTAAGTTTAAAAGGTTTATGTGAGCTGCTGGCTATTGTTCTGGTGAAGGCGTCAGGGATTGTTATGGGGGATCTTGGGGGGAGAGATATAGTGCTGTCAAAATCCAGACTAAAATAGGCAGACAGCTGTGGGTGCTCATATCTAGGTTATGTGTTTGAGTGTGTGTGAGGCTGACGGGGTTGCAATGGAGACCTAACACAATGCAGACGGAGCCAGATGGGGGAGAATGGCACTGGTTGTCTCCATCCAATGAGTCACTTGCTAAAAGACTGATTAGCTTACATTAATGCCGATTTGCGGGGACGCACTGGCTGGTTATCCTGAGATTAGGACATCTAGGGTTTCCCAAACTCTCCTTCTCTTCATTCTCGCTCTCAATCGCACACAGGTGCAGGGGGCTTGCTGTGTGCCAGGGTCTTACGCCACTGTCAGCGGCAGATCAGTGGGAAAAATTAATGTAGAATCCTGAATCGTGGGCGAGTCAGGTGGGATCTGCTTCACAATTCTGCGCCTGGTGGGTAGATCACACATAGGATTTAGAAGACCAGGAGATACTGTATTATGATTGGCAAGAGGAAAACATTTATTAAGAGCAGTTTATGGGTATTTTTCTTGCCCCCATTAGGTGTGGGTATACAGAATGCGACCACCCTCCTCCACCAATGACCTTTTAGCCTCTGTGTTAGAGGCTTGTGCCATTGGATGAGAGCTGATAATCTGTAACAACTGCTCACCATGTGTAGAACTTCAAATGCTGGTTCCTGGAAGCTGTGTTCAGGTGTGCCATGTCAGCCACTCTTTTATGGCAAATGACATTGTAATGAATTGTATAATGTTGGAGAGAAACTAACTATAAGCTACTAACACTGAACTGAAGAAATAATCAAATGTGTTCACCTAAATGGTCCTCTCTCTCTGATAATAAGTTTTGAAAAAGTGTATTTCATTGTAATAAATCAGTTCATCCTAAAAGGTTCTCTTTTTTTATCTGGTTTTGGACAGTCTGATTCACTCTAACAAATCTTTTTATCTCAAACTCTTCTCTCTGTCCCATGTAGTGTTGAAAAGTCTGATTCATTTTAATGAATCGCTTAATCTTAAACAGTTCTTTGTTCTATGTGGCACTGCAAGTCTGATTCATTCTAATGAATCTTTTTATCTTAAACTCTTCTCACAGTCCTATGTAACATTGGAAACTCTGATTCATTTTAATGAATCGCTTTATCTTTAACAGTTCTTTGTCTTTCAATCGCTTCCTCTTAAACCATTTTCTTTTCTATGTGGCATTGGAAGTCTGATTCATTCTAATGAATCTTTTTATCTTAAACTCTTCTTGCTGTCCTATGTACCGCTTGAAACTCTGATTCATTTTAATAAATCACTTTATCTTAAAAAGGTCTTTGCCCTATGTGGCATTGGAAAGTCTGATTCATTCTAGTGACTCTGTTCATCTTACACGGTTCTCTACATCTTACGTAACATTGGAAACTCTGATTCATTTTAATGAATCGCTTTATCTTAAACAGTTCTTTGTCCTATGTGCCACTGCAGGTCTGATTCATTTTAATAAATAAGTTCATCCTAAACCATTTTCTTTCCTATGTGGCACTGGAAATCTGATTCATTCTAATGAATCTTTTCATTTTAAACTCTTTTCACTTTCCTGTGTACCGTGGGAAACTCTGATTCATTTTAATGAATCACTTTATCTTAAAAAGTTCTTTGTCCTATGTGGCTATGGTAAGTCTGATTCATTCTACTGACTCTGTTCATCTTGAACGATTCTGTACATCCTATGTATCGTTGAAAAGTCTGATTCATTTTAATGAATCTGTTAGTCTTAAGTGATTTTCTCTCTACTATGCAACATTGGCAAGTCTGATCAAGTCTTTCTAATGAGTCAGTTCTTCCTTAATGGTTTCCAGATTCATTTTAATTAATCACTTTATCTTAAACAGTGCTCTGTCCTATGTGGCAGTGGAAAGTCTGATTCATTCTAATTGGAAGCCTGATTCATTGTAATGACTCAGTTCATCTTTAAAGGTTCTCATCTTATGTAATGTTGGAAAGTCTGATTCATTTTAATGTAGCATCAGAAAGTCCAATTCATTTTAATGAATCACTTCATCTTAAACAGTTCTCAGTCCTATTGGAAGTCTGATTCATTTTAATGAATCGCTTTATGTTCTTTGTCCTATGTGGCACTGGAAAATCTGATTCATTCTAGTGAATCAGTTCATATTTAACAGTTCTCTCTATCCTATGCAGCATTGGAAAGTCTGGCTCATTTTAATGAATCGCTTCATCTTAAAAATTTCTCTGTCATATGTGGCACTGGAAGTCATTTTCATTCTAATGAATCAGTTCACCATTAACGGTTCTCTCTGTCCTATGCAGCATTGCAAATTCTGATTCATTTTAATGAACTGCTTCATCTTAAACTGTTTTCTGTTAAACTGTTTTATGTGGCACTGGAAAGTCTGATTCATTCTAGTGAATCAGTTCATCTTAATGGTTCTCTCTGTCCTATGTAGCGTTGATAAGTCTGATTCATTCTAATGAATCAGTTTATTTTAAACGGTTCTCATCTTATGTAGTGCTAGAAAGTCTGATTCATTCTTATGAATCATTTAATCTTAAACTGTTCTCCCTGTGCTATTCACCACTGGAAAGTTTGATTCTTTCTAATGAATCACTTTATCATTTGGTTAATTCTAGTGAATTGGTTCATCTTAACTGGTTTTCTTTGTACTTTGTTGTGTTGGAAAGTCTAATTCATTCTAATGAATTGTTTCATCTTTTCTCTGTCCTATGTACCATTGGAAAGTTTGATTCTTTTTAATGAATCGGTTCAACTTTAACAGTTCTCTCTGTCCTACATATCATTGGAAGGTCCAATGATATATATTCCAAACAAACAGATTACAAAACGATTTACAGATTTATATCCTTGCACCATGTATTCTATCTATACTTCAATTAGGATACGATTGTAGTAGGATAGATATAAATCGGTCCGTTCAATATAATACTGCCTCTGTAACTGTTCATCCATTTAAAAGACCTCATTGTTTTGGTGTAAGCTTCTAGGCTAAATTCTAAATTAAATCACTGAATAGTCTCATTCTTCTCTAAAAACATTTTGCACCCTTAAGTAACTCCAGTATAGTTACCCTAGATATTCTTTGTTCGTAGTGAAGCTAATTATGTTTTCAAAAAGAATTTTCCTCAACTCTAATAATAGTAGCCTAATTAATTGCATCATCCCTGATGTCACTACAAACAAAAAACAAAAACAAAATATAAAAAACAATGTGTACTTATAAAAAGTCACTTAGGGATCAGAGATGGTGTCATCTGTGTACCTCTGACAGTATTTATAGTGTGGGCGCTCTTTCAGTGTTTGATCACTGGCGGATCACTCTCAGTAATTTCTAAGGGAAACAAAACAGAGCACCGCCTCTTTAACCACAAACCCATGCCAGACAGCACGGCTATCTCTGCACGGAATGCCGGCTATTGCGAACAGGAGTTGTATTCTCATCTATTTTCGGACTACATAGTGGGCTCTGCTAGAGGACACTTATCTTAGCTTTAGCCCTCAAGGTCGACAGCTTCTGAGGCGCCTATTTGCTGAGGAGGATCTGATTGTATCAGTAACCAAGTATGAACGTTATGCAGCTCTTGTGTGTTATATTGAACATACCACTGTCTTTCAACTAGTCCGTCACATGAAGCAAACACAGATTCCCTTCTAATACACACACGGACATGCAATGAGTTGATAAATAAAAATCCTAAGATCCTCATCTCAGAAACTACTTTCTCAGCCCTCAGTTTTCAATAACCATATTTCATAAGCACTGATTTCATCCCTTTCAAATACCACATTTCATCCAGTCATAACAGTTTAAGCCTACTCTTAAAAATCCCCTGATAGTTCTTTGAATTGCCTGAGCTAATTGACTCATACTCATGGTATGCAGTTAGTGTTTACATTTAGTAATCGTAGTATAATTGTAAATAAACTATATAAAATATCTAAACATTAGATTTGCATATAAAACGTGTATTTTATATCTAATAAAATATAAATACTTAATACGTGCTTGGTTAGATACTGTTGCTATTGCATCTCTTTTCCAGGGTCAATTTAGATAATCAAACTTCTGTGGTGACAGAAATATTATCTAAAAACGCCGTTGTATGCACAAAGTAACCCCCTTCCCCGCCCCAAATCTTTTGTTTTTATTCCCTCATGGCGGTTCAAGTCTTAATTAGGGCCAAACCCCTCCAAAGCCCATCACAATTCGCACTCTAGATTCGCAGTTATGTTGTAATAATCACTTTTTACCAATTATAACATCACTTAAGTCTTTAAAGAAATAAAGAGGTCAGGTATTTAACCTCTGGACAGCAGTGTATAAATCACAACCAACAACAATGTCGTTTTAAAAATAACCGCTTACAGTACGGTTCTGTCAAACCTGTTTGCCTTTTGTGAACGCTAAGGGACGGACCGCACGGCCACGCAGCCAATGAGCAACGGAACACACACGGACACATGGGGATATGTGACATATCTCCCCAACTCTGACCTTGAGGGAAACAATAAAAGAGGACCAGGCCACTTCGTTCGAGGCCAACCCGTTTAGACATTACTGAGGTTAGTATTCAAATGCATGTGTTTCCACAGCAGTTTGGATAGGACGCCGTGACTTGCATGTGACGAAACGTGTAATTTGAAGAATTTAATGTTTGTTTGGTTGTTTTTTTTTACACAAATACTTACCAAGATTGTGGATTAGAGATTTTTCCCAACAAATGCCTATGACAAACACAACAAAGTGGAGAAAACGCTCTTCTAACGAAGTTTCTACGACGTTACAGGTGTTTGAGCGCAGGTCCGGGACCAGAAGCGTTAATCATGTCCCGCTTTGTGGAATTGAGGGAATTCGGAGATGCGGCCACGTTTCTGCGTAAAACCAACCTGGAACAACTCGCTGCGCAGTCCCATGCGTTTGATGGTACTGTCACACATCCTGTTTGTGTCCTGTGTGAAAACGACATTTTTATTGGTGCACAAGCCTATCAAAAAATGTAAATAATTGATTTTAAATCATATCTGATTATACATGTATGGGTTACACATTGAAATGAGCATGTATTGTGCATGTAAACACTCCTAGAATACTGGCATTTTCATATTCCTTCTAGCTATTTTTACATGCAAATCAATGCATTTATATCATATCCTACATAACGTAACAACAACAATAATTATAAGATTTTTAATTATGTAGCATATGCATAAGAGGAAATCTACCATGGTATGTAATGTTATTAGTTACCTGGAAATTCATTTCAGAAGTACCGTCTACTTCTGTGTGCAGGGAAGAAGCGTGTTTGGATTCCAGATGAAAAAGAAGCCTACATTGAGGTGGAAATCAAAGATACAGATGGAGATAAAGTCATGGTGGAGACCAAAGATGGAATGGTCAGTGAAGCTTCCATTGCCTTTGTTTTTTTCTGTGACAACAATGGAAAAAAATCTTACGGTCTTATTTTTCATTAATTATATAATTGTTATAACATAAGATACATTTATTTTAGAAGAAGAAACTGCGTAAGACTTGCTTTAAAAGTCTTGAATTTATCTTTTTTTTATCTCATTGGCAAATATTTAATAATTATTTGATTTACTAATATAAACAAAAACAAACAAAATCTATTTGTTCATGCAAAAACAAATAAAAAAGAATTAAATTTTTTTTACTATAGAAAAAATATAAAGAAACTGGTAACACTTTGCAATAAAGTTTGTCATTGGTTAAAATTAGTTAATTTATTAGCTAACATGAACGAACAATGAACACTACATTTATTTATTCATCTTTGTTAATGTTAGTTCATGAAAATACAGTTGTTAATTGTTAGTTTATATTAGTTTACAGTGCATTAACTAATGTTAACAAGCACAACTTGTCACTGTAATGCATTAGTTGAAGTTAACATTAACTATTAATAAATACTGTAAAAGTATTGTTTATTCTTAGTTCATGTAGCTAATGTTAACTAATGAACTTAGTAAGTCTTACCAAGAAATTATATTTTATTGCAGTGTACATCAAAACAGTGCTGTATTATATTGTATTAAGTGACTATTTAAGTTCAACAGTCTTCAGTGAGGAAAAAATGCATTTTCTCAGTTTTGCATATTTTTGTTACATTTGATCTGCAACAGAAAAAGAGAACATATCACAAGGTGGTGATTAAATTCTTTAATCTAATACTGACAGATGTTAACGGTGAAAGAGGAAGACATTCAGCAGATGAATCCCCCGAAGTTTGACATGATTGAAGACATGGCCATGCTTACGCACCTCAACGAGGCCTCTGTTCTTTTCAACCTCAGCCGTCGCTACAGTTTCTGGATGATCTACGTGAGACACCAAATTATCATTTACTACTAAATGGCTGTCGAGTCAAGTTATCTGATTCTTTAATGTTATTTATGACTTCTGGATAATTTCAGGGCTGTCTCAAGTCTTCATGCATGTTCTTTTGTCTATCCGCAGACATATTCAGGACTGTTTTGTGTGACAGTTAACCCGTATAAATGGCTTCCCGTCTATTCTCCTGAAGTGGTTGCAGCATATAAGGGAAAGCGTCGCACAGATGTTCCACCTCACATCTATGCCATAGCAGACAATGCCTACAATGACATGCTAAAAAGTACGTTATGAAACACATTTAACTTCTGATATGCTGGATTTGATTCTGAATAGCACTTGCCGTAGGTCAAAACATAACTGGTAAATTTAATTGACTTTTTTTCATAGCATATACTTTTAAAGTGATGCAAGCTGTTTTTTTCCCTGTAGATCGTGAAAACCAGTCAATGCTTATCACGTAAGTGACCCTCCACTATCCCATCACATCTCTATTCTACAACTATTCAGTCAAAATGATCTGAAATCCTTTTTGCTCATTATTTAATCATGAAGCGGTATAAAAAAATGGGTTTTTACCATTTTGAAAAGTTTTCTTTTTTTCTTCTTCAATCTTCACTTCTTGGATTTAATATTGTTTCATGTATATTTCACATAAATTTTGTCCATGCCTAGCGGAGAATCCGGTGCTGGCAAAACTGTCAACACGAAACGTGTAATTCAGTATTTTGCCATTATAGCTGCTCTTGGCGATGCTGGGGGCAAAAAAGGAGTAAGGGCAGAAACTTCACTTCTGTCTTTTTTGTCATCACCCATCCTTATCCCTTGTTTTTTGTTTCCCTACAAGTCTTTTTTTGTTCCTCTACATCTTGTTTTTGGGGATTTTTAATCATGTCTGAATGTTTATCTATTCCTTTTGGATTCACAGACATCCTTTTAACCGATAAGGAGTGACCCTCAGAGTTACGATACCCTAAGTTTTGTATTCCCGTTCCAGTATGTTTTTACAAACCCTTTTTTATACCACTCTTTACATTGCCCTTTTCCCTTCTTGCAATGTCTCTCATTATTGTCTCTTGTTTTTAACATTTTATGCTCCTTTTTCATTCTTTGTCTTTTTGAAAAAAAAAAAAAAACCCTGACTTCATCTATTTTCCCCTCAATCATGACGGATAATATTTCATTTTCATTTCCATTAGTTTGTTCCATCCTACTCATAGATATAATATTGGTGTTGGATTAAAAACTAACACATTTTTCTGGTTTCAATGTAAATAGGGTACATTAGAGGATCAGATCATTGAGGCCAACCCAGCTATGGAAGCTTTCGGCAATGCAAAAACCCTAAGGAACGACAACTCATCTCGCTTTGTGAGTGATCATTTCACAGCATCTAATTTTCTTCCAGTATTGTTCTCCGTTTCACTTTCTTTCTTTTCTTTAACAGGGGAAGTTCATTCGAATCCATTTTGGTCCAACAGGGAAACTAGCATCTGCTGACATTGACATCTGTAAGCTGATCTGAAAAATATTACTGTGTTGATAGATTAAACGTATTGTTTTTCCTTCAAACCCTGTTCCTTTTCACATTCTCTGTTTAGATCTTCTGGAAAAATCCAGAGTGATTTTTCAGCAACCTGGAGAGAGAAGCTACCACATCTACTACCAGATCCTCTCGCAAAGAAAACCAGAACTCCAAGGTATTCGGAGGAAACACCTAGTATATACGTTAACATGCCTACGATATTCCATCCACAGTCCACAGTGTGCTGTGTGACTTAAAAACCAAACCTCTTCTATCTTCCATCACAGACATGCTGCTGGTGTCATCAAATCCCTATGACTACCACTTCTGCTCGCAGGGCGTTACAACTGTGGACCACCTGGATGATGGAGATGAGCTGCTTGCAACTGATGTAAGTACTGCTTGTATGATGGAGATCCCTGTAAAGACACTAATTATTCCACATTAAACTGAATAACCACTTACCTATAAGGAAACTTGCTTACCGTGCTCTCTAGCATGCAATGGACACCCTTGGCTTCACCCCTGAGGAGAAGTATGGCTGTTATAAGATAGTTGGTGCCATCATGCACTTCGGCAACATGAAGTTCAAAGTGAGGCAGAGAGAGGAGCAAGCAGAGGCGGACGGCACTGAAAGTACGAGAGATTCTGTTAGCAAGGTCAGTGTTTTCAGTTAGTGTTTTGGTTTGGCTAACCGCTGTGATTTTGTTTCCCAGGTGCGGACAAAGCCTCCTATCTCATGGGGATCAGTTCAGCTGACCTCATAAAGGGACTGCTTCACCCTAGAGTGAAAGTGGGCAATGAGTATATTGTCAGAGGACAGACAGTTGAACAGGTCAGTTTGGACCGTAATGATGAATTTGTGTCACTGCTGTATAAATTCGTTTTGTAGTGAGAGTATTTGGGCTTTTTTGTCATGGCAGGTGACCTACGCAGTTGGTGCTTTGGCCAAAGCCACATATGATCGTATGTTTAAATGGATGGTGAGCAGAATCAATAAAACTCTGTACACGGCCCTGCCCCGTCAGTTCTTCATAGGAGTGCTGGACATAGCAGGCTTCGAGATCTTTGAGGTAAGTTGATTAGTGTTGATCAAATTGCTAAGCATCACTTATTACCAGTCTCTGCACATAACATGTGGATCTTAAAGATACCATTAACTTATTCATTAATTGCAAACTGATTGTCACGGTTTGGATTCTTAAAGGAATAGTTAACCCAAAAATGAAAATTACCAAATGATTTACTCACCATCAAGACATCCTAGGTGTTTATGACTTTCTTCTTTCAGATGAATACAATCAGAGTTACAGTTGAGGTCAAAAGTTTACATACACCTTGCAGAATAATTTTTTATTTAGTACTGACCTGAATAAGATATTTCCCATAAAATATGTTTACATATAGTCCACAAGACAAAATAATTGTTGAATTTATAAAAATGACCCCGTTCAAAAGTTTACATAGGCTTGATTCTAAATACTGTGTTGTTATCTGAATGATCCACAGCTGTGTTTTTTAGTGATAGTTGTTCATGAGTCCCTTGTTTGTCCTGAACAGTTAAACTGCCCACTGTTCTTCAGAAAAATCTTTTAGGTCCCACAAATTCTTTGGTTTTTCAGCATTTTTGTGTATTTGAACCCTTTCCAACAATGACTGTATGATTTTGAGATCTGTCTTTTCACACTAACTGAGGGACTCATATGCAACTATTACACTCACTGATTATTCAGAAGGCAAACGATGCATTAAGAGCTGGGGGGTGAAAACTTTTTGAATTTGAAGATCAGGATAAATTTAACTTAATTTGTCTTCTTGGAAACATGTAAGTATTTTTTGTAGCTTTTGTAGGGCAGTACTAAATTAACAAAAATATGACATCTAGGCAAAATAAGAAAAATCTTCATCTTCGTCTGAAGGAAGAAAGTCATACACACCTACTGAAGGATAGCTTGAGGGAGAGTAAAATCACGGGGGAATTTTTATTTTTGGGTGAAGTCATTTTTTTTATCCTATAACAATGTTATCTGCACCACTTTTCAGTGATTCACTAAAAATGACTCTTTTAAACTGGTTATTGCTAGTGAACCAAAAATTTGCATTGCAAACAGTGTAGTCTAATTACACAACAAATGACTTGTTTGAGTCAGTCCTTTTAATGAATAATTTAAAAACACTCATGAACTTTTAATTAATCATTTAAAAACACTCATGAACTTTTTATGAATCATTTAAAAACACTCATAAACTCAGTCTGACAAATTATTCACTAAATGTGCTCTTTGAATTTGTGGTTACTGATCAACAAGTAATTATTATTACTGAAGTACATAGTTCGGGTCCTTTGGTTAATTTACCAAAATATTTTTGCAATAAATTCTTATATGATTTATAGCAACAGCTAAAAGAAAAACATATTTATATAAGCAAAATGGACATTGCAAACTAATACATACTTAAATGAACTGACATCAAACTGAATCAAAGTCAGATCAAATTGAACTTGTTGATCGAATTTGAATCAGGAAATATGTACCCAACCCTATACATTATTCAGTATTTAATGTACTATTTCTCTTCTTTTTTCCTGAACAGTTCAACAACTTTGAGCAAATGTGCATCAACTTCACAAATGAGAAACTGCAACAGTTTTTCAACCATCACATGTTCATCCTAGAGCAGGAGGAGTACAAAACAGAGGGCATAGAATGGACTTTCATAGACTTCGGATTAGACCTGCAGGCCTGCATTGATCTCATTGAGAAGGTTGATATAGAATTACATATAATTCTATAAAAGCATGTGTATGTCTGTATAAGATACTGTATAAGTACACTAGCTGTTACATCCATCTTGCGTTGTTTGCAGCCATTGGGTATACTCTCTATTCTGGAGGAGGAGTGCATGTTCCCTAAAGCCACGGAGAGCAGCTTCAAAGCTAAACTATATGATAATCACCTGGGCAAGTCTCCCAACTTCCTAAAACCGAGGCTGGACAAAAAACGCAAATATGAGACTCACTTTGAGCTGGTGCACTACGCCGGAGTGGTGAGTGGAAATAACTTAATATTTACACACATATTTCAAGGCTATTTTTACCATAGCATACAATAGAGTCTTTATAAGCTACATAACTAGAGCCAGTGGAATTTGTTAAGCAATTTACAGTATGCATTGCCGCCATAGAATGGCACCATTTAAGTAACAGGGATAGTCTGGAGCAAGCTGAGGTGAAGTGATAGCTCAATTCACTTAAAATATCAATTCACATACATGTATGTTGTCAGGTGCCATATAACATCAGCGGATGGCTTGACAAAAACAGAGATCCTCTGAATGAAACAGTGGTGGCAATCTTCCAGAGGTCGTCTAACAAGTTAATGGCAACCCTCTTCGAGAACTTCATCAGCTTAGATTCAGGTGCGTATTATTATAATTGATATTCAAGAGTTGATTCCAACTGACAGGATTTTACTAAGGTGTTTAACGTATGCTTAAGTTACAGAAGCGAAGCCAGGGAGCAAAGAGAAGAGGAAGAAAGGTGCATCATTTCAAACCGTATCCCAGCTGCATAAGGTGGGTCAAATTATGTTATATCTAAATGCACCACAAGAGCCACTTTTCACTTCTTTAAATATCTGCAAACTAAATAGATATTGAAAATTGTGTTGGAGAGTGAGCCAGTTAAGACTTGCAGTGATGTTTAGGTAATCTGACCCATGAACATCACTTTAAGTCTGTGCTGGCTCAGCTTTCACCAGCTACAGATTGAAAGATGCAGGTAAGATCTGACTCAGTAGTTAGAAGAACCAGTGTAAAGACTGAAGATGTTGTAAAATGGACTGGATGTTGGATGATCTTTCCTTCTCTATCACTCTAGGAGAATCTAAACAAGTTGATGACTAATTTGAGAAGCACTCAGCCTCATTTTGTGCGATGCATTATCCCCAATGAGACTAAGAACCCAGGTACAAACTAATTCACAGTGTTGTACAACAAGATCTCCATAAACCTACCATAAAAACACCATCAGGCTTCAGTTTTCCTTCTTGTTTCTGATAGGGGTAATGGAGCCATTTCTGGTTCTGCACCAGCTTCGCTGCAATGGAGTTCTGGAAGGGATCCGCATTTGCAGGAAGGGATTTCCCAACCGGATTCTCTATGCAGAGTTCAAACAGCGGTGAGTTTTTCTTCATGGTTTACATTTGTAATTTAATTAGCACACATTAAACTGGATGAATCTTTTATTTTCACTTAAAAGATTAGTTCACTTCCAGAATAAAAATTTCTTGATAATTTACTCACCTCCGTGTCACCCTAGATGTTCATGTCTTTCATTCTTCAGTCAGAATTTAAATTTTTTAGGTTTTTGAGGAAAACATTCCAGGATTTTTCTCCAATGGGGATCAACATGTTCAATATCCAAATTGCAGTTTCAATGCGGCTTCAAAGGGCTCTACACAATCCCAGCCAAGGAATAAGGCTCTTATCTAGCGAAACGATCGGCCATTTTGTAAAAAAAAATAAAAAGGTATATAATTTTTAACCACAAATGCTTGTTTTGCACTAACTTGACCTCACACATCACGTAGTCACGTTGGAAAGGTCAAGCGTGACGTAGTTGGAAGTACCGACCCAGTGTTTACAAAGCAAACATGCAAAGAAAGTCAAACGCCCTCTACAAAAAAGGTTAAAAGCCGGATGATTTTAAAGTTGGAGGAGAAAATGAGAAAATACTTTTTTGAACCGAAGCATGCTGATGATGAACTAACTACTCGTGACCTTTCCAATGCGATTACGTAATGTGTGAAGAGCTAGTGCAATATCGCATTTGTGGTTACATTTTTTTTTTTTTTAAATGGCTGATTGTTTTGCTAGACAAGACCCTTATTCTTAGGCTGGGATCTTGTAGAATCCTTTGAAGCTGCAATGAAACTGTAATTTGGACCCCATTGAAGTACACTATATGGAGAAAAATCCTAGAATGTTTTCCTCAAAAACCATTTCTTTTAGACTGAAGACAGACATAAACATCTTGGATGACATGGGGGTGAGAAAATTATCAGGAAATTTTTATTCTGGAAGTGAACTACTTCACTAGCTCAGTTCAAATTTAAAAGCCCCAAGTTAATTCTGAATGGCACACAACGATGATAGAAAGATGAATAACTAAACCTTAAAGGACAAGTTCACTTCCAGTTGTAAAGAAATTATTTTTCTTGAGTAAACAAATTCAGGAATTATTTCCATGTACTGGACTTCTGTGGTGCCCCCAAGTTTGAACTTCCACAGTTTAACCACTTTTCCACAACAGTTTAACCACAGCTTCAAAGGGATCTATATGATTCCAGCCGAGGAAGAAGGGTCTTAGCAAAACAATTGCTCATTTTTTAAACAAATTGACAGTTTATATACTTTTTAACCTCATACGCTCGTCTTGTCTATGTCTGGTTTTCTTCCAAACCGTCCTACATCACTGCAGAAGTACCGATCCAGTGTTTACAAAGTGACCATGCAAAGAAATCATATGCCCTTTCCAAAAAAAAGCGTAAAACAGCGATGTAGGGCGATTTTGATGTTGAAAAAGAAAACGAGACAAGAGTTTTTCAACATATCCTAACTGTATTGACCCGGATTACACAGACTATACATGTGCATCGCAGAGACGAGACAAGATGAGCATTTGAGGTTAAAAAGTGTATAAATTGTCAATTTGTTTAAAAAATTACAGATAGTTTAGCTAGATACGACTCTTCTTCCTCGGCTGGGATCGTTTAGAGCCCTTTGAAGCTGCATTTAAACTACATCCTGGAAGTTCAAACTTAGGGGCACCATAGAAGTCCACTATATGGAGAACATTCCTGAAATGTTTTCCTCAAGAAACAAAATTTCTTATCAACTGAAGAAAGACATGAACATCTTGGATGACAAGGGGGTGAGAAAATTATCTGTAAATTTTGTTCTGGAAGTGAACTTCTACTTTAATGATTTACCAGCTACCGTATCCTGAACCCATTGGCCATCCCAGAGGACACATATGTGGACAGCAGGAAAGCTGTAGAAAAGTTGCTTGGGTCTCTAGATATCGACCATACGCAGTACAAGTTTGGCCATAGCAAGGTGAATGAATTTATCTTCTCTTACTCTTTTCATACTTACCATTTTCAGTCCCTCAAAACTCACCCTAGGCTACGCTGACCTATGAATCTATACGCCTTCAGGTTTTCTTTAAGGCTGGACTTCTTGGCCAGCTGGAGGACATGAGGGATGAACGTCTCTCTGAGATCCTCACCATGCTGCAGGCCTTCTGCAGGGGCAAGCTCATGCGGATGGAGCGCAGGAGGATGATGATAGAGAAGTATGTGTTGTTTGGATGTCCAAACCATGACTAAATAAATGCAAATAGTTACTATTACTCACTAACTAAAGAAAGCGTCAGATTGCAGATCTCGCTAACCTGAGCCTGTTGTAAGCACTGCGATAAACTGTTGAGGGTGTGCACAGGCCTGTGAGCCTGCAAATCTATGAGAGGAATGTCCGAAGTGCATGCGGACTATGTTGTGGCGTGTGTCCGGCGTGCGTCTGTATGTTTTGTACGTGTGTGTGCAGTCGCTACAGAAAAAGCCGGTTAAACCCCCTCCGCCCCAAATGGCATTTCCAAAAGCAGGTGTGGAGGTGGGTCATATATCCCGCAAACAGAGCGCATACCAGCTGTTGATGGTTCCTTACCAGAGTCCCCCCTCCTGTCTTTATTATAAATAACCCTCTTTTGTCCAGAATAGACATGGCTGGGAGCAGGCAGAAAATTGCTGAAATGCCATCCCAGGTGACAGGGGATTAAGTCCTCTTGTTTCTTCAAATGGTTCAGCTTTAGATAATCAACAACCTCTGCCTGACCTTTGACTGTCCCTGATTGTGTCGCCGCTTCAGCAATGCGGAATTGATTTACTCTTTAGGCATGTTCAGTATCACTGAGGGATTACTGATATAGAACACACGAAACAATGGCTTGTGGCAGCCTGGCCCTATTTGGTGCTAGACATACTGAGCTAATTTAGAACAACAGGGGCAGGGAGTGTAAGGTGCAGGACACAAAATGGATGGGGTTTACTTGATGGTTACACCACATGACATTTTTAGAGTAATTTAAAAGTTAAAGATTTTCAAAACAATTAGAATCCAAAATGAATATAAAGAGTACACTACGAGTCAAAAGTTTTTGAACAGTAAGATTTTTGATGTTTTTTTTTTTTTAAAGAATTGTCTTCTGCTCACCAAGCCTGCATTTATTTGATCCAAAATACAGCAAAAGCAGTAATACTGTGAAATATTTTTACTATTTAAAATAACTGCTTTCTATTTAAATATATTTTAAAATGTAATTTATTCTGTGATCAAAGCTACATTTTTTGCATCATTACTCCAGTCTCACACGATCCTTCAGAAATCAGTCTAATATGCTGATTTGCTGTTCAAGAAATTTTCAGGATTCTTTAATAAACAGAAAGATCCAAAGAAATAAAAAGCTTTTGTAACATTATACACTATACCGTTCAAAAGCTTGGAGTCAGTATATATATTTTTTTATTATAGAAATTGATACTTTTATTTAGCAAGGATGCTTTATATTGATTAAAAGTGAAGATAAAGACATTTATAATGTTACAAAAGATTTCTATTTTAGATAAATGCTGTTCTTCTGGACTTTCTATTAATCAAAGAAACCTGAAGAAATTCTGCTCAGCTGTTTTTAAAATCATAACAGTAAATGTTTTTTGATAGTAAATCAGAATATTAGAATGATTTCTGAAGGATCATGTGACTGGAGTAATGGTGCTAAAAACTTTGAAATCACAGGAATAAGTTACATTTTAAAATATAATAAAATAGAAAACAGTTATTTTAAATCGTAAAAATATTTTAAATTTGATTGGTTTTGCTGTACTTTGGATCAAATTAATACAGGGTTGGTGAGCAGAAGAGACTTCTTTAAAAAACATTAAAAATCTTACTGTTCAAAAACTTTTGACTGCTAGTGTACATTTCTGAAAACTAGGCATATGTTTTAAAGTCATATACATTATGTCATTAATCCACCATCTGATTATCTTCACTCAGGGAAGCTCTGATGGTCATTCAGTGGAACATCCGTGCCTTCTACGCCGTCAAGAACTGGCCATGGATGTGTCTGTTCTTCAAGATTAAACCTTTGCTGAGGAGCGCAGCTACAGAGAAGGAGCTGGCTACACTGAAGGAGGAGTTCCAGAAGCTAAAAGAAGCTCTCGAGAGGTCTGAAGTAAAGAGGAAGGAGTTTGAGGAAAGACAGATCTCTTTGGTGCAAGAGAAAAATGACCTCTCACTACAGCTTCAAGCGGTTAGTGTCCGAGTGGATTCATTACTAATCAGAATCACATAGTTTCTAACATGCATCATACAGTGAGTCAAAGACAAGACGGAAAGAATTTTTTTTACTTTCTGACCCCAGGAGCAGGATAACCTGGCCGATGCTGAGGAGCGCTGTAACCTGCTGATCAGGGCTAAGATCCAGATGGAGGGGAAAATTAAAGAGCTGATGGAGAGGCTTGAAGACGAAGAGGAGGTTAATGCCACCATCCTGGCCAAGAAACGCAAACTTGAGGATGAGTGTATTGAGCTGAAGAAAGACCTGGATGACCTAGAGATCACTTTGGCCAAGGTGGAAAAGGAAAAACATGCCACTGAGAACAAGGTAACATACGTTCATGGGTGGGACAATGTGGTCTGCATTAGAACTAGAGTTTAGCAAGAACTCCCTTTTTACTTGAATCTCAGGTGAAAAACTTGTTGGAGGAAATGGCTACATTGGATGAATCCATCCTCAGGCTGACAAAAGAGAAGAAAGCCCTCCAGGATGCTCATCAGCAGGCTCTGGAAGACCTGCAGAATGAGGAAAACAAAGTGAACATGCTGTCCAAGGCCAAGATCAAACTTGAGCAGCAGGTGGATGATGTGAGTATGAAGTGGATTCAGTTAAATAGTCTATAACTATCCATAACTCCTTATTCGCAACACAGATTTACTGCATGGTAGGTTAAATTGGAAATAAAATGCTTAGATGTGATTATTTATTCTTATTTCCTAACTGCAACAGTTAGAGGGGTCTTTGGAGCAAGAGAAGAAAGTGCGTATGGATCTGGAGCGAGTGAAGCGGAAGCTTGAAGGAGATCTAAAGATTTCCATGGAATCATCCATGGATTTGGAGAACAACAAACAGCAGCTAGAGGAAAGACTGAAGAAGTGAGCTTTTGCAGACACCGATTTTTTATGATGTATTATCAAATGAGCTCTAATGAAATCTGTACACTGTCTTTCTGTAGGAAAGACCTTGAAATGGTTCACATTGGTGCAAAGATTGAAGAGGAGCAAGCTCTGGTTATGCAACTGCAGAAGAAAATAAAAGAATTACAGGTAGTTATCTGGCTAACGATTAGGGCTGTGCAAAAAAATCGGATCCGATTATCATGCGCATCTCGTCAGTAATGCCGGTTCTGTGATTAGACGTAAATCTCCATCACTTGCTGTCAGATGGAGCAGCATTTACTACACAGAGCCGTAGTTCACTGACAAGCTATGCAATATTGCGAAGCTTGTCAGTGAAGTCTTGTCAGTGAACTCCAATTTGCACAGCCCTATTAATGATCGAAAATTACACATTTGCATAATGAGTTACTACTATAATGTTATTATGGTATGGGTCTTGACAGACACGTATAGAAGAGCTTGAGGAGGAACTCGAGGCTGAAAGAGCAGCTCGGTCAAAATCTGACAAGCAACGCGCTGATGTGTCAAGGGAACTGGAAGAGCTAAGCGAACGTCTGGAGGAAGCAGGAGGTGCTACCGCTGCCCAGATTGAGATGAACAAGAAGCGGGAAGCTGACTTCTTAAAGCTCCGGAGAGATCTCGAAGAAGCCTCACTGCATCATGAAACTACTATGGCCATGTTAAGGAGAAAGCATGCCGACACTGTCACTGAGTTGGGGGAGCAGTTGGACAACCTGCAGAGGGTCAAACAGAAGCTGGAGAAGGAAAAAGCAGAAATCAGAATGGAGTCTGAAGATCTGGCTTCTAACATTGAACATCTCTCCAGAGCCAAAGTAAGTTATCACAATGTGCTTAACATGGTTTCTGACACTCATAATGCCATTGTATTATTATCCATGGAGCTTATGGTAAAACAAGAGACTGTTTTTTGCAGACGACAACAGAGAAAATGTGCAGGATGTATGAAGACCAGCTGAATGAGTCTAAAACCAAGGTGGAGGAACTCCAGAGGCAGCTAATGGATGTCACCTCTCAAAAAGCACGGGCTCAGACAGAGAGTGGTCAGTGTCCTGCACTTTGAAACAGAATAAAGATCAGGTGCTTGAAATATATTTATGGGTACAAGCGCATGGCTTGAGGCCAAGGGTCAGCATTCTTCATGTAAAACTAATCATGTAGACCAAACCGTAAGTTGTAGAGACTTGAAACTTGGAGGGATGGTAGTACTCACACCGTCTACAACATCACCAAGACTCGCCCCAACTGGCCTGCCTGGGGCACTACAGCAATCAAAAGTACGAAATCGTTTGTAATTCCTTTGTAACACACTTGTAACACCATTTGTCGCAGGCTAAAGTGCCTTATGTTGTTGGAATCCTCACACCGGACAAAATTTTTGAGTATTTTGAAAAAACGTTTTTTTCGAACTAGTCCGAGGTTTTTCACCCAATCGGAACCAAACCAGTGCAGGAAGATTCTCTGGAGAGTGAATATCAATAATCATCAAAACATTTTTGAACTTTTGACTCTTTGTCGAAAAGGGATGCCAAAACATTTGAAAGGGGGATAGCCTCCTTTACTGAACAGGCTATAACTTTTGAACGGAATGAGATATCTTTGCCAAACTCACATTGCGTATGTAAGAGCTCAATCTGAGGTAACATGAAAAACGTTGTGGAGCTTGGCCACTAAAAACGGCCATAACTATGCAACTGTTGGTCCTATCGACGTGACGTCTTGATCCAAAGTGCCACAAGCGTCTATAAGGACATTTGTGTATCTCAAAAAACACAGACCGATGAAATTTGAGCACCTATTAGACAAAGTTAACAGAGGCTGATCAAAACTCAGTGTGCCTGTTTCACTCACAACCCTAAAGGTCTGTGAGAAATTTGAAAGAAAAGTACAATTCTCTGGACTCTCTAGATAAATAATTATCAAAAAAAACATTGAAATTTACCCTTTGAGAATCTGTGACAGGGTCGTTTAGAAAAGGGGCCTGTCCAAACATGCCCAAAAGCCTATAAAGCCTAAACAGAAACTCAAAACCTGGTGAGCACATGCCACAAGTGATTCTAAACAAGCGTGCAAAGTTTAGGCAGACCACAGCTGGCACTATAACAGTCATATTTCTATGGTAAATTACTAGGATTTGCCAAAAATCTTTGATTTAGGTGGTTACAGGCTTGCTAAATAACATGTAGTGTCTTTTTACATATGTGCTTAAATGTCTTACAGCGTTTGAACCCAGGTAATGGCTGCTTGCAGCTATATTGCACATTATTTTTGGAGGTCTCCAATAGAAATTTAGATTTACATTTGTCTTAGAAACAAGTGGCAAAACACAGCTGAAATAATGTAAGAAAAGGTCACTGGCACTTGGTAAAAGCTTTGTTTTCTCTTTTCTTGTCTTACTAACAACAGCCGAAGTCAGTCGCAGACTGGAAGAGAGAGAGGTTCTGGTTATGCAGCTGCAACGGACAAAAAGTGCTCTCACCCAGACAACGGAAGAGCTGAAGAAACAGCTAGAAGAGGAATGCAAAGTGAGCAGATTTTAGATAAATGAAATGCATTTGTGCCATATCACTTAGGGCCATCAACTGATTAAAATTTCTAACCACAATTATTCACATATCAGTGTTTGCTGAAGAAAGACATGAAATATAACAATACTGTGGCAGACAAAAAAAAGAATTGATGTATTGTACATTACCATTCAAATGTTTGGGATCCACAAGATTTTTTTGGTTTGGGGTAAGAAATTAATATTTTGATTCAGCCAGAACAGTAAAGACTTTTACAAAGATTTTTACAATGTTTCTTGACAACCAAATCAGCATATTAGAATGATTTCTGAAGGATCATATGAAAATATTAATATTATTTCACAATATTACTGTTTAACCGTGAATTTGATTAAATAAATGCAGCTTTAGTGAACGTAAGAGACTTCGTTCAGGAATATAAAAAATTCTACTGATTCCAAACTTAATAATAATAATGTTTATTACTCCAAACAATAATGTTTAAATATTCAGTATATTCATCTCATCGTATTTAATATTATACTGGGTTTGTGTTTACGTGCCAGGCAAAGAACAGTTTAGCTCATGCGGTACAGTCATCCAGGCATGATTGTGAGCTTTTGAGAGAGCAGTTTGAGGAGGAGCAAGAGGCCAAATCCGAGTTGCAGCGTGCTCTGTCTAAAGCCAACGCCGAGATTGCACAGTGGAGAACAAAGTATGAGACTGACGCGATTCAGAGGACTGATGAACTTGAGGACGCTAAGTAAGAGATCACTCTGTTGTCAGTTGGTGTAACATTGTGTCTTCAAACATTGTGACTAGTCAAACAGAATTGCTGCTTTATTTTATAAAACTGATTTATCTTCCTTTAGGAAGAAGCTGGTTGCACGGCTCCAAAGTTCTGAGGAGGCAGTGGAAGCCTCCAATGCCAAATGTGCCTCGCTGGAGAAGACCAAGCACCGTCTGCAGACTGAGATTGAGGACCTGATGGTTGATTTGGAACGCTCTAATGCTGTGGCTGTTGCATTGGACAAAAAGCAGCGCAATTTTGATAAGGTCAGAATAAAAGTATATTTAAATATTTAATTTGACCAGAAGTAGCATAGATCATTGTTCATGAGTTGAGGTCAAAACTTTACATTACATATCTGCAAAATGTTAATTATTTTACCAAAATAAGAAGGATCATACAAAATGCATGTTATTTTTTTATTTAGTACTGACCTGAATAAGATATTTCACTTAAAAAAAAAAACATTTACATATAGTCCACAAGAGAAAATAATAGTTGAATTTATAAAAATGATGTCCATTCTTACTGTGTTGTTACCTGAATGATCCACAGCTGTTTTTTTGTTTAGCGATAGTTGTTCAAAAACCACTGTTTTTCAGAAAAATCCCTCAGGTCCACAAATTCTTTGGTTTTTCAGCATTTTTGTGTATTTGAACCCTGACGATTTCGAGATCCATCTTTTCACACCGAGGACAACTGAGGGACTCATATGCAACTATTACAGAAGCTTCAAACGCTTTTAAACCTACTGTATTAGTTGCATATGAGTCCCTCAGTTGTCCTCAGTGTGAAAAGATGGATCTCAAAATCATACAGTCATTGTTGGAAAAGCTTCAAATACACAAAAATGCTGAAAAACCAAAGAATTTGTGGGACCTGAAAGATTTTTCTGAAGAACAGCGGGCACTTTAACTGTTCAGGTCAAACAAGGGACTCATGAACAACTATCACTAAACAAAAAACACACAGCTGTGGATCATTCAGGTAACAACACAGTATTAAGAATCAAGTGTATGTAAACTTTGAACAGGGTCATTTTTTATAAATAAAACTATTATTTTCTCTTGTAAACTACATGTAAACATCTTTTATGTGAAATATCTTATTCAGGTCAGTACTAAATAAAAATAACATTCATTTTGTATGATCCCTCTTATTTTGGTTAAATAATTACGATTTTGCAGATTCTGCAAGGTGTATGTAAACTTTTGACTTCAACTGTATTTTCTACTAACATCTATTATTATGTCCAGGTGCTGTGTGAATGGAGGCAGAAGTTTGAGGAGACACAGGCCGAGCTGGAAAGCTCTCAGAAAGAGTCCCGTAGTCTCAGCACAGAGCTCTTCAAGCTCAAAAACTCCTATGAAGAAGCCCTTGACCAGCTGGAGACAATCAAAAGGGAGAACAAGAACCTGCAGGGTACAAAGACTGTACTTAGACTTCAGGACAGGGCATATCTGTGAAATTGCATACATTTATAATAAGCAAAGGAAATTTTATTTTGGTCTATGATTTTCAAAATGAGCCCAACCAATATGTTCCTTTTGCAGAGGAAATTTCTGACTTGACTGATCAGATCAGTAATGGCAACAAGACCATCCATGAGCTTGAACAGATGAAGAAGGTGCTGGACCATGAGAAGTGTGACATTCAAGCAGCACTGGAGGAGGTTGAGGTGATGACTATTACCTGAGATACCAGCCAATGCTCATCCGCAGATATTTATAATTATGTACTTGGGTAAAATGCTAATGCAGGCTCTGATTTAGGGCACTCTGGAGCACGAGGAGAGTAAGACCTTACGCATCCAGCTGGAGCTGAGCCAGATCAGAACTGAAGTTGAAAAGAAAATTGCAGAGAAAGATGAAGAGATTGACAATCTCCGGTAAGGGAGAAAGACAAGAAAACATACATTAAAATTCCAGCATATAACTAAACCACATTAAACTATTTACCAATGCAGTCGAAACAATCAGCGGACTCTGGACACAATGCAGACCACACTGGATGCAGAGATCAGGGCACGCAATGAGGCAGTCAGGGTTAAGAAAAAGATGGAGGGAGATATGAATGAGATGGAGATTCATCTGAACCACGCA
Organism: Labeo rohita; assembly: GCF_022985175.1. Classification (NCBI taxonomy): domain Eukaryota; kingdom Metazoa; phylum Chordata; class Actinopteri; order Cypriniformes; family Cyprinidae; genus Labeo; species Labeo rohita. The sequence goes on along the minus strand of NC_066891.1, from coordinate 19,618,481 downwards.
AACAGACAAGCTGTGGAGTCTCAGAAAATGGTGCGCAACCTACAGCTTCAAATCAAGGTGAGACAAAACGACTGATTGCATCAGTAATCAACTATATGGAAAAACTGAATAATCTTTAACAACCTGAACTGGAATTAAAGGGATAGTTGACCCAAAAATGAAAATTCTGTCAATAGTTACTCACCCACATGTCGTTCCAAACCTGTAAGATCTTCATTCATCTTCAGAAGACAAATTAAGATATTTTTGATGAAATCTGAGTGCTTTCTGACCCTGCATAGACAGCAACACAACTACCACATTCAAGGCCCAGAAAGGTAGTAAAGACATTGTTAAAATATTTATTTCTTCATTCCGCCATAGAACATCCATCTCTCTTAGTTCATAATTTGTATCTTCTGATTCAAATAAGTAAGGCTGCCCAAAAAATTGCAACCACAGATGTCACATGGACTATTTGTCAATTCAATGTCCTTACCTTTTTAGGCTTTGAACTTAGTAGTTGCATTGCTGTCTATGCAGGGTCACAAAGCTTTCTCGGAAAGCTTTCGAATTTTAATATCAATGCATGCCAATCGGTTTGTATTATATACAGTAAAAAGCTTGTAGAAAAGTGCAAATTTTATCAACTGCAATTGGTTTGTCTTCTCAGGACCTGCAATTAGAGTTAGACGAGTCTATACATCAATGTGAGGACCTAAAGGAGCAAGTGACGGTCACAGAAAGAAGAAACACCCTGCTAGCTGCAGAGTTGGAGGAGCTGCGTGGAGTGGTGGAGCAAACGGACCGTATGCGTAAAGTCGCTGAGCAGGAGCTTATGGAGTCCACTGAGAGAGTGAACCTGCTGCACGCTCAGGTAAAACTCAGTCATTAATGTAGCAGCTGAGCGATAATTAAAAGTCATGATCTAACCTCACAATCCATTGATCTGTACAGAACACGGTAGTGTTGAACCACAAGAAGAAGTTAGAGAGTGATCTCTCCTCACTGTCCGGCGAGGTGGATGATGCTCTGCAGGAGTGTCGCAATGCTGAAGAGAAGGCGAAGAAGGCAATAACTGATGTGCGTTTTTCCATTCACTTTCCCCATAGAGATTTTTAAAAAGTCTTTGTTTAAAGGGTTAGTTCACCCAAAAATGAAAATTCTATAGGTAATTACTCACCTTCATGTCGTTCCAAACCTGTAAGACCTTTGTTCATCTTCGAAAAAACAAATTAAGATATTTTTGATGAAATCCAAGAGCTTTCTGACCCTGCATATAGACAGTAAAGCAACTACAATGTTTAAGGTTCAGAAAGGTAGTAAGTACATCTTTTAACCGAATTTACCCCTCATTAGGCATCCATGATGGCGGAAGAACTGAAGAAGGAGCAGGACACCAGCAGCCACCTGGAGAGGATGAAGAGAAACATGGAGCAGACCATCAAAGACCTGCAGATACGTCTGGATGAGGCTGAGCAGACTGCGCTCAAGGGAGGAAAGAAACAGATTCAGAAACTGGAAGTTCGGGTAAGCAAAAAATCTACTTCAGCTTAGGTCGAAACATGGATATAACATACTTTATGGATTAACCTGCATCTGTGGGGACATTTCAATCCTCAGGTGCGAGAGCTAGAGGGAGAGCTGGAGTGTGAGCAGAAGAAGTGCGGAGAATTTCAGAAAGGAATACGAAAATATGAGAGGAGGATTAAAGAGCTCACTTACCAGGTATTTCTCACAGGACACATGTGTCACTACATGAAATGCTACATGTGAAATCTCCAGTGCGTTTAATAAAAAACTGTTCTGTCTGTAGACAGAGGAGGACAGGAAAACTCTCCTAAGGATGCAAGACCTGATTGACAAACTACAGGCAAAAGTAAAGAGCTTTAAGAGACAAGCTGAGGATGCGGTACGTATCTCCTGATCATTTGCGATATCAACTCAGTAAATTCGTTCAGTTTATAATTGGGCCAAAATGGTGTTTGAAAATAAAACACATCACATGACCTGGTAAACAATATGGCGTTGTCCATTCTAAGACCCATTTTAATAGATAAGTTCACATATACTCACCCCTATGTCATCCAAAATGTTCACGTCACAAAGAATTAAAAAAAATTTTTGAGGAAAACATTCCAGGATTTTTCTCCATATAGTGGACTTCAATAGGAGTCAACGTTTTGAAGATCCAAATTGCAGTTTCAAAGGGATCCACACAATCCCAGCCGAGAAATATGGGTCTTATCTAGCAAAACGATTTGTCTTTTTCTACAAAAAATTAAACTTATATACTTTTTAACCACAAATGCTCATCTTGCACTAGCTCTGCAATGCTCTGTGTCTTCACCCATTATGTAATCATGTTGGAAAGGTCACGCGGTTAATTCATCGTCTGTGTACTTCATTTCAAAAAGGTAGTGTAGGCAAAAAACTCCATTTCATTTTCTCTTGCAACTTTAAAATTGTCACAATTTTGTTCTACATTTTTTTTTAAAGGGCGTTTGACTTTCTTTGCACGTTCGCTTTGTAAACACTGGGTCGGTACTTCCAACTACATCACGTGTGACCTTTTCAATTTGATTATGTAATGTGTGAAGTGGACCTACTGCAAGACAAGCATTTTAGGTTAAAAAGTATATACATTTTAATTTTTTTTAAGAAAATGACCAGTCTTTCACTAGACAAGACCCTTATTCCCCTTCTGGGATCATGTAGAGTCTGTTGAAGCTGCATTTAAACTGCAATTTGGACCTTCAACGTGTTGATCCTCATTAATGTCCACTATATGGAGAAAAATCCTGGAATGTTTTCCTCAAAAAACTCAATTTCTTTGCGACTGAAGAAAGAAAGACATGAACATCTTGGATGACATAGGGGTGAGTAAATTATGAGGAAATTTTTATTCTGGAAGTGAGCTTCTCCTTTAAGGCGCACAGATTTCAGAGCTCTGTATTTAACTGTTGTATGGCAGGAGGAGCAGGCCAACTGCAATATGTCTCGGTTCAAGAAGATCCAGCATGAGCTGGATGAAGCCGAGGAGAGGGCAGATATAGCCGAATCTCAGGTCAACAAGCTGCGTGTGCGCACCCGAGAGACTCACGTCGTAAAGGTAGCATACAATAAACTCATCTTCACATAAGTAGATCACCCAAAAATAAGATTTGTGTCATCGTTTACTCACCCTCTTTCTGAGTCATAACAAACTTTTTTTTTTCACAGATCGTGGAGTGAAGACTGACTTAAGCTAGATGACTTTTAAGAGTCATGTATTGTGTGACAAGTACCTTTCCTTTCTTTTTGGTCTTTGTAAAATGCTGCAAGGCACAAAGGTTTTGGAAATGTTTAATGTTTAATGCTTACTGAAGGTCAACGCAAACTGATTTTTTTTTGTTGTGATTGAAGCCTTCAAAGATAAAATGCTGATTTTGAGATGTCAAAACAGTAGTCCTGAAAAGTTTTTTTTAAGTGTTTGTTCATGTGTCTTTCTTGGAAAGCTCTCAGGCTGCAGAGCTCATAATTTGCAGTGTTTTGGAAAATCACTGTCATTACAGTACAGCTGAAGAACAGCACAAGAAAACAGCTGATTTAAAACTGGACAAAATTTAAGGACCCACAGGGTATTTGAAAAGCTATTTGAACATGATAAATAAACAGCGCCTAAATGGAAATGTTTGCATGATCATGTCAAGTTGCACAGAAATTCATTTGGAATAAAAATGCTAAGAATGTGTTGCCCTTGATTTTCTGGTCCAGCACAACCTGCGTCAGCAAATAATAAACCAAACCCGTGCTTCCAATTTCAACAAAGTGGGTTAATTGATCACTTTATGCTCCTTCCAAGGATGAAAACCAAAGAAGGTCAAAGTTGAGAGTTTAGCCGGTTTTTATTTCACCAGCTTTCATGTTGTCGTCAGCAGGAATCTTATAAATTGTAACTATAATTTTACCTAAAAAAGGTAAATAATATGAACTTGATGCATAGAGATTATATAAGAAAACAATATTTTTTATAAATGATATGAATCTATCTGCCAGTTAGTTACATACAGTATAAACTTGCATACATACTGAATGTGATATTTAATAGGCCTAGGTTTTGTTGGTGCCAATGTATATTGAGTATTCAGACAGACCATGGTATAAGACTCGATGCTGACTGGCTGGTGCTGGTATGCATTAAAAGAGAAGTTCACTTCCAGAACAACTATTTACAGATAATGTACTTACCCCTTTGTCATACAAGATGTTCATGTCTTTCTTTCTTCAGTCATAAAGAAATTATGTTTTTTGAGAAAAACATTTCAGGATTTTTCTCCATAAAATGGACTGCTATGGTGCCCAGAGTTTGAACTTCCAAAATGCAGTTTGAATGCGGCTTCAAATGATCCCAAATGCGGTTGTAAACGATCCCAGCCGAGGTAGAAGGGTCTTATTTAGCGAAACGATCGGTTATTTTCATAAAAATAATACAATTTATATACTTTTTAACATCAAACACTCGTCTTGTCTTGCTCTTCCCGAACTCTGTTTTTATCCGGTTCATAACAGTTAGGGTCTGTCGAAAAACTCCAACTCTCATCTTCAAAATCGTCCTATATCGCTTTTACCTTTTTTTGTTAAGGGTGTTTGATCTTCTTTGCGTGTTCACTTTGCAAAGACTGGGTCGAAACTTCTGCAGCGATGTAGGATGATTTTGAAATGATTTTTTAAGTTGAGGGAGAAAATACGATCAGAGTTTTGCAACATACCCTAACTGTCTTGAGCCAGAACACACAGAGTTCAGGGAGAGAAAGACAAGACGACCGTTTGAGATTAAAAAGTATTTAAATTGTATTTTTTAAATTAAAATAACCGATCGTTTTGCTAGATAAGACCCTTCTTTCTCACCTGGGATCATTTACAACCGCATTTGGGATCGTTTGAAGCAACATTTAAACTGCATTTTGGAAGTTCAAACTCGGGGCACCATAGAAGTCCATTATATGGAGAAAAATCCTAAAATGTTTTCCTCAAAAACACAATTTCTTTACGACTGAAGAAAGACAGACATGAAGCTCTTGGATGACAAGGGGGTGAGTACATTATCTGTAAATTTTTGTTCTGGAAGTGGACTTCTCCTTTAAGGAATAATTGACGACGAGCCGTTGAATTATTAAAAAATAACGCACACCAGAGGTGATGCTACGGCCAAAAGACATTAAGTGTGTGTGAATTACTTAGTCAAGTTCATCTGCTCCCAAAACTTCGTCGTTATTACCTCACTACTAAGAAATCTCATGTAGCTTTTAAAATCGTCAGAGCAGTGCCGACAAGACGTTTCTGTGCACGTGTATGTATTCCTGTGTAGAGTGTGCGTTTGTAATGGAGAGGGAGCGGGAGAAATCGAGTATAATTTCCGTACATAATAAAACTTAATTAAAAACTTAATAATTTTGTGGCAAAACCAGAGAAGTTATTTGCCGTTTTTATCCTATTGTTCACTATATTTATTTGCTTGGTCAGTGTTGTGGGTTTTGGTTCTTTTGCTGTTGTAGGCTGTAAGAACCTTTGAAACAACTGAAATCATTTGGCGAAGTGATATGGACATGTAATGCGGTCAATACCTGCCTGGGACTACTTTAACTGTGCTTTCCCAGCCAATCAGATTCAAGCATTTAACTGAATGAACTTTTACTAATAAAATAGATTAGATATTGGATCGCTACACTATATTACTCAACAACGAGGAATAAAAACGCTGTTTTTTAAGTTACCAAACTCAGCTTCATTGTTTGTAGAGAGAGACGCACAGAGACAGGTACAGTAATTCACATATGCGACTGTCATCTCTCTCTCATTCATTCAAATAAATGTGCTCTTACTGCTAAACGCGCATTATCTCTTACTTAATATCACTTTATAATCTAACAAATGTAGTTGAACCGTGCTTGTGATAAAACGTCTTTATTTTCTTCTGTTGCTTTTGTGTTGTCACTCTGTGAGTTTGGGGCTGAAAAGTTAAATTTTTAGATAAAGTGAGAACTACATACATAATAACATAAATATACAAGCAGTATGTAAACTAAGCCGATCACCAATATTAGACATTAGAATGTCACTGAATTAAACAGGCTTTTTTGCAGTAAGGGACAGTGGGCAGTGAGGCTCTTCCTGACTACTTCCAGGAGTTTGTCATGTCTGGTTGTGTAAATGACAAGCCAACCTACAGGAGGCGAGAGAACTCAGCACTAGAGAACAAGGCAGCTGTAATTCTACAGACCAACTGAAAAACATCCAGACTCTAGTGCCACTGCAAACACAAACACACCTACAGTGGCATTATGTATTCCCAAGCACAATCATTTCACATTTAATACTTTGAGCCAACACACATTCATGCTATTGAACAAGAGCAAATCAATACCCTCAGCGCCATGAATACCCAGACACACTTGCAACCACTCACTCACACACACACACACCTATTCTGTAATGCATCTGAACAGACTAGGTCTTATAAACTTAGGCATGATGTAATTCTGATGTAAAGAGAGTCCTCTCAGTGTCTATAGTCACAGCTCCAGGAAGTCTCTGTCCAGGTCCCTGTAGGCTTCATCAATGTAGGTGGCAATAGCACAGTGTGAGCTTCTTCCAGAGCCCAGCAGCACCGAGACCGTCTCCTTCCAGTATGTGAAGGGAATACAAGAACTCTGTTTTTGGAAAGAGATAGAATTTTTTATGCCTTAACAGCTCAAAGCCATGACAGAATTTGTGTGTTTGATCAATTGAGCCGAGCTCACGTTTTCCAGGCAGGTGCTGTCCTTGTCCTTGTTGAGGTAGTGGTGCTGCCAGAAGCGCAGCAGGTTGTGGAAGTTGTTGAGCAGGCAGCCGGGGTATTTCTCTGCATATTCCTTCTCTCGCAGAGCGCTCAGGTAGAAAGGCAACTTGCCCCGTCTCCGTGCCAGCATCAGAATCACCAGACTGGTGTTCAGACAGCTCACGTTCTCCTGTGATTGATCAAAATCATGGCAATCGGTTTTAACGGTCAATAACATATAATAAAAAAGAAAATCAGTAACACTTTATTTTACGGTGTCTTTGTTACATGTTACATGTACTTACTATAGTAATAACAAATACATTTTGCATAATTACATGCATCTAACTAATGAGGAGCTAAGCATGGCATGGAGAATCAGAAAAACTGAAACAATGAGTAATTTTAGGATAATTTTAGTCAAAATGGTTGAAAAATCATAAATACAGCCACTAGTAATATGATTTAATATATTATCACTGTTGACCAATAGGTGGTGCTGTTATCAGTGTGTTGTGTGTGAGCTGACAACGTGACACACAAAGTTTGGTGTCAATATGTCAAAAGCTTTGCAGAGATATACAGCCTCAGGCCATTGGTCGAGGAGGAGTTCGAAAAAGTAGGTTTTCAACAAAAATCAAAATGGTGGACAGGAAGTTTGGCCGACTGTGGCGAAATTGGTAATTTTGTAACAAAAATTTACAAGCATTTTTGAAAATTTCATTCTTAATGGTTACTGAATGGTTTAGCAATTTTGACCAATAGGTGGCACTGTTACCAAAAAATGTGGCTAGGTCAGTGTGAGGTGACAATGGCACATACAATGTTTGGTGTCAATATGTCAATGTTTTGCTGAGACACAGCCTCAGATGCAGTTTGGCATTATTCCAGCAACGCATTTGTTGATGTGTTAAGCGATAGCCATTCCATATCAAAATGGAATCCATAACTTTTTGCCAGCATGGTCTGAAGATGATCTAAATCAAATCTGGTGAAAATCGGACCAACGCTCTAGGAGGAGTTTGACAAAGTAGGTTTTCAACATAAATGAAAGCGGCGGACTATGGCAAAATTTGTATCTATGTTCTCGACATGACCCAAAAGAATACACTGCCCTCCAAAAGTTTGGAAACGCCCTAGAAAAGTGGGGTTTTGGACAATATTGGCATGAATCCTTTTTTTTTTCATTTTGCACTGATAAGGGACAACACAAACTACGAAAACATATTTTATTACATGAACAGTTTATACATAGAAAAAACTTACATTTTCGATTCATCAAAATATCCACCGTTAGCAGCTATTACAGCTCTGCATAATCTGGGCCTAAATTCATTGTATTCTAAACTTAATTGGCAATCAATTGTTGAAGCTATTAAGGTGTGTTGACCCAAAAATCTTTTAAAAACCTGGGGCAAGTTTAAACCTGTAACCAGGCATCCCAGCTGGCAAAGGGCCATGTCTGACTTTGACATGTATATATTGCCATTATTATGTAATCAAAATGAAAATTATTATTGCTGGTCTTCAATAATAATGTCAATTTACTTCAATGTATTTGCACCCAAAAGTGATAAGGATTTATGCTGATATCATCCAAAACCACACTTTGCCAGGGGTGTTTCCAAACTTTTGGAGGGCAGCATATACCGAGACGAGTTTGATTACAATAGCCCAATTCCGAATCTATAGAGACCAGTTTTGTGATTTTGGCCAAATCATTTAGAAGTTATAAGCAAAAATAGCCATTTTTCTTATGTCCTGACCACCAAGTGGCGCAGCACCGAAACTGTGCAAGTAGCCTCAGGTCATGGTTGTTATAACACACACCAAGTTTGGTCTCAATATGCCAAACCGTTTCAGAGATATAGCCTCACATCTATTTTTGCATATTCTTCGTCAAATTTGTTTGCACATTATTCAGGAACTGTTTGACTAATCAACTTGAATTCTATAAATTTTTGTCAGCATGGTCTAAAGATGATCTGAGCCAATTTTGGTGAAAATCAGACAAACCGTCTAGGACAAATTTGAAAAAGTAGGTTTTCATACTATTAAAAATAGGGAAAAAATTCAGTATGTTGTTTCAAACTCGTAAGACCTTCATTCATCTTCAGAACGCAAATTAAGATATTTTTTAATGAAATCTGAGAGCTTTCTGACCTTACATGGACAGCAACACAACTACCACGTTCAAGGCCCAAGACTAACACAGAAATGAAGAAATTGTTGAATAAAGTTGTTATTTTTGGTTTCTTTGCACACGAAAAGTATTCTTATTCATAACATTATGGATGAACCACTGATGTCACATGGACTATTTTAACAATGTTTTTACAACCTTTCTGGGCCTTAAATGTGGTAGTTGCATTGCCGTCTATGCAGGTTTAGAAAGCTCTTGGATTTCATCAAAAATGTCTTAATTTACATTCAGAAGATGAACGAAGGTCTCAGGGGTTTGGAACGACATGAGAGTAATTAATGACAGAATTTTCATTTTTGTGTGAGCTATTCCTTTAAATGAGATGATTCGGTGTATTATTTTGGTCAGCAACCTTTTTATCATGAACAGCCATTTATGATATTCCTAATTCATGTGTTGTATTTGTAATTTATTATACTGGCCATTTTTAAAAGTATAAATTCATAAAACAATTGAAAAATTAAATTTCAGAGCTTTACATCTTAAAATCAAAAAAATTTATATAACAAATTTACAGTGTGAACCTACTAAACCTTACTGTATATGCGTGTGATCGTTTCTCCAAACTGTAATATTAATAAAGTAGCACACCACCATCATTAAATTGTGTGTGGAGTTGAAAAACTCCTATATTGCTGCCAGTAACTTCATCTGCTCTGAAATACAGCAGAACTGTGAACTGTCAGCCACTAAATCGCACAGGAACGATTACTTCGAAATGCAGATCATCATGCAGGTGTGAAGAACTTCAGCTAAATGAAACGCATCTCTCTTGCTATTGCTCATGTGCATGTTATTATCCCTCCTCATGCCATAGGTTACCGACCTCTGACACGAAACATAAAATTTTAAAACTTACCTGAGTGAGGGTTTGGACATTGATGATGCTGGTCAGTCTGAAAAGGAAGGACAACCTGTTTTCCACTTGAGCCATGTAGGACAAGAGGCGACACTCTGAAAACACTTCAACCACTAAGTAAAAGAGACAAAGAAACACATTTTTAAAACTCATCTTTCATCAGTCTTTCAATTAATCGTTCAATCACTTGAGTCAAACCTTTCATATCTTTCGTCTGGCTCTCAAAGCGGTCCAGAGACAGGACGATACATCTCACCAGCATGTTAGAGTCCACCAGAGAGCTGTTGATCTGAGTCAGGAACATCTGAAACTGAGGGAGAAAGACACATTTGAGATCTACTGGATTATTTCAGTGTGTCAGCCATATGATAAACCACAAAAGGTCTGACAGTAAACCCACCTTCTCCTCAGTGTTGACATATTTATTAAATCTTTTGAAGGCATCGATGTTGAACTTCATAAGCTCACCAAGTAGGTCAAAGTAGCTCTGAAGGACGTCATGTGACTTGCAGCCACTGTCAATGATGCAATATAAAATATGCTGAAAGAAGAAAATTATGAGATTACTTAATAGTCCTATGATTGTACACTACATTTCAAAAGTTTGGGGTCGGTTAAGGTTTTTAAGAAGTATTGAAAAATGTTCTGCTGCATTTATTTGATCAAAAATACAGCAATATCTGAAATATTAGTACAATTTGATATGGCTGTTTTCTATTTTAATATATTTTAAAATGTAATTTATTTTCAGCAGCCATTACTCCAGTCTACAGAGTCACATGGTCCTTCAGAAATCATCCTCATATGCTGATTTGCTGCTCAAGAAACACTTCTTATTATCAATGTAGAAAACAGTTATCCTGCTTAATACTTTTGTGGAAACAGTGATACACTTTTTATTTCAGAATTCTCTGGTCAATAGAAATTTAAAAATATCAATTTATTAGAAATAGCAATATTTTGTAACATTATAGATGTCTTCGATGTCACTCTTGAACAATTTAATGTATCCTTGTTAAATAAAAAATAGTAGTTACTTTGAAGAAAACAAAAAAATTTATTGAACCCAGGTAGTGTATGTTCACACAGACAATGAAATGCATTACACACAAACTTTGCTCACCTCTAACAAGCCTCTTCTGAGAAGGAACACTTGATCTGCATATGATGGCGTTCCTCTTAAAAAACTCTCCACTGCTCTTGCCTGCCAGAACCTGAAGCGAGTTGTGTAAATAATATGGAGAAATGTCAAATTCAAGACACAAGATGTCTATCATGAAATGAAGAGGTCAGTAAATGGAAGAAAACATCACAAAATGTAACTAAAGATCTCACCTGAATGAAGAATCAATTGGCTCTTTCTTCATGACTGAGATTAACCGTGTAAGAAGACCCTTTTTACCATCACAGACAAGATTCCTGTAAACCAATAAACCAAAGTTAACATAAACCGATTAACGAGAAATTCAAAACTTGAAAATAAGGAAGAACTTTAGTAATGAGACATGCCTGTCCGTGTTATTCAGTGCCTCCATTTCAAAGATGTTCGCATTCAGGTAGATGTCACTCAGTTCATTCAGCTCCTGTCCACTTAGAAGAAGGTATTTATTCCTGTGAACAACACAGTATGTTTACTATCAGACCAGTGGATTTTTTTTTCTGTTTTAGCATTTCTTTGCATCTCTTTGTGATACTCACTCATGGTGGTCACTGAAGCTCTGCAGCAGTCTGAGGAACTGGATCTTGAAAGAGATCTCCTAAAGAAGAGAGGAAAAGAGGTGTATTCTCACACTGTAACCATCCATATGTAAGAGTCAATGAAATAATAAAAGGGCTGCTTCTTACTGGACTGCAATCACAGTTCTGGTTCTGCCGATGTAGGACGTGACCAGAAGGCTGCCTTCTCCAGATCAGCTTATCAAACAGGTTATTGAGTCCCGGAATTAACTTGAACTCCGCCAACATTCTGTGAACCTGTCACAAGAGTGGAAAAACACAAAGGAGAAAAAATAAAGCTTTAAAATACACTACCATTCTAAAGTGTGGAAAAAAATAAAGGATTAGTTCACTTTCAGATTAAAAATTTCCTAATAATTTACTCACCCCCAGTGCATCCAAGATGTTCATGTCTTTCTTTCTTCAGTCGAAAAGAAAATTAAGGTTTTTGAGGAAAACATTCCAGGATTTTTCTCCATATATTGGACTTCAATGGTGGCAAACTGGTTGAAGGTCCAAACTGCAGTTATTGCAGTTATTCTCCAGAGTAAACAAGCACACCACCATCTTTAGAATATTGTCTCTGAACTTCCGTTTGTGCGGTAGCTCTGTATTTTTCTATGGCATCACTGTCTATAAGTAACTTAGCTGAAAAAATGGATTTATGTATTGTAGAATTAACAAAAGGTATTGTGGGCATTATAAGCAAATGTCTTAACAAATGTCAGTACACCATAGGGCTGGGCAATTTTTCAGATTTTATCGATTAATTTGTATTTTAATGTTTTGCCAGGATTTTATTTTTTGGAAATTGAGGAATCACGATTTTGAATAGAAATATTACCAAATGTTAGAATTAGTCACTTTGACAATATGCCAATGATAACAGTGAAAAAAAAAGTACAATTCAATTGGATGTCGGCTCACGTGATTAACTGCTCGTGTGACACGCTCATATTGCTAGGTGACATTCATACACAATGTGCTTTTGTGTTGACAAAGGTGTGATGTGGGCAGTGGAATAAGAAAAATATGCAAAAAGGTGGGAGTGTGTGACTGTGTTTTTATGCCATTTCATGCTTGAGACGCTGAAAGAGTGAAACGCGTCCATAAAAACAATGGAAAAGCAGCACAAACCTGTGAAGAACTACTAATGTAAGTCTTATGTTTCATGTTTGCATCATGAAAAAGTTACTTGAATCATGTTGTAGTTACATTTTCATACTGACTAGTTAAAAATCATTAAAAAAAAAAAAAAAAAAAAAAAAAAAAAGAGAATGGGTCAGTTATGAAAAAAAAAAAAAAAAAATCGAGATTTTTAATTTTTTGCCATATCACCCAGTGCTAGTAGACCAGGAAGATTTTAAAATGAGCGGTTCATTCTTAAATCTGTCAGATTACTGTGGAAATACATCCGAAAGACAGAAGACAGCAAACGCAGCACTAAAAAAGTGACAGGTCTACATAATGACAATAAGCATCTTATTTAGCAAAACAACAGGTCATTTTCTAAAAAAAAAAATGAATTAAATATATACTTTTTAACCACAAATGCTTACCTTGCACTAACTCTGCGATGTGCATGCTCATCTTCAAGCATTGCATAATCATGCCCGGTTAGTTCGTCTGTGCACTTCAGTTTAAAAAGGTAAAGTAGAGAAAAAAAAACCTCCATCTCATTTTCTCCTCCAACTTCAAAATCATCTGACACACTTTTTTTTGTAAAGTGTGTTTGATTTTCTTTGCACGTTCGCTTTGTAAACACTGGGTCGGTAGTTTTCCTATGTCACGTGTGCATGATTACGTGCTAGTGCAAGATGAGCATTTGTGGTTAAAAAAGTATATACATTTTTATTTTTTTTTTTAGAAAATGACAGATCATTTTGCTAGATAAGACCTTTATTCCTCGGCTGGAATTGTGTAGAGCCTTTTGAAGCTGCATTGAAACTGCAGTTTGGACCTTCAACCCATTGGCCATCATTAAAGTTCACCATATGGAGAAAAATCCTTGAATGTTTTCTTCAAAACCCTTAACTTCTTTTCAGCTGAAGAAAGAAAGACATGAACCTCTTGGATGACATAGGGGTGAGTAAATTATCAGGAAATTTTTATTCTGGATGTGAACTTATCCTTTAATGGTTACTACACCTACTAGTCAACCTTATTAAGTGACTAGTAGATCATCCTGACTCATTCCATTTGTTAGTACTAATAAATGAAATTAATAATATTATTAATCCGCACACATCACGTTACCTGATTTCGCTGTCGGCCCATAAGCATCACACACAGCACGTAGAGAACTTCGACTTTATACATGATCTCGTGCACAATCTTCATAGACTGGGGCAGCCTGTGTCTGAGCGGGCTAGAGGACAGGGAGCTCTCATCAGATGACTCTGAAAGATAGTCAGTAAGAGTGGGTGAGACCAAATAATGCAGCTAATGGAAATAAACAGAGCGTGAAAGAGAGGAAGATCTCACCTGTACTGCTCTGCTCTGCCTCTTCAATTGCTAACTGCATGAGAGCGTCCAGCACCAGTGCATTGTCAAGCCAACTGTGCCAGTCCTCCAGCTCCAGCCGGGCAGAGGCACCTGTCGCCTCTGTAACTTTCCGTGTGGCGAGTTTACAAAGACGCTCAATGAAGCCTGGGATATTCAACAGAGCCACTGCAGAAAGATCAAAATGTGTGTGTGATTGCATGACACATTTATAACCCTGTCATCATCTGTGTCAACATTTTGTGTGGATTAACTGCAAAGTTTTCTAACCCTGGTTGCTCTCAGCACGTGATGGACATGTGCTGGTCTTTTGCTGGGTACTTCGGGCTAGAAGGGTGTGTTTGTCATCTACACCCACATCTGGCTCCGATATCGTGACTGAGAGGATACGACAGAAGTTGGCCAGCTGCTGCTGGTTGAAGCTCTGGACCAGACTGGCCAAGTTGGGAATTTCTTCAAGCTGGATAATTTCCTAAAGTTTAAACAGCAAAAAAAGAGATTTGCTACATAGCTAAGGTGGAGATTACAGTTGTAAAAATCATACAAAATACACTTTTTTAAATGCAATTTAGTTCTATAATGCAAATCTGAATCTTCAGCATCATTACTCTGGTTTCAGTGTCACATGATTCTTCAAAAATCATTCTAATATGCTGATTTTATGCTCTGTTTTTGTAACACATATACATGATATTGATATTTCAAATAAAAATCGTATGTAAAATAAAAGTTCTATCACTTTTGATCAATTTAATGCATCCTTGCTGAATAAAAGCATTAATTTCTTTCAAAAGATAATTATAAAAAATGCAAACATTTGAATAACAGTGCACATTCATTGGCTTTTACCTTCCGAACGCTCAAAATGTCCTCGATAAGAGTGGCAGTTTGTAGGAAAACCTTTTTATTGGACATGAGAGTAAACAGAAACATGACGAAATCCTCCCTCGCTGCAAGGCTTTTTGTAACGCCCTCTGTCTGTCACACAAAATCAAAGGCTGTTACTCATAAGGAAACAAGCTAAGTAACTCAGAATTATTAATTCAGCGTCATGCACATTTTTTTACACTTACACATATACAGCAGTTGTACAGGACACTTAGACAATCCTTGATGAGATCATCACTCACTAAAAATCATAAAGCAAACCTTTAATGACTGGGGTAGAATCACTATAAACGAATTATATTTCTGCTACTAAATTATAGAATTAAAGGAGCTTGGATTTATTATTTAAATAAGCTTACGTATGGGTAGGTCTCCCTGTACTGTGAGCGTCGGCCGCATCAGAATCTCTACAAATAACTGCGGACCAATGACAAAAGCATACTGAGTAACTAACAAATCTGCATTCTGCAATTATGATAATTATGGTATCAGCCAAACTGGTTTCTAGTAAATTAAAACATTATGATTCCAAGCAGGTACAGCACTGGATGTATTATTTTGTATGAGTTCACTTTCTGCTGTCTTTTCTACACTGCAAGAGTGGAATAAGAGGACAAAGCTGAGAACATGTAACACAGTACTCGGTGAGAAGCTCTTGCCACTTAAGTTCTTGTGAGTATCAATGTTATAATAAAATATCAAGTGTTACAATATTTTATTGACAGATAAAAATACACCATGATGGAACAATGGGAATCTGAGTATATTAAAGTTAATTATTTGTAGCACAAATCTGGTTGCGATTTTCAGAGCATTCATTTATAAATATACATACTGAGCTGTTTATTATCAGAAAATGAATGCATTTACATTCAAAATCATTCTAATATGCTGATTTGGTACTCAAGAGGCATTTTCTTATTATTATCAATGCTGAAAACAGCTGAGCTGTTTAATATTTTCATAGGAACTGTAATATATATTTTTTCAGGATTCTTTAATGAATTATTATTGTTATTATAAGATAATTCCATGCAAATGTCAACCTTACCATAAATAGCTTTTACTATACTGATAGCACAGATGTCAACATTTGGTGATTCAAATATCCATGTGAAGTCTCTCTTAAACTTTTTAAAGCATTTTTTTAATGCCTGATTTTCCATTGTCTGGTAAGTGCTATTTTCAGGCTTGTGACATCTATAACAATTCATATTCCTCATAAATAGACATCAAAATTAAAATAAAGTAACAATTATATGTTCTGTGAAGAGCCACTGCTTCTCTATTTGTTGGGTATTATTGAGTCTGGTTTGTGCATTTTAATTAGCAGAAATCCTACAAAGTACGTATTCTCTCAAAAACGTCCTTATTATTGTGATTTCCCTTTTTTAACATAGAAAACTCAGGCAAGGACTGATATTGTTCTGATGTTTAGACTCTATCAACAAGGGTTTATTAAAATATAAACAGATGGTATATTGGTAAAACATACCTTCTCTAAGCATTTATACGTCACATCCACAATGCTAGATTTGCCCTATTATTATTTATCAAGTCAGGCGCAATATTTAATTATGAAAAACTCACATCAACTCCTCCAAACAGGTCAAATGTATATGTATTGGGTGAAACTGACTCCTGTGGTGTTTTGCGCTCCTCTGTGACAAATGACATAGCCTCCATAGACAGCAATGATGACAGCTCCTGTACAATCACAAAACAACTCAGTTAACATCTAATCGCAGATATTACAAATGGGTTTCAGGCCATGCATTGTGTGTGAACAAACAAGGAAATCTTGAATACCATAACCATGCTGTGAATCTTGGAGAGATCGCTGTTAGGATGGCTGCTTTCGTGAAGTCGCCTCAATAACACTGGTATCCCCTGCCATTGAGCTCTTTTATCTCTTTCCTCCAGAAGAGCTACAGGTAACTGCATTTGACAACACAATCACAACACTTGTCAAATACAACAAACAAACTTCAAATAAGACAAACAGACACTATATTATTCTGCACATTGTCATAATTGATTATTTTAGCACTAAGTAAGAGTGTCTCGATTAAACGCTATATATTTTTGTTTGAGAGCTATTTTATATTTATGGCTCTTCGGGGCCTCGTATGTAAACAGTGTCTCAGAAACGCTTTGGAGGTAGTTTAGAGCTTCATATGATTTACGATCTCACCTGAGACCCTCTAGTCAACCCAACACCCGTGATTTGCCCTTGTCGGATTTTATTAAAAACGTTTTTGCATGTATTTCCTCTGCTTGTTTGGGTTCGTGAAAACCCAGAGCTCCTTGTCGCCATTGCTGTTCCTCTGACGTTGTGACGTTGAGAAGTTTCCACGAACCCAGCGGGGAAGACAGAGTTAATTCTGCTCCCTACTGGACTGGCGTGGAAACTACAAGCAGCGGAATAACGTGTTACTGACTGAATTACAGCTGTACAACTCATAGACGACCCTCTGATGCTGTCCGTTTGGTGCCTATTTCTGAGACGTTATTGTCAAAACACATGTGATTTTATATTTATACGTTCAAATGATAAAAAAAATAAATATCTACCTTATTTTTCCGTAAGAGCGGGCATGGCCATTTGTAAATTTTATGGGTGTGGCATCCGGTCTCATTGCATCCAGCTATTTTTAGTTGTACAAAACAGTTTGTTTTGCTGCTTGATATTGCAAATTGGTGTTAATGTATTATCTTTATTATGAGCACACTAGTTTGTAGTGCAAACGGGTTTACTGCTGGTTGGCTGGTTTTATCTGGTCATCTAGGCTGGTTTTAGCTGTTTTTTTTCAGCAGGGATGTTTACTGCATGTTGTTATTCTCGTTGAAGTCTCCAGTTCAACTTCCGTGTTGATTAATATTATTTGGTCTCTTGAAAAGTCATAAAGACAAAAAATCATGCTTATTATGGGGTAAACCACATTTTCATAAACATCCCTTCCTTATGGTTTTTAAACCTGATGCGTACCATTTAATCAGAAAATTTTAAAAAGTACATTCTTACTTAGAAACAAAAACAATGACATTGTAATAATAATTTTTAAGTGCAATCAACTAAGTCATTTCAACAAATTACATTCAATGATTTTTAATAATAATAAGTTTGTACTACTCATAAAGTTGAAAACTGCTTAACTTATTTAAAACTTGTTGTAAATGTTGTCTTATTATCATCTTTTACAGCATATACTATTAAATCAAAGTTGTTTATTTTTTACTTCAAATAATAATTATTAACTATATATACTTCCAGAAAAGTTTTTGCACAGTAAGATTTTTAATGGATTTATTTGATTCAAAATACAACAAAAGCAGTAATACTGTGAAATATTTTTACTATTTAAAATAACTGTTTTATATTAGAATATATTTTAAAATATATTTAATTTTAATTTAGCAAGGATGCTTTAAATTGATCAAAAGTGATGATAAAGACATTTATAATGTTACAAAGGATTTCTATTTCTATTTCCTTCTACTCATCAAAGAAACCTGAAAAAAGTCTACTCAGCTGTTTTCAACATAATAATAATAAAAATGGTTTTTTTGAGCAGCAAATCAGAATATTAAAAGGATCATGTGACTGGAGTAATGATGCTAAAAATTCAGCTTTGAAATCACAGGAATAAATTTCCAAATATATTCAAATAGAAAACTTAAATTTTAAAATTATTTTTTTTAATAATTTTAAATATTTTTTTTTTATTATTTTTTTAAATTATTATTATTATTATTATAGATTTTAAATGTTTTTAAACTAGTGAACAGCAAGCATTTAGGGTTTTATTGTACAGTGATGTAAGCCAATGAGTATTTTTAAAGCAAAATATGCTTAGGCTATTTATTTTTATATCATCACCCTACTGCAGTTGTTATGAACTTGTTATATGAACTTAAAAATAACATAAAATAACTCTTTAGATTATTTAATAAATTACTTTGTATACTTTATTTTAATCCCCAGTGAAAACATAGTTTTTAACTAATGGTATCCGATACAACGGACATATGTATTTTCAGTTATGTAAAGATTGTATTGTAGTGAATGTATCTGTAACATCTGTATAAATAATACAGATGTATAGATAACATAACATATAGAAATGATGATTTTCCCTAGTTCCACCTACATTTACTGTACACAGCATGACAAATAAACATTTGAGGTTCCTGTACTTTTCCCAATTTAGGTGGCTTTCCCTTCCCTGTTAAATGACCATAACTCCATCTCTTGGGCGATGATGAATGAAACCCACACACATATAATCAACATCATCAAAGGAGATTGAAGTTTTGATAGAAACCCATAGGAACCCAGCGCACACCCTCTGAGATGATAAACGTCCAGTAAGGAATGAGAGACGTGTGCCCATGCTCATGCGTTTCCTGAACACACAAGGAGGATCTGATGGGACTGTGTGCAGGACAACAGCACTAACTCAGCGACGAGGAAATGGGCGTTTGCTGAAGTTGACCCCAAAAAATCGTCCAATTTACTGGTGAGCCGAAAAGGGCGGAGAGTAGCAGCAGACCAGAATAAACACGGCACGGTGCTTTAATACATAGTATACTTGCCTTTGCTGGACTTGGATCACATTTGGTGAGTTTACCTTTTATTCTGCTCTGCTTTTACTATAGTTTATAGTTTCAAATGGTAGAATAAATCATAAAAACAAAACCTGAACCATAAAATACAACAGCATAACACTTTACCACATCAAACTCTGCTGTGAATATAACATGATTTTAACAACATCATATAATTTTATCACAGTCAGAAGTGTAAAAAATCATTTTAGAAATGTGGTACTGTAACAATCTCACGGAATATTACAAGACCGGTTATGGGAACATGACTTTTTCCAAGACTTTTGTTCTCTAGTTTTGCCCTGAGGGAAAGCATGTGTCTCAAGACTTGTGTGAATGTGTGCCTTCATTTCTCAGCTCTGGACTTCAGCCATAGTCATTTACTCAGTATTTTTACTTCCTGCCCTTTTCCATCTTTAAGTTTTGGAAAAAGCCGATTTGTTAAACCTCTTGTGTTCACAAAAAACCCGAGGGCAATTGTACAATAATGCAGTTGTATCTTGAACCCTCCATTGAACATCAAACAAAATAATACATAATACAAATTAAATAACATTTGAACAATTATTTAAAACATGTTATGTGACATGTTTATATTAAAAAAATCATACACAAAATATTTTACGTATTTTCACAAAGTAAAATATGTGTCCAAAAATTCAGATGAGAACGTTTCAGATGTTGACAGGTGCTGTTTTTTACCATGGCCTCCCTTCTGGTGTTTGTCACACTGCTTCATCTCATCACGCTGG